>NW_008795124.1:891066-917380 GCF_000699145.1 Aptenodytes forsteri | reverse complement strand
GTCTCTTCTCCCAAGTAACAAGCGATAGAATGAGAGGAAATGGCCTCAAGTTGTGCCAGGGGAGGTTTAGATTGGACATGAAAAATGTCTTTACTGAAAGAGTGGCTAAACGTTGGAACAGGCTGCCCAGGGAAGAGGTTGAGTCACCATCCCTGGAGGTATTTAAAAGACATGTAGATGCGGCGCTTAGGGACATGGTTTAGTGGGCATGGTGGGGTTGGGTTGACGGTTGGACTCAATGGATCTCAGAGGTCTTTTCCAACCTTAATGATTCTATGATTCTATGAGCCCAGATTCAACCAGGAATATCTCATATTCAGATTTGGAAAAAATGCAGTAAAAACATTAAACCTTAATATATATCATTATGCACCTATTAGAGGAAAGAAAAAAAGAGGAAAGGAAAAATGCAACTTCAAAATTAAATAAGTCTCTCCTTAAATGACAATAACAATTAAACAGATATCCAGTCTTCATATAGATTAGCTACACATTTTTGCAGCTTCCCTGCCAGCTCTGACATAAATCCATTACTGGCTTCATGCCTACAAACTTCCAGTTACTTGTAAACAAGCTAAACCACTTGACCAACACCCAAAAATTTTGCAAAAATAACAGTCAAATGATCTAATACTGAATTAAATAGAAGTTCTAATAATCCAAATGAGGTATCATTTGGTTTTTACAAATCATTACCACCTTCCACGGAGAACGTATGTTTCACATTCAGTAAATGAAACATTCACCTGGTATTTGCTATCCAAGATTCAAGTCTTTATGGCTGACAAAATTGGGCAGAATCACAGAATATCTCAAGTTGGAAGGGACCCATAAGGATTATCGAGTCCAACTCCCTGCTCCTCGCAGGACTACCTAAACAAACCATTTGTGACTAAGAGCATCATCTAGACACTCCTTGAACTCTGACAAGAGGAGGCTGAGGGGAGACCTCATCGCTCTCTACAACCACCTGAAAGGAGGTTGTAGCGAGGTGGGTGTCAGTCTCTTCTCCCAAGTAACAAGCGATAGAATGAGAGGAAATGGCCTCAAGTTGTGCCAGGGGAGGTTTAGATTGGACATGAAAAATGTCTTTACTGAAAGAGTGGCTAAACGTTGGAACAGGCTGCCCAGGGAAGAGGTTGAGTCACCATCCCTGGAGGTATTTAAAAGACATGTAGATGCGGCGCTTAGGGACATGGTTTAGTGGGCATGGTGGTGTTGGGTTGACAGTTGGACTCAATGGATCTCAGAGGTCTTTTCCAACCTTAATGATTCTATGATTCTATGAGCCCAGATTCAACCAGGAATATCTCATATTCAGATTTGGAAAAAATGCAGTAAAAACATTAAACCTTAATATATATCATTATGCACCTATTAGAGGAAAGAAAAAAAGAGGAAAGGAAAAATGCAACTTCAAAATTAAATAAGTCTCTCCTTAAATGACAATAACAATTAAACAGATATCCAGTCTTCATATAGATTAGCTACACATTTTTGCAGCTTCCCTGCCAGCTCTGACATAAATCCATTACTGGCTTCATGCCTACAAACTTCCAGTTACTTGTAAACAAGCTAAACCACTTGACCAACACCCAAAAATTTTGCAAAAATAACAGTCAAATGATCTAATACTGAATTAAATAGAAGTTCTAATAATCCAAATGAGGTATCATTTGGTTTTTACAAATCATTACCACCTTCCACGGAGAACGTATGTTTCACATTCAGTAAATGAAACATTCACCTGGTATTTGCTATCCAAGATTCAAGTCTTTATGGCTGACAAAATTGGGCAGAATCACAGAATATCTCAAGTTGGAAGGGACCCATAAGGATTATCGAGTCCAACTCCCTGCTCCTCGCAGGACTACCTAAACCGAAACCATTTGACTAAGAGCATCATCTAGACACTCCTTGAACTCTGACAAGCTTGGTGCCATGACCACTTCCCCGGGGAGCCTGTTCCAGTGGGCGACCACCCTCTCAGTGAAGCACCTTTTCCTAATGTCCAACCTGAAATTCCCCTGATGTAGCTTCATTCCATTTCCTCATGTCCTATCTCTGGTCATCAAAGAGAGGAGATCAGCACCTCCTCCCCACTACCCCTCTTGAGGAAGCTGTAGACTGCGATCAAATCAGTCATGTGATCATTTTCACATTTTAATAGAAAAAATACGTCTTGATTTTAAGTCTTTTTAACATGTTCTCTCTGCTTGTTTTTCTTTCCTGTAAAATAACGTAAGCTTTTCTGCATTAACATATCTGAATGCATCCTTCCATGTAGGGAAAGCTAGAGACTGTCTTGTCTTCACTTTCTCCCTCAGGAAAAAAAAACCAAAACCAAAACTGCAACAGTACTTAAGATTGACATCTCATTTTTCATCAGGTTTTCCGTTTTTTGGAAGTGGGCAGAAAGGTACTGCAGCAGTACTAGATACCAAAAAACATTGTCACTATTACTGCTGACACTGGTGAGCAAAGATCCCCCTGCAAAGACGTACCTAGTCAGTATAAAAGAGTGACTACACAGAAACAGATGGCAAGTATGCTACAAAAATCTTTAACACCTCATTGTGGAGAAAATTAAGTTCTGTTGTACATTGTCACAGACAAACAGCAGCAATATGTCAATCATGTTAGCCCTCTCATGTCATATTTATCAAAGTGGAACAAGTTAAAATGACAACACATACAACTTCAAGCATTCAGAAACCCATGAAGAAACTATGTAATCTCAATTACCATGGAGATTAAGCTAGAAATGTTTATTGATATATACTGAAATTTGAATATATAAGTAATGAAAATGACTTGAATACATTTTTTTGCTTAAGTCTGGGCAGAATTAGAGCTCCAGGAAAGGAGGGCTTCCATTTCTCTCAGTGTTTGTCTATGCTGCAGACTTACAGGTTCATTCCTAGAGATCTAACTACGTCAAAAACAATGGTCAACACAAGGTAAGTACTTCCCCAGCTTCTGGATTCCCATGGCTAACTCCACGCCATCCAGGAATACTAGCCAGATTGGAAAACAAGAAAACCCACAAACACACCTATACTTCCCTGCAACACAGGCTACAATATGCACTTGAAAAACACCATTTCTAATAGCTTGCAAATTACTTTTTCATTTTTCTCATGTTATCATGAAATTGTTATTTACATAAGCTTCTCCAGCTCCCTAGTCAGTCTTCCAATTCCCCTACAACTGCCCATAGCTACAGACCCTCAGAATTTTGCATTTACTGTCCTTTCTTCTCCATTCATGTAATGAACCATGTACTTTTCTCATTGACTAAAATATTCCTGCTTGCTTCCGAGTTATGAACAGAAGAGGCACCTCCCAGTTGTCTTCTTGCATCTGCATGCTGTGCAATAATGCATGCTAGCATTAACTGCAATCCTTACAAATACTGGATTAATTTCACTTTACAGCCGAGATTAAGAAAAAACAATTGTGTCCTTTTACAGCTCCAAGAAAAGCTCTCTAAGTTTTAAGATAAAGCATTACTGTTCCACATTTTAAAACACTGTATGTGTTGTTATTATTAAATGTTATTAAGTAAATGTGTTATTAACTGTTATGAAGTTTTATGCTCTCTTCACATCTCCAAAACATATTCCAAACTGTCAATAAGCTACAGTGTCTAAATAACAATATCTGAACTCACCAACTCGCCCCTTCAACTGTCTTATTTAGGAACACTATGCACACCTGTGCTCCCATTGGAAACTAAAAACATATCTTAACACAAGCCAAGAACAACATCTATGAAGTAGCATGTCTGTTCGAGGCAGGGGACCATTTTTCAGCTTAGATATACAAATGTCTTTTAGCTTTTAAAAACAGGCAGTATTTTCTTTTATTCAGGCTTCTTCCTGCCCTATTATTAGTGCATTACAAAATTTTCAGTTGAAACGATATACTACTTGGAACTAAAATGTTTCAAGCACATTGCAGTCACTTAGAGCTGCTTTGAAATTAATCAGGCCTATTTAAAAAAACCAAAACAATACAATAATCAGAGAATATTCAAGGTTTAAATATAGAAAAGCCTTTCACTTAAGTTGTTAGTATTTGTGATGCAGTCACTAGTTAACATATGGATCTTCAGCTCAAATGAGTCATTTATTTCAACTGCAGAAATGCTGTTGATGCATCTTCCAGTCAAATACAATGTTAACTTGTTCCTTTGCCATTAGAGTGAGCAATTGAACATTTCACTCCCGACTGGTTGTTTGCCTTAAGAAACATACTCTGAAATTGAAAACTGCTTGCTCCAACAAAACACACTTCTCAATAGAACCAGAAAACATTTAATTTCATTAGTCTGAAGGCACCCCCAGCTAGGCCAAAAGGAAAAAAAAGCTCTGCTGGGGCAGGAGGGAGCTTGAAGCTGAAATACAACATTCAAACAATTATATGCATCTTACTGAGATACCCAAGTAAAATCTTCATCAAAAAGAACTCTACGCATTATTTCCCTAAATCCTAAAACATTACTTTTTTTCATTAGAAACTTCAGGTACTCACAACATATGATCTGTAAGCTGCTGCAAATAATGCTGAAATAGATGCTAATGACCTACCTCACACAAGACAGATCGATCCCCAAAGTAATTCCAGTTTTCCAAATTCTAGCATAATTCAACAGACTGATGGATCTCAGTAAATTTCAGGGAAGGCAGATTACCTATGTAGCCAGACTCTTCCCTACACTCTATAATAATTAATTTCAGGTTTAGAGATTAAGGCAGCCCTAAAAAGTTTCCTAATAAAAATCAAAGCAAATATCTCATTCCTTCCTAGATCTGGAATAGGCACAAAAGTGAGCAGCTGCAACCTGACTCCACCTGCACTCTAAGATAGCAAGGTGTAAGGCAAAGCAGGTGTAAAAGCCACACATATTAGTGCTAATCTTGTCTATGCTAGTATATGCAGCTCGGACAGGCCCAAAAAGATATCAAGTACAGATAGCAGACAAAAGAAAAGAAAAAAAAAGCAAGAAATAGTACAAACTACATGAAAATAGATATATTTTAAGCTGAGAGCAGCAAACCAAATGAGACTTGAGTGTATTGTTCTTTCTTTGGACTACAGAATAAACAGAAAGGAAGGTAACAGAAGTTTTCCAAAACAAAAAGTTGTGTTTCTTATATATGGCTGAAAAAAGAAAATAATCTCTATCCACTAACAATTTATGAGTTCTCCAAATTCTCCAAGTAAAAGGAGAGGTACTAACAAATAAGAAAGCACAAAATGTATCAGGAGGGCATATTTGCAGAAGGATTTTCTTTTATCAGAGGTAATTTACTCCACTAAATAGGTGTAAAACCACCAAGTTTAGAAAAGTCTAGTCACTGACTAGGTTCCACTAAGGATTATTCTGCCAAGCTGCAACTTGCCATACAACACTTCAAACAAAGCTGTGGACACAAGCTTCAATTTGAGGTGCCCCCTTCCAGCTTCTTCATGGATTAGCTCTCTAATACAAAGCGTGATGGGAATCACTTGCTGGCACCCAGAATGTGAGTCACCTTTCCAGAATGAACTTCAGTAAAAATATTTTCCTCTGACAAGAAGATTAAGTTGACTTTCAAGGTCACAATAATTTCTTAGTACCCCAGAAAGCCAACTGAAAAAAGCAACAGTCTTTATTATAATACTAACATAGAGGGAAAAAAGTTCACTGCTCTCACTCACCATTTGCAATCAAACTGGAAAGCTTTTTCTCCTTTTTAAAAATATATAAACAAACATAGAAAAACACTGATCTGAGCATCAGAAGGAAGGTATCGGTAATCAGACAGCTTAGAACATTCACCACAGCACAAGCCAGAGAATTTAATTCAGTAATTGTATTCCCTTCACTAGATAAATTTAAGCATATACCAATTCATAAAATATAAATGCTTATATTCAATTAAGCTTATAATTAATCCAAAAACAGACTTCCTTGAAGATTCTCAAATAAGACTTGAACTAAAATACTAGCTAGTTAGTACTTCACAGATAAGTACCTCAACATACTTTTCTTCAGAAGATAATTAGCATGTTAATAATCCTTGGTCTCTAAAATATATTTAAAAAGTATCAACCTTTTCCACTATGATGAGGTCTCCAACTTGTATGTCTGAACTCTTAACTTGCACTTTACCTTAAAAAAAAGAAGAAATGTAATCAACTTAGGCAGACATTAATAGAGAGTCACAAAAATATAAATCCCAGAATGCAAGTTATACTTAAAGATGTTATTGTTTGGTGAAAATGTCACAATTTATACAAAATGGATCTCTGATGAACACATTAATAAATAGATTTCATCTGTTTGAATAAATAACTCACTGGTTAAAAAAAGTCTAGTTTTGTAACCAGCTAGCTATTGTAGAAATATTAGAGGGAAAAAAACGCGTACAAGATGCTCAAGTCTGAACTATAGTATCAATAACAGAGTTGTAAAATTGGAAAAAGGAGTCTTTCACATCTCCTACTAGACAGCACTTCTATTTCTGACAAGTCAAGAGTCATTAGGCTTACAGTCACGGAGCATTCTCACAAACGTGAGTTGTTAGTCACAGCCCAGTTACCAACAGGTAGCATTGCTTGGCCACTGAAGTTACTGATGTAATTGGCACTGTCTGACACTTGTTGGCAATTATAGTGGAAAAGAGATTAAGTCTCTCTAAAGTCAGAAGAAACGCCTGAAATTTCATTTTAGAAAAGTAAAATATCAAAAGCTGAAATAGAGGTTTTTCATTCTCTAGAGCTGCCCATTCAGTAACTGCTGTGAACAACTCATTCAAAAACATACACAGCACACGTACCAGTTTAATTTCTGTATGTTCCGTAGGGTATTAATATTTGTAAGACTGTTACGTTTTAAGATTCTTATTTGATGGACTGAAAAACTGAGACAGAGAGGTTAAGCTACTGCCCAAAATGAGTTATTGTTGATCTCATTAGAATTCAGGAGTTCTAGTCCCAGGTCCTTGCTAGAATTCCAGAAAAAGTTTCTTCCTTGAGTTAAAAACAACCAAAAAACAAAACCAAAACCAACTTCTAGACAAACAAGTCATGACATATGGATATCCTCTTCCAAGATATAACAGGTGATAAATTCAGAACCTGTTAACTCAAGATCTAAACACGTACATATTTACACAGCCTGGCAAGCTGAAACACACTCATACGAAATACCTTTTCCCATCAGAGACACTATCATGATTCCAAGCAGCAGGTATCTCATCAGCAGGTATGAGATGACAAGTATGTCAAAACATGGTAAGGTGCTAGGGTTCTAAATAAAAATTAGACTGAATGAATTAGAACAGAAGACCCACAAAAGCACAGGATGAGCAGCAATCAGTTTGGAGTTTGATTAAAAGTATTATGAATGGTAGATTTGTCAATGCACATTCTGTCATCTCTCAAAGTTATACTAAGCATAAAACAAAAACTAAGCTCGGTTCCAAATCCATGAGACCTCATCGTAACTCTCAATGAAGAGAGATCAGGCAGTTAACCTCAAAAAATTCCTTATACTTACATGCATTTAGTCAAAGGTAGTAAGATTCCTGTTGTAATTATTTTCAGTACTTCCTCTTTAAAATTGCATTTCATGCAGAAGTAACATGTGTTTTATGTTTAATTCAGTCAATAATAAATGTATTCCTACAGCTAATTTTTAATACATTTTCCATGACATTAGCACTTCTAAAATGTGCAATGTCGGAGGAAAATCAGAACTTTTGTTTGGCCCGTCTGCAAAGTTATTTCTGAAAGCCAGTCTTTGTTATTGATAATGATCTTTTACACCAGTTCAATTTTTCAGTTGCCAAGAACACCTTCCCCCTGCCCGCAAATATAAAACAAACTATATCTTCAATCTGACTCCTAACTCTGCCATAACACATTTGTGAGGGTGAAAGGAGTAGCAGAAGGTATAAAAAGCTGTAGCAAGAAACATTAGCAGTTCTCTGAGGAGGAGTTTCAAGATGCCTATGGAAATTAAGTTAGTGTCAATCTCTCAACAATTTTTTTTTTTTACTCTAAAGTAACTAATACTAGAGCTCAACCACTGAAAGAACAGTGTGATACCAAATCAACATATTTAGTCTGCTTAACTGCACGAGCCTGTGAATTCTCTTTATAAATTCTCAAGTTTTGACTAGAAGTGAATAGTATATACCAGAAAAACATCATAATGTTTACTTGCTTTCTAAGTCTGTTAGCTTTACCAAAAGGATAGCATTTCCTATTTTGTCATCAATTCCTCCACTAACAATTTTCATCAGTTTATCAGTGTGATAGCCAAGTCAATCAACTGATTATAGTAGCAACAGCCACAAAAATCCTAGTACCAGCTGCGTTCTCAGATCTACAGCACCTACACAGTCATCTATGACCAAAACCATTCAGAGATACTAATCAAATGCAACTACTAGCAATTTTATCAACTTAAACAATTGATTTTTCCACAGTCATGTTCTAACAGCATCTACAGTAAAGATCAAAAGACACTAAGCCTCAGAGGACAAAAGAAGGTAGAACATTCATTTGCAACATGATGTAGGGCAGACAAAAAGCAAAGACTCCTGGTGCCAAGTATACCAACAGGAACCCACACTGCACCTTTGCTTGTACTCAGTCTAGCAATCCTGGGAATGTCACATTATGAATTGAAAAGTTTCCTTACCAGACTGTTTTCTAGGTGGTTTAGTATAACACTACAGCATACCGTCTTTATTACACACTAACATGTCTTGTTAGAGCATCCTGTATATTCCCACACGTAAGGAAGTGGCCTGTGACATACAAGACAATTAATTCTACAATGAATCTGAATGGCAGGACATATTCCATTAAAAACTAAATGGTAAAACGTGGCAATGGTAAAAAGTGGCTTAAAATTTTGAAAAGTCAACAAATAACACTTTTCTTTAGACTAGCAAAAATGAGAATCATTAGATACCATTTCAGAGAACATTAAAATAATGCAATACTACATCTTAGTGAAGATGCATTTGGAGAAAAAGACAGACACTGAATGTTATTCACTGCATAAGTTATTTTTGCAAACTATTTTTTCTCTAAAAACATCTCCATAGCAAAAGACTCTTCACCATCTGTGTAATTACCAATAAAAAGTCCAAAGCTGTCAGAAGTGGCTGCACATCCAGACTTTATAGTCCACCAAGGCGCAAGGCTTTTGCCTAAAGCAACATACAGAATTATGCAGAACTGGAACACTGACATGTGTCTGTAGTAATTCATTATACTCCCAAGATAAAGCCTTTTGAAATGAATTGCAATGATTTGAAAAACTAATAAATATCTCATGTGCTACAAGTATTTCACATAAAAATTTAAGAAATTAAGTACATAAGATGTAGGCATATACTATATCAGAAACAACTTTGTTTCTTTTTATTAAAAAGTGTCTCTACTACCTGAGTGCAAGCCACTCCTGAAAGAACAGTAACTTCTGAGAGTAGCATTTTCAAATTATTTTTAATTTGCTATTACATCTTACCCACAGTAACTTGAGTACTGTGTGAAGTACTGCTTCTGGAGTTGGTAACAGAGCTTGTCTCTAAGCCATAAATATAAAACTCTTGAATGAAAGGAGTAAAGTATAGACCATATTAAGGTTTTACCTGGCATCTCTTAGCCTGAGTTGTCAGCGTAATTAGAGTATACATAATATAATGGGGAGCTGGGGGGCAGGTGGCAGGGGAAAGCTTAAAGCTACAGTGAGTCCAAGGTGAAGATGCTGATCTTTCAGTGCAAGCGCTGTCCTTAGGTCCTTCTTTCAAACTCCATCTTACATAGTGAACTGAGGTTAGTCTTTAATCACCAATATAAAACTCTAGAGAAATGCTTCCTAGCTCCTCTCCTCTGTGTACTATCTCCTCTTGGGTGAAATGGAAAGCCTTCTTTCTTTCTTATCCAATTTCCTGGATGCTGCAAAAATGCGGAACAAAACAGTCCCCTTGACATTTCCCCTCTTCCGGCCTCTTTTTGAAATTCTTTCTTACATTGAAATTTCTAGTTCTGTTTCTGCTGTTGCTTACTGCTTCCCTCATCAGTTAGATTAAATTGATACAATTCTTTAAAAACGTATCTGTTCCAAATGGTATAAATGTGAGGAATGAAGTCATCGGTAGGTTTGAAATATTGCAAGCAATAAAGACCTAATGTTGTACCTCTAGATGCAGAAATCATGTTGTTTTTTTTTTAATGCAGTGGCTTTTTAAAAAGCAGAAGGACAACCTGTTCTTGAAGAGCTGAAATTCTAATGTTATAAGAGGTTTCAATACAGATTTCAAATAACTGCAAAAGAATGATATTACAATAATCAAGACATTCTGACACACATCTTATTTTAAAGTTGCAGGTAACAGGTATAAATGATTGAAAACTGACTGCTTCTTGACAGAGACCATTTTGCAATTCAAAAATAGGTCAATTGAAATATAAACTCAGTAAGGTGGCATTTTAGGAACAGAGGAGCTCCTACTGCATAAACAGAATTTCAGAAGTAAAAAAAATTTCAAATCACTGTAGCTCTCTAGAACAGACTTCTCAATTCTCCAATTTTAAAGGAAACATACTAGCTTTCATGCTTTGTTCTCTTCTTATGTATAGCAGTTATTGATTTTTCTTAATTTCACACAATTTTGGCTTCATTTTCAACTTCACTACATTCTTAAACACTCCTTAAGGATACAGCAAAGACATAAGTCTTTCACATTTGAAGCCTGGATGGAATTATTTCATTAATCTCATCGCTCCTGACGTTCATTTTTTCTTTTGCTTTTCAGGTTGCAAAGTGAGAGAGAGTTCTGCAACACTTCTGAAAGTCATATTAAACATCCTGAGATGAAGCGACAGATGCATGCCTCTCCCGCAGCTCGCAGTTGTGACTATAGTTATTTTCTTCTTGATCATTCTTCTTCAAAACTTCAGTAACACTGCATGGGCAAACCTAACTAGGAAAGGTTCCGGGCAGAACTGCCAACTTCAAGAATGGGAAGGGAAAAAGAGTTAAAATTGCTCTACAATTTTATTATCAAATTGGCTTTTGGCAGCTTAACGAAAGAGATAATAGCCTGTTTATGAACTTGAGGTGATTCTTCTGCAGAACAGCAGCATTTTTTCATAGGCACTTAACTGGTCATACCTAAGTGCACAAGACAAGAAGCCGCGCCAAAAGCATAATGGTCCCTTAGGAAAGAAAAACAGAAGTCCTCCCAAACCTGCATGCACAGGCCTAAATTTTTTCCATTGCAGTTTCTGCTCTACAAAAGGATATGCAGGTGAGCCGCTCTGAAGCAGAAAAAGGCAATTAAATTGACAGGATCTTCAATAGCAAGATAATTTCAATCCTACAAGCAGACACTCTTCCTCCCTCCAACTTTAACTTGCATACTGACTGAAAGCTGTCTATTAAGGATTTGCAGACTTTGATATGCAAAAAAGGAAAGTAGATTTTGCAACAAACATCTCAATAAAAAGATTAAGACAGCAGAATACACTGAATAACTTAAGAGATTCAATGACATAATCTAGGAGAGTATACAAGGGAAAAGATTCACATGAAAGACATGGAGATGGGTACACTTTGATCACAAAAAAATTCAATACATTTACTGATTTGCATGTATCATCATTTGCCACAAAGGGTTGAAAAAATAGAAACCATTCAAACTTCACGTGTAGCAGGTTCACCTTCTTGACAAGTGCAGTTACATATAGCAAATTCACCAAGGGATGACTGAAGACTGAGCTTTGCCATGTTACATGACAGAAAACTGCATAACACTGGATATCTCATGGATCAGAATTAAGTCTATGGACATTAAACCAGCCATTGCTGCCTAAGTACAATTAAGTAACACTTAAAACAGATGTCCCACTCTCCCTTGATTTCCTGCTCCTAACAGCTCATTATTATAAAAAAAGTTAAGACTTACTGATTAGAACAAGTACTTATTCAAGGTCTTGAATTACTAAAAAGAAATTCTAAGTCTTCAAGAATCACTAATGTGAATCCGCCATCTTCAGAAAGCTGGTACTTCTTACACTAGCAACATGCAGGTCATAAGACAACATTCACATGTTTTACCTGTTTAGGGGTTCCTGAGGCTAAGAATGACTCCACAGAAAGTCAACACTGCTAGGCAGTCAAAGACTTCCTGGTTTTAATCTACTGCAATGCTGTATAAAAAGATTTTAACTTAGAAATCAGCCTACCCACACTATCTTTATACAAGTAATTAATCACAATTCAAATCCCAGCAGCTTCTCTTGCTATAAATACATTTGTTTCCCTATAGTAAACAAACAATTCTGCAAAACAACTAACTAGAAGTGATTAAATTCTCATTTTTATCTTCCATAAATGGTACAATTAAACCAAGGGTAACACTGAAGTTGCTAACTTTAAGTTTTCCTACTGTCCAATTTGAGCAAAGGCAACCTGCTTAACCTCTCTATATCAGTTTCTCCATCTTTGAGACGGAAAAAAATACCTATTTCAAAAAAAAAGACTGTAAAACCTACACAAGTCATAAAATCACTAGGAAAAAAAAAGATGGGAGATACTAGAGCAGTATAAAGTGCAGTTCCACTCTGAAAAGTGACTCTTAAGAATGGCATAGATTTTCAGGCTTTTAATTAAATCAGTATCAAGTTTGTTCATTCACAAGTAACAAAGCCGCCTTTCTCCAACCATTAGCGTGTAGGTTAGTATAGTAAGCCTAGCTGCTTTTTTTCCACTTGAAGAGTACTGCCAATATTAAAAATTAGGTAGATTATATTGAAAGTTATTTATAAAAATAGTTTGTATTTTTACTTGTAAAGTCAAATGTAGTACTTGACTTTATTAATTTGTACAGATAAACACCTAAATCCTTCTCAAAACCTGTAAAAGTCTTGGTCTAATTTTATCATAGCAGGAAGTCCCATTTTTTGCTTCAGAATGATACCTTTCAGTTTCAGAATGCCTTATTATGAAAGAACCCTGTATTATGAAAAAGGTGCAATTTCTCATCTATTCATTATTTTATATATGTGTTTGCGGCAATTTTTAGTACAGCTTAATTTTCAGTGGGGACTGCAATAACGTTTTCATTCTTAAAATTGGCCACAACTCAAAACATTGTTAGCTCATCGATCACACCCTTGTCAACATGGGATTCAGAGTTCATTGTAAGCAGAGATCTTGAATCTTTACTTCTGCAGAATATCATGGTCTTCAAAAAAACCACAAAAAGAACAAAAACCAAGTATGAATTCATGATAGCACTGACACCAAAACCTGAAAGTCAAAATAAACATACACATTTGTGGGTAAAAGCTGATATCCTTTTTTTAAAAAGGACATTTTTAAAACTTCTTTTGAACAAGTCACTGCTCTCTATGTGTCAGTTCCTGATATAACTGCTGGGCTTTACCTATATACTATTGTATACTATTTTTAAATCTCTATTCTGTATCTAGAAAACAGCTGTATCAAGGTAACCAAATCTGATTTTGATTTGATAACTTCCTTATTTCTAGGAGAAGTTACAAAATGAAAAGTTTCTCAAATACACACAACCTCACAAAATATTTCATGAACTGGGAAAAAGGAAATCAGGATTCCAAAACTTCTACTTAAATGCCACTTAAATGCCTAGCAATTTACCAGAAACTCCAATATTAACTCTAAACAAGTTAAGTGAAAAAAGAAGCACAAAAGGCACCAAACTTAGCTCTTAAAACAGCAAATGTCAGTCTTGACATTTACATCACACTGGTAACTATAAACTATACATGTGCTTCCAAAACTAAGAATTTCAGATTACTAACACTATTGCTGAATAGGGTAGGATTGTACTATCTATTTTAAAGGTTAGTGTTCAGTGGCCTACCATAACAGATCTAAAAAAATTAATAAACCAACTAGCAGGTTAAATCACAACTTTGAAAGAAAAGCCATTAAGAGTCCATTTCTTTACAGAAAGTATTAAAGACTGTAAAGATCTGGAGGCCAGCAATGCAATCACTTGTGTTAAACAAATGATAGCTATCCCATTTGCAGATTTCCACAGTGGTATGTCTAAATGTTGATAAAGCTATTTCAGGCTGACAAGGAAGGGAAGAATGATAGGCAAATATTCCCTACAGTTGCTCCCTTCTGTATGCAAAATCCAGAAAACAATGCAAGTCTCCATACTGCAAGGAAGCAGTATTAATTCCTCTCAGTTGCTAGGTTA
The DNA here is from genome assembly GCF_000699145.1 of Aptenodytes forsteri. Lineage (NCBI taxonomy): Eukaryota > Metazoa > Chordata > Aves > Sphenisciformes > Spheniscidae > Aptenodytes > Aptenodytes forsteri. The sequence goes on along the minus strand of NW_008795124.1, from coordinate 903,116 downwards.
TGTCATCACTAATGAGACTGTTGCCTGTTTACTTACCTTCCAATTACTTTAAAAAATGGGGTAAGATTTTAGACAGAATATACTTGTGTTACATTACAAGATTTTCATCCATTTTTTTCTGGAGAGAATATTATCCAGAGATACTCCAAGAGTGTAGTTTCTAACCAAGACTCCCAGATCTGGTGAGGTTACTCTTCCCACTGACTCTCAGAAGATATTCACCAAGATATACTAAAAAGTGCAGTGAAATGTATGTTGGGAATTAGTGAACAGAATTTACACTTGGCACAATGTATGCCGTATACTCTAACTGCTTGGGACGCAACCTCACATTCCTTAACTTCCCACTTTCTGGAACTTTTATGCCAAGGAAAATCCTTAACAGAGGCTTCCCAGGATATTGTAGCAGAATAACTTTCGAGGGTAATAGCAGGGTCATGTTGTTTTGTAAGGTTATTCATTACAGTTCTACTTGATAATAGGTTATTCGTTATTTTTGGCACCTTTCTATGTGGCACTCTGTTCTGAATCTAAACAGTAAAATGTGCTAAGCAACATAAAAGTGGAGAGTAGTGCATAGTTTTTTCTCTTACGCCCATGTTTAAAATTTACAATAACCTACCAAATTTAATTGTCACTTCACAGCTGAAGTGCTTCATTTCCTTGAAAGTCTTCATGAAAACCGTCAAAGGTTTTGAGTCCAAAGAGTCGTAACTGTGATTTCTCCTTTTATTAATTTCTAGAGAGAAAACTGGCTGTTCCTACTGCCTGATCATAAAGATTTCAAATTATATGCAAATATTGAAATCAGTATTTTTTGATACTGAAGCTGACTCACAATATATCTTCCTTTGCTTAAGCACAAATTTATACACCAAGTTTGAAAGGCTCTAGTGAATTTTAATTAGATCGTATTTCTTAGTTACTGATCCCTTATTTCCTATATACACTTGATACACAGCTGAGTGTTGCTGAGTTACTGTTCAATATCAATTTCAGAGGAGAACTGCACTTTGAAGTAGTAGCACTAAACAGCAGAATGCCTAAAAAAATATATACGATTATATACATACACCTTTCCTTTACAAACAACAGAAGATTTACAACACTTCTTAAACAGATCAAGTTTAACAGTTGTATTTATCTGAGGGAAATCAAGCACTTTATTTGGTTCAGTATCAGTTTCATTCTGAATAGTGCAGCTTGAGACTATTATTTATTTCTTTGAACTGAAAGTCTGTAAATGTATATATAAGAAAAAGATGAAATATTTTAAGGATTTATACAAATGGTTTTGCTAACCTCGTACTGTCAGCTTGCTATATAACTGTGAGTTCATTTCCTTGTCTCTCTTGTAACGTCGAAATTCATCAACGGCTTCCCGTACCACCGTGACCGTCAAAACAAATCCCTGTTAAAGATATAATTATGCAATTCAAAATTCTCAAAGTGCTAGAATAGAAATACACAAGTAGGAATGCTATACAGAGTAAGAACATATGCTTAGAATATTTACTTTTTTTTTCATTTGGATTTTAGTGTTTTCTTCAATCTGTTAAAATTATATCTTGGCTTAGTCCAAAAAAAAGGAAAATCATACTTGTACATTGTACAAATATAATTAGAATAACTACATCTCCAAATACATGTAATTTAGATATAATATGAGATTTCAAAAATTAAAATGCTTTGGATGAGCTATAGACAGCCTTTGTAGTTCAATAAGCATATTTCCCTATCTTCCACAAATTTTAGGGCTTTACCAAAAACATTTAAGAAGTCTCCAATTCTAATTTTGAGTTCATTGCCTTTTTCCTAACAGAGAGAAATGAAAAGGTAAATGGATGGCTAGTTTGATTAATTTTGCCATCTTAAATGTAGTCATTTACAAATACGTCACAAATATTGATTAAGAAAAAGGGGGTTTGTTCTGAAAAACTAAGTATCTAAACGCTTTGGCTACTACTTTCACAGGATAGTGCCACCACAGTTTCTGCTGGAAATGCAGAGTGCGCTATATACAACTAAGACGGTCTCTGGCCACAAAAGATGGTAAACTAAAAAGAATACGGAACAGTTCAGGGATAAGCACGTAAGAGTTAACTCTCTCCCTTTCTAAACCTACTCAGATATGGTCTTCTGGCTTCTTAAACTCAAGTGCTCAGTCCTTCTCCATCAGTGAAAGGCAAATGAAATTTTTAACAGTAAAGGGATCTTATCGTTACTATAAGTAAGATAGCTAAAAAATTCAAATATTCACAAATCCTCCAACAGATAAGGTTCTAGATTATCTATCTAACTTCAGGCACCCACCAATACTTTCCTTCTACAGAAGAAAATTTATACTATTAGACTTCTTTTCTTGCAGAAGTCCAACAGTTTGCCAACCTTCCCCTAACCTCCCAGCAATGAAAAAGGAGTGAAGGTGTAGAGTTTTCCTGAAGGAGTCTTGACTAAAATTCTGCTTTTCAATAGCAAGGGCTGTTTTGCAGTTCCAGCCCAAAATTCCAAGGCTTACTCTGTTGCGACCTTATAGTTAAACACTTCTTGTTTGTTCAGATTTACATTAGCTACAACAATTATAGCAGAACTACATAGAACAAAAAAGTACCTTTGCAAAATGCATTCCTTTTCACTCCTTGGGCCTAACTGAATGAGCAGTAGGGTTTTCCCCTTTTCTGGCAGCAGCATTTTCACGAGCTTTGGCAGTATAGATATTTTAGCAGCATAAAAAAGGCACTCCTGAAGCACCTTCAAATATATTTGCTATTTGCACATATCTCATTAACTAGACAGTAATCAAAGCACAGAATGCAAGGTGTTAATTGCAAAAATTTCCCCTAGCAGTCACCATACCTTACCGGGCAGCTCAGTACAGCTGACCGTGACTATGAGGAACAATTTAAGACATTTCCCTTTTTCCTCATTTGCTCAAAGGAACTTGATACTCTTCCAAAGAGGAGCTGAAATTGTGAAGCCAACCTTATAAAAAAAACTGTCATCTTTCTTTAACTGTAAGCATTTAAATATCTTTAGCATACTGCTTACAATCAAACTTGTATGCTTTACATCCTTTGTATGTCGGACTCAAAATGAGAAGTCAGTTCCCTACTGTGTGAATGACAACAAACCAGTAAAATACAGTCTTGTCTGAAGAACTCCAGTGCTTGATCTAAGTGTATTATGTCTGTCTGTTGCAAAAACTGTTGAAGTAAAAAACAGAATGAAAACAAAACCAAGAACCTCCAAAAAACCCCACACCCCACCAAAAAACCCCAAAAACCTCTAGTTAGTCAATTTCTATTCAGTTGGTTTTAAGTATCAGGCTGAAAAATTTTTCTTTTCCTTTAAAATCTTGAGAGTAAATACAATCCAAGTCATAGCTAATCCTCTGATTATTACTAAAAATTTATCAGCAGTTACACGCTCTTCAAAGAAAACCAAACTTATCTGTTCAGCAACAAGGACAGCCCAATGGGTCTGACTTAAATGTTTTATATTTTCATCACCCATACTGAGCCTTACTCAACATCTAATTAATCTCTTTTACCTGGAGGTTAATCATTAGTAGAAAAGCTATTCGTGTAGAAACAAGTGAGTTTAGAAAAAAGGGGTACCACTAGCACTAACTGATATATTGCTGTATTTTCAAGCTGTATGTGAAAACTGGCAAACATCATTCAAAATATCCTTGAAAAGACAAACGCATCTATACAGAACTGATTAACGATGTTTGCAAAATACAGTATTTTCTCCCTTCTTTGGGCAGGGATGAGATAGGCTGAGATGCTAAAGGATTTTTTTCCTTACTACCCCACTAACGTATAGAGCTGTACACAGCACTTCACTGCGAAGAGACCAACTTCCAGACAAGGCTGACTTCTGTCTTTTCTTACCGGGTCAGTGACAAAGACCTTTGTAAATACCCATTTCAAATCCCACTGTTGAACAAGCTTTCTGTCCTGGAAGTGGTTTTTTTTGCAGCAGAAGCCAAAAGTTGTCTGGAAATAGAGGTGTGAAGAACCTCCAGGACAGTCTCTCCATTTATCGATACTTAAAAGGACACATGTTGCAAAAATTAAAACAACGAAATCAATCCGGAGTATTTACTCTATTGACTTAAGAATGACCTTTACTCAAGCAGTCAGCATGTCAGTGTTCTTCTTGAATACCACTGAGAATAAATGCTACTGAAAAACACCATTTTTTTTTTACAAATTTAGAAAATAAAGCATTTGTTCTTCCTGCCTTGCTTTTAGACCTGGGATGGAGGGGCCAGGAGGAAGATGAAAGAGAAGGTAATGATCTGGTTACAAACAAGAAAAGAATTCCAAATCATGGGAATATAGCTGGCAGACTACCAAAAGGGCCTCCTCTGAAGAGAATACAATTTTCAAACCTTAGGAAACCTGAGTCAGAAGCAACTGGTTTGAACAGTTTCCCGAAAATACTCTGCAGAGGGATCAATAATAAAAAGATATATTGAAAGGAAGCTGGTGCAACTGGCAGGGCAATCAATTAGGAAAAGCATGTTTAATGAATAACTTATTTTCAAGATGCATTTTCCTCCTGCTTTATCCATAGCTTAAAATATTTTATCTCAATTTTGGTGAAAAAAGGACATGATCAAAACCGATACAGAAGGAATGCAAAAAATTTATGCTTTCAATTCTGCCCTAGCCTGAAAACATAAAATAGTGAGTAAATAACAAGAAATTTAACACACAAATTTCCTATGTTACCAAATAAGGTTCTCTACTAGCTGGAGGTTTTTTTGGTTTGTTTTTTTAAACCTCTCAAGTGACCAGCAGCCAGAAAGGAGCACTAACTCAGACTAGCTGGTTAACAAAAACGACCTCCAGCCTGTGGGGCAGGAGTGTGGTAGGAAGGGAGGGCTATCAAACAACAGCTTTTGGAGTATCTGCTGTAAAATACTGTAATTTCAAATAAGCATTTTACTTGTTACATACTTTAATCACTGTAGTTTACCAGGTGCAAATTTATGAAATGTACATATACATGAACTTTTCATCTGATGTTAAAACAAACAAAACTTCTAGTTAATAGTATTTTTCTGTTTACCAGAGGAGCCCAGTACGTGTACAGGTAGCCTATTTTCAATGCTGGTACAAACTGTGAGCAGGACACGACGAGAAAATAGAGATTCAAGAAAAACTTGAACTGTTCATATAAAACCTAAAATGAAAAACACAAAATAGATAAATGCCTTAAAATTTGTACCCATAATGTACATAAAATTCACTTTTTCATGACAGTAGATATAAAACCATTATATGGCATACTATTACATATGGTACTATTATAGTACCATATAATACCATAGTATAATAGTACCATAGTACTATTATAATACCATATAGCACAATATGCTATATATCATCACAACCTACTACATGAACTATAAGTTATTTTAATATTATACTGCTATTTCTGCTGAGAAAAATCCTTTGATATTAATGCCTCTTTTCACTCTGAAAAAGCAATTTGCTAAATTTTTGATAATTTGAAAACTGGACTATGTGAACTCAATCTTTACAAATATTAAATATATATCAAGATCACTGTGCAAAGATTTACTCTGAAATTTTAAGAGTAAACAGAATTCAGATGTTTGTAGAAGCATCTTGCAATTTTATATCCATAACAGTTACCTTTATGAGTTAAAACAGTTTTTGAAAATTCTTTTTTAACAGTATCAATAAAAAAAGCAAAATAAGTTTGTATCTGAACTTTCATTGGTTACACTAACTTTTCATTTTTAACTGCTAAAACTTCTCTTCCTAAAAATACAGCATTAAAAGTCTTACTTTTTCCTTAAGTACCAATACTTAAATTCTGTTTTATCTGACTCACAATGTCTTTTTGTCTTAAAAATTTTCATATCCTGGCCTTAAATAATAATAATTGGCATCAAATTAACAGAAACCATTTACAAAAATATTATCCTAGTCTCTGTCATTTGAACTTCTACAGAGTAACAAAACTGAGTAGGCTATACCATGCTGCCCTGCATCACTGTGAGAATACCCTAAAACTTCAGCCCTGCCTGCAGCACATACAGAAAACAGTATACATGAACTCCTTGTTACTTTTGTTCACTGCATTCCCTCAGCACACCCTCTCCTCAACACAGCCACTGAAGTTTCTCTTCTTGCAGAGGTGAAACCTCTACAACTCATCTGCCTTCTTTCTGAAATCCCTTGGTTCTCAAAGGGACAAAGGCTACCATGAAGTCAGATGCACTCCTTCAAAATTAGCATTTCCCACTGTTCTTAAAAATAGTGAAACTAGTCAATGTTCAAGAATAAACGTTGTTCAGGAAGATAAAGTGAACACTACAGAAAAGATCCAGTGACTAAGGGTAAGTGACACTGCTCTCTTTGCAAATGGCTATTGAGTGGAAATCTCAGAATAAGGCGGCATTCTTCGGTTTCCATAGCAAGACAAGCTTTTTACAAAATCAACCACAGTTTAAGTTTCCAGAAAGTTTAAACTACAAAAAAATTGTAACAGAATAACATGGGCTTCTTAAGTAATTTAGAAGAAATGCTCAGCATTGAATTTCTCAAAAGATTATTTTACAATAAATATTGGTACATAAGATATGTTTATTAATAAATCAAAGGTTTGGTTTAAACTTTAAGATAATTGTCCAAGTTTTAAGTGAAGACACAGTAACTTTATCACAGAATACATTGTCCCATATTCCAAAGGAATGACAGATGCACAGATTCCTTTGGTAATTAAAAGCGTCACTTCAGCAAGCGCATGTTCTCAACATTGCTTTAGTTATAATTACAATGCTAAGAACATTATTCATTTTACAGAATTTTGAATCTTCAAAGACTTCACACATTTCTTTAGTAGGCCAGGATAACATGGCACCTCCAGCAGGATGATCAGAAGTGGCTACTAAATTTGGAACATTGAGACTTGAGAAAATGGATAATCAATTGTTTTAAAGCAAAAAGATTCAAAATACATCAAAAAAGCCACATTTAAAGAGTGTCCCCATCTTTTAATCTTACAATGCAGTTAATATTACAATGACTTCTGCATGAAAATCGGAATTATCGGACAGATATTTATTGCTCTTACCAGTCCAACTTTATTACTCAATTATGTCAAAAGCTACACCCTCGGAAAAAATATTCAGGGAAGTTCATTTCAAAGTGTTTTTTTGGCAGGCACAACAAAGTAGCAGTACCTCAAAATTGCCAGTTTCTTGCAAGAGTGCTACATTAGGTAGCCTTTAGCTGAACAGTAAACAGCCACAAATCAGAAGATTTTTTCAAAAGCATGGAATTCTATTCCACTATTTACCAACAAAACTGTAAAGCAAAAAAAGTAAAATTTGAAGTTGCAGGGAAAGTCAGAGCATTCTTCCAAAATGAAACTAATTCAGCTTGAACCTGTACCTTATGTTAATACTGATGAAGTTCATATACTCGTTTCTAGCAGTATGTTTAACTGTTTACAAAGCCTTGATATACGAGGTCAAAGAAAATTCCACAGAGTACTTTGGGAGGTGCAGATCTGCAAAAGCACCCATCTTGCAGGAGAAGGTGGGAGTTAAAAAGCACCTTCCTACAAATCTTTTGAATCCTGGCAGACCACTGACACTTCATTCAATACAAAGCTAAACACTTCAGTCTAGTTAAGCAAATTGAAAAGTCTCCAGTTAAATAAAACTGATAAAAAAACAGACTACTGCTTTGAAGTTCAGGAGCGGTATCTTAAAAACCTGCCCATCACAGAAGATATTCTTTATGGAAATTTACACAAAATTCCTAAGCAGCTGTACCAAGATGTATATGAAATAATAAACAGAAATTGAATAAACTGGTATAAAGGTAAAAGTAGTAAGTATTTTATATAAATGTTAGGAAATTAGATAATATTTTGGAAATGTTACAGCTCTTTTAGCCAGTAAGTAAAATTCGGTTAATCTAAACATTATTTTAAGCTTGTATTTTGATACGAAATCATTGAATAAAATCCATTGCCAGCTGCAATATTAAAAAAGATACAACTCTAAAACAGAAGACAAAACTTCACATGATGAAAATTTCAGCCAGGGTTAAGTCATTGGAGTCAGTATTTCTGACTTAGTCACATTTATGGGTTTGGAACCAATAAAACTACATTCCCTACAAATTACTTCTAGTGGAACAGCATAAAAACCAGATAGCTACACAGTATTTCTAATCAATGAAAAGTGTTAATTTATGTCTAAAATTAAAATTTAGAAACATTTTATTTTCACCAACTATTGGGCTTTACATTGAGGATCTCACTTCATTTTTGAAGTTACTACTGAGTTTCCAAATACTACCACCAAAATAAAAATCTGATTCTGCCTAAACTGTAAAAATCAAGATTTTCAAGAGATCAAAAAAAGAACAAACATTCTCTCTCTCAACAGGTAATTGCAAGCTATGGCCGATCCCTATAGGAAACATGAATCTAGTTTAGGATTTGTAATCTACACTGCAGATTTCTAGTCACAGTAATCAATGGCTTACTATATGCTTAATGAATTTTGTGACCTTTAGGAAAGCATATGTGGCTTAACCAATTTCAGTGTATTTAATAATTTAAACTTTGGAAGAAAACATTTACTTCGTTCAATAGAGATGAGAATATTTTATCCACCTGTGATAAGTGACATTTTATTTCTTTGACAGGAGATCAGTCTTAATTACAAAGCCATTAATTTTTTTTGTTTTAATAAAGAAATGTATTAGAAAGCACCTGCCAATCATTGGACCAAAGAGGCCAGAAGAATAGAATCAATACTCTTATAAACCAGCATGATCACTTAAATAAAAAATTTAAGACAAAGCATGTCTGTATTCAAATGTAGCAAACATTCAGTTTTTGCAATAGGACACAGGACTCTTGGATGGTATTAGTAAAAGTATGAGTAAAAGCATGTTAGTAAAATTCATAATATCACAGCAGCATACATTTTTAGGTTTTAACTACTGAAGCTTCAAAAGTTGTCTTCTCTATTGCTATATTTCATTATAACAACAATTTTTTTTAAAATATGAACTAGACAAAACTAATGTCTCTTTTGTCTTCATAGACACCGTGAACATTATAGGCAAAACTTCAAAAGTTGTCTTCTCTATTGCTATATTTCATTATAACAACAATTTTTTTTAAAATATGAACTAGACAAAACTAATGTCTCTTTTGTCTTCATAGACACCGTGAACATTATAGGCAAAAAGCTGAAATTAAGACATAATATGGCTTCTTAGAAAAAAGTGACAAAAACCCTTCCACTCCACAACAAAAGTATTGTCTGAAGAATTGCATTCAAAACCAAAAAGACATCACTATTTTTAAAACTGCAATAAGAAATACAACTCTGAAAAGTGCTAGTTTACGAAATTAGGCCTTACTCGTTGTCATATAAATTGAAGAGGTGGGTTGTTTTTGTCCTTTAAGGAGTTGTCTATTTCAGAATACATTATTTATTATGCTTTCAATGGCAGGGAGTATAAGAAAATATCTATGGGAGTACATTGTGATTTTCAACTATTTCTCAATTGAAGTCAGTGCTTCATAGTATTTTTCACAACTGACTGTGTAGAAATGCTTCTGTTTTAAGAGGATTACAAATTTCTAATGATGAATAGAAAAGTGCAAGGAAACCCATCTCAAATTTCTAAAGCTTCACTGAACTCCAACCACTGAATCATACACACTGCACTTCTTTAGTAAATATCCCTTTGAAAACAAAACAGTTTAGAAAAAAAAGCAGCCTTGCTCTCAACTGTCAATTTTCATTGAAGACATTGAGATAAATGTAAAGAGAAAAAGAAGAATCTCGGCAAATAAAGTTATCTTTTTGCAGAATCGTCAAAAAACACTACAGAACATATAGTCAACCCAACACCAAAAAATGGTTAATAGCCTTACCCCAGGTATAAAGGTAAAGACGTTGTATTTTTGATTTTTTATGGCATTTTTGGGGTATTTCTCTTCACACTTTTCAGGACACCCAAGCCACACTGTGCGAGCCTTCAGCTCTTTCTTTCTTCGGCAAATGTTTATGAGCCAATCAGAACAACTGAAAAGAAAAAAAATTGTTTACTTTAAAACTAAAGATTTACTGTATGTGATTACTATTTCCAAACCTGGAACCCTAAAGGCAAATACCTAAGAAAAACAGGCTTAAAAATTTTTGCCACATCTAAATAAGCAAGCATGATGTTGACTTGTAATATTTAGGGCATTTACACAGTACTCAACTCAGACATATACATATATAAACACTTGCATATTCTTCACAGGAAATCCTAATAAAATAATGACAAGTTTCACTACACCTTGCCCTGACACAGGTTCAAAAATTCTAGTTAATACAAGTCTGCATTAGCAGTGACTAAATTCTCCCACCATTAAATAATTAACTCATCCATCATACCTTACAGTCCTTTGGGTAAACTCTTTATCTTGTATTACTGATACTCAAATTATGCTAATGATTGAAGAGGAAATAAGGCTTCTGTTAGATAAAGTTAGAAAAATTTCAACAGCTTTGTACACAATTACCACATAATTTGTAAATCTTAGGTTTCCTCCGTAAGACTGCCTATAGCAGACATAACAGGGAAGCATACCTAATGCCACACTGTCAAATGTTTTCAACCAAAAAAAACCCCACCCATGTAAATGCAGTTTGGACAACGATCTGCAATGGTGAACTTCAATTCACAGGAGAAAGGAAGAGCATCCTTCCCTAATCAGCTTACAAATCTACTGAAGAGGGTTTAAACTATGAGCGATGAGATAGACAGGAAGAGCTCACAGCCACCTTTAAACAACTGCAATTTGGACAAGGACACAGGAATGATGGGATGAGATCACAATGTGGGAGGAACAAAAGGCTGGCAAACAGTATGATGCCACTGAGGCTCAGCAGACTATTTACTAACAACAGTAAACCGAAACAAACATGGATGTGACTCAACTCACGTAATGTAATCAGCCTAAGACTTGCTAGGACTATCCACAGGGACAGATTATTAATGCAGATGAGTACAGATGGTTTGGAAAGAACTGGCAGTATGGAAAGAAAAGCAGGTTTGCCATACACTGTATATACTTGTTTTACAATCCCATATGTTAAAGGAGAATTTTTCTGCATTTTTTAATGCTGGGGGGAGATGCCTTAATCATGCTGGGAGTCTCCTTTAGGCAAGTGAATCAGACTTGAGCAGACAGGCCTTCTGTGAGCACCTCCTGCAGCCGAAGCACAGACCTAGCTGGTCACAGTGGATTTCAGCTACATCAGCAGGTGAAGTTGAAGGTGAAAGAAAGTGACACACATTTTCTAGTGAGGTTTTTGAGTATACTGACAATATTTTTGATGCAGAAAAAAAAAAGTAACCATTAGGAAGCTCTTATAAATTGTATTCAAACCAACAGAAAGGATTTTGCTGAGAACAGGACGGGAAAATTACGATCCAGTCACCTCAGCATTGCTTCCTGGATGAATTCTGTATAGTCAACCTATTTGTATGTATTTATTCCCGGACGACTGGAGGCTTGCCAATGCGACGCCCATCTACAAGAAGGGCCGGAAGGAGGATCCGGGGAACTACAGGCCTGTCAGCCTGACCTCGGTGCCAGGGAAGATTATGGAGCGGTTCATCTTGAGGGCGCTCACAAGGCATGAGCGGGACAACCAGGGGATCAGGCCCAGCCAGCACGGGTTCATGAAAGGCAGGTCCTGCTTAACCAACCTGATCTCCTTCTATGACCAGGTGACCCGCCTAGTGGATGAGGGAAAGGCTGTGGATGTGGTCTGCCTGAACTTCAGTAAGGCCTTTGACACCGTCTCCCACAGCATTCTCCTAGAGAAGCTGGCGGCTCACGGCTTAGACAGGTGTACTCTGCGCTGGGTCAAAAACTGGCTGGACGGCCGGGCCCAGAGAGTTGTGGTGAATGGAGTTCAATCCAGTTGGCGGCCGGTCACGAGCGGTGTTCCCCAGGGCTCAGTACTGGGGCCG
>NW_008795124.1:866034-890265 GCF_000699145.1 Aptenodytes forsteri | reverse complement strand
CTTAGGGACATGGTTTAGTGGACATGGTGGTGTTGGGTTGACAGTTGGACTCGATGATCTTAGAGGTCTTTTCCAACCTCAATGATTCTATGATTCTATTTGTACACACCTGAAAGAAAACAGAAAGTAATAACCAACACTGACATGTCAAGACCAACGTCTAAAATGGAACTAATTTCCCTCTGAGAAGAACCAGATGCACTACTGCTTGAGAGCACATGTCCTCTCTTGACCCCTGGGGCTTTGAGCATCCTGACCTAGTGAAAGATGTCCCTGCCCATGGCCGGAGTGGCGGGACTAGGCGATCTTTAAAGGTCCCTTCCAACCCAAATCATTCTATGATTCTACATCTCCAATAAAACTTAGTTCTCACAATATTTCTCATAAGGAAAGTAAGGGAACATATTCTTGGAACTGACACAGTTGGAAAAATCATAATTGCAGAGTAGTTGTTATAAAACCAAAATAATTTCAGTGAAGTTCTGCAAAGCTTTATCTAGAACTTACTGGGTAATTGACTATCGAATATTTCATTTTTCAGACAACAAAAAGCTAGAAGAGATGGGAATACATGCAAAGAGGAGATTAGAATTCAAAGCTGTCTTGACAGATTGGAAAAACTACCTGGAAGAGATAGAACGCAGTTAAACAGGCAAAAGTGCAACATAGTATGTTTATACAGAAATAATCAACTATGCAAATACAGAACTGGAAAAGTGTTAGATGGCAGCCCAGAAGAGAAGGACTCAGTTACTGCATAACAATGATATACATGTGCAAAAAAAGGCATATATCTGGTCAGCGTGGACAGGCATACTGCTAGCAAGTCATGAATGTATTCCTTTTTCCAAGTCCAGCGCTAGCAAGATCTCAGTTGGCTTGCAATACCGTTGTGAATACCAAATTTCAACACACAGGCCTATTGGGAAAACAAAGACCACACACAAGGGCAACAAAACAATTACAGGTCTAGAAAGCAGGGCAGGCTTGTCTACTAGGTACACCAAAAGAAACAGTTGTTCAGAGAAGGCTGAGCATGGACCTATATGGTTTCAAGTATGTAAGAAACAGCTGCAAAGAGGAAAGGGACAATTATTCTCCAGGTCCACCATGATTAAGTAATGAGGGACTTCAACTGTAGCAAATAAATAAGGGGGGAGGACAGACATTGAGTAAATGCTTCTAACGACTAGGGTGGAAAGAAACACTTAAGGAGGCTGGAATTGCTACCACTGCAGGTCTCTAAGATCTGGTTAGATCAGACATAAGTGATAAGTGTAATTCATCCTGTGCAGGCAAGGAATCAACTGGACGACCTCTTAAGGTCCTTTCCTATTCTGTTTTTTCACAATTACAGAATCATGGTACACACAAATATGCAGGGAAGGAAGGCTGGTAAGTTAGCTTACATCACCACAGTCCCACTTAAAATGTTCTTGTCTGTAGCCTACATTATCCCAGGCCCATTACAAACTGATTTTGCCAAATAACAAATAGAATTCAAAGTTGCAGGCTCTTTTTAAGGAAAACTAGAAGTTATGCAATAGTAAAATCATTCAAAGCAACATTCACTTTGTTATGGAAATGCCACTACACCAATACTCATGAGCTGACATTTAAAACACTCCAATTTTAAATGCTGGATTCTTAAGATTTCCTCCCTGAAGCTTTCACTACGGGACGGACATCAATTTGGTTTGATCCTATGTAAACACACATTTTATTTTTGTTACAAATATAAGCCCATTCAGCAACTTTTTCCCGTCACTTTAAATAATGACAAAGAATTAGTCTTTCATAAAAATTGTAACAGTGTTAGTTCAACATTCAAAATTCAGCCCTGTTATTTAGTAACATAGAAGTCAGAAAAATCAAGTTACCTTGATCATTACTTAAACTTGTCTTTAAAGCAAAATTAATAAGTCTTTCTATGTCACGGTGCCACAATCAGTTTAATGGCTGTGAACCTATCCTGCTGCTGCTGAAATGGCTAGTACCACCCTCCACCCATAACAAAGGTGTGGATTCTTGCCCCTTCCCTTGTGCTGACACAACTACTCATGCAACTGCATGGGTAAACCAGACCTGCAAATTGATCCAGCTGTAAACTAATGCAGAATAAAAAGGGGGACTGTTGTCAGTTAGATCTACCCCTGACCTTTAAAAAAAAAAACTATAAAACTATAAAAATAGTTGAAACAATGCAGGCTAGGTGCTTGCAGGAGAAGGTGGAACGATTCCACTCAGTGCCAGCTTGGATTTACACTTGATAAAACTGCTCATGGAATTAAAGCTTTAAACGTATTAGTTTCCGGGGCAGGGGGGTGGAAAGGACAATGCAAACCAAAGAGACAGCTTAGCTGTATAGTCAGAAGTGTCGAGACAGATCTGTAGCAAAAGAGTTCCAAGGAAAATAATTTTTTCCAGGGAAAGTGAACACGCATGACAGCTTCTGTCTACAAGCCCACAGACAGAAATTTTCTGACAGCCTTTGAAATCTTGTATTGTAAATCAGTTTTTTTGAGTTTAAACTGTAAACAGACTGAACATTTGATTAGGCACAGTCTCTTTTGCAGAATAATTTCCTCAGACACTGAGGACTTCTCTATTGCTAAAATCAAACATTTGACTAAAGCAACTGAATTATACTGCCTGGGACTGTTGTCAGTTAGATCTCCCCCTGAACTTTAAAAAAAAAAACTATAAAACTATAAAAATAGTTGAAACAATGCAGGCTAGGTGCTTGCAGGAGAAGGTGGAACGATTCCACTCAGTGCCAGCTTGGATTTACACTTGATAAAACTGCTCATGGAATTAAAGCTTTAAACGTATTAGTTTCCGGGGCAGGGGGGTGGAAAGGACAATGCAAACCAAAGAGACAGCTTAGCTGTATAGTCAGAAGTGTCGAGACAGATCTGTAGCAAAAGAGTTCCAAGGAAAATAATTTTTTCCAGGGAAAGTGAACACGCATGACAGCTTCTGTCTACAAGCCCACAGACAGAAATTTTCTGACAGCCTTTGAAATCTTGTATTGCTTAAATCAGTTTTTGAATTTAAACTGTAAACAGACTGAACATTTGATTAGGCACAGTCTCTTTTGCAGAATAATTTCCTCAGACACTGAGGACTTCTCTATTGCTAAAATCAAACATTTGACTAAAGCAACTGAATTATACTGCCTTCCTCGCCACGGAGTTTCCCCTTCTTGAAACTACTTTTTCCATTACAGATCGACAGAGAAGCTGAAACAGATGCCATAATGGCCATTAGTTTAGCAAATGCCAAAAAGTACAGACACAAGAATGATGTCTGGCTGGGAAACAACTGTGATACCTTCGATAAAAGGGATCTGACTGACACAGAGCTAACAACACTCAAGTTCTCAGACACAAGAATATCTCAGATGATGGAAATATTACAGGTTATGCCCAAATCAGTATCGTAATGGTTCAGATGAGTTTTACTACCTTAAAAGTAAAAATCAGTTAGATTTTGCCATTTACAGTCTCAGTAGTAATCACTGTTATATCACAGGAAGAATAAGAGGTGGATGTGCTGGCCTCAGAAATCCTAGTCAATTTACATTAATTCAGATTTTTAAGAACAATGAAGTCTACCCGGTATTTTTGAAACTCAGATTATCAACACTCAACACGTACTTCATCTGTTCTCAAATTAACATTCCCCAATACAGAAACTATTTTTGTGCAAGGGTATGGACCCTTTCATGGGCTTTTTGTACCCACTAAATCTGTGTGAAACAAACGTCAGGAGATAAATCAGAATAGCATTCTCTGAGCTTCAAATATCCTAAAAACATAATGTAAGATGTAGCATGATCAAGATTTTCCTGAAATCTTTAATGTAAAAACCACACCTTATGCTATGGATTGAACGATTAAAAAAAAAATCACATTCTTGTTTATTGATTTAAGCATTTGTTTCAAACGTCCTTACCTAGAAAATTCAACATACGCACAGCAAGCTTTTTTTCTTAAGCTAGCTAAAAGCCATGTTGCCTATATCAATACAACAGATTGTATATATGAAGAAATGAACTAATTGATAAGAGAACTTTAAGGTGTATCTATTAAATGTTTTTTTTTTTTTTACCAACCTGCTTCCTAACATACTTTTTTTTATTTGAAGGAACAATAACCACAGTCTTCATATTAGTGACTGATGCCATATTAAAAAAAAAAAACAAAACAAAACTGGAGTAATTGTTAAATAAGAACCCTTAACTTTTTCATAAATAGAGCGTATCTCTCCAAGTCAAAAGCTAAAGTAAAAGTCTCAACTGACTCTGCAGCTCTAATAATAACGGCTTTTTTTATTTTCTCTTTTCATTACTTTTATCCTACAAGCTTAACTGCCAGTATCTTTCACAAAACAGCATTTTCATCAGAATGGAAAGATAATATAAAAGCTCTATATTGTCTGCAAGGGTCAGCTTTTCCTTATTAGGTTTTAAGTAGCAGAAACTAGTTCTGCAAAGAAAACATACTGTAATTATTGTACTCAACAGGTAGCTTCAGTAATCAGGCCAAAAGCAACACAGTGGTCATGTCATTCTTAAAAGATCAGCATTTTCCCATGCTTCTGCATAACAAATGCGTTGCAGATTAATTGAAAGCGTACAGGCCATCTTAGAGCCCAAATTAATCCGAGCATTTGATATCCCCTTCACTTCATATGGAAATGCCATTCAATGGCACCATTTTCATAGGGACAAAGTGTTTTTTGATAACAAGTGGAATGTAAATCTCATGAGAAAGAAATCAATCCAGCCCAAAGAACTCCAGAGTATTGATCTATGTGCATTATAATTTCACAAGCTTGAAGAGAATTTGTAAGTTAAAGGGAAAATGATTACAGCCACAAAACAGCTGCTATACCACAAAGTTTTCTTTTAACTGTGCTATGAAAGCAAGAAATAAGCAGTTTCTGAAGTTAAAAGTTATATTGGTTGAATTAAGTCTTCAGTTTGTTCAAAAACAAAGGCAACATTTAAGTTATGATTTTTTTCTTGCAAATGCAAAAACTGTTTAAAGAGCTGCAGATTTGCAAATAAAGTTCACACCATTCAGTTCCAATCAAGAAATCTATTGTCTAAACAGAAGTTAAAAGCTGAATAAAGGATTTTTTACAAAATCAATTTTAATGTACAGTGAACTTTGTCACACCTTCCATATTTGCTCCTGCCAAAAGGGTGAAATTTTTTCAACTAAACAGTAAGTTTGTGATGTAGCAACAAAAATCTATAGAATATAAAATTCTAAAGCTGCAAAGTAAGAGACGGAAAACTTACTCTCACAAAAGTGAGATTAATCCTAACAATGCAAGACAGAAAAAAATCCCCTAGTGGGTATGGGGCGTTTTTGTTTGTTTGCAACAAGTAAAGTGATTTTGAACACAAACACAAGACTTTCACTGAGAACCCAAAAGAAATCAGGGGCCCCCTGAGCTCGGCTCCAGACAAATGCCTAGTCTTTTACTGTGTTCATCTTTCTGTCACAGCTTTGAAAAATTTACAATTTAGTTTAAAGCACAAAAGGAAATTCTGGATGTGGAAGCTGAGATTTCAGCCTCACCCAGTCTCAGGTATAGATACTAATTTCCATAAAAACAGGGTGAAATTTTAAATTCTATTCAACTGAACAGGTTTCAGACTGCTATGCTGTATTTAATCTCACATTACACTTAAACGAATGCCGTTTGCCTTCTGGAAATAAAGTTTCAGTTGTTTGCATAACATGTATAATCCACCATCAACACACATGAAAATTGTTTTCCCACGTGTTCCTCTCCATTTCAAGTGTGAAGGCATCAACACCCAATTCTATCCCGAACTGATACTTTACACCACATAAAAACAGTGTAACTCATTCTACTACACAGTGTAAGTAATAACTGCTTGTATGACAATATAGTAGCCTCCAGGTTTCCTGTGTGATCTTTTGCATGATCTTAGGCAACTTTATGAACTGCAAATAGACATTTCAAAAACTCTAGTATTCTGTGGGTCCCAGCAAAAATTCATAAAGTTTTATTATAATGAGAAACCAGCAAAAAGAATAACTTAGCACTGACTGCACATCCCTGACTTTTATCAGTAACAAAGCCTCAGTGGTGCTCTCAGCCAAGAAGAAACCTCCCTATCACCACAACGGGTATTTACATACTCACTCAGAAGTGCTCATCCAAGCTGAGGTTTTTATCCAGCCTGACTGGACCAGTAGATAAGATGCCATGGGATTCACCTTCCCTCCAGTTAATTTTCCCCATCTCATCTAAGCAGATGTCTGCACCTTTCTTGTGCAAGTATCCTCTGCCTGCTAATACCCTACTGAAATTTCAAGCTTCTACTAGGATCTGGTGGTAATTTTTTTTTTAAATAGAGATTTTATTTTTTCCATGAAAAATGAAAGTTATCTGCTATGATGTTCTGTTATAGAAAACACTAATGTGATTAAAACGCCTCTAGGTATAAATACAAGACTGAACGGACTCTTTATTGTATCCAAATTCAGTTGAGGAAATCAGCAAAGCAGAAGTCATAGTCCTCTAAGGCCTCTTTCTTAGTGAGGGCTTTTCTTTTACATACCTGCATTAGCAGTAAAATATGTGTAAGACGTAGCAAAATAATGAATCTATAATGCAATTTCCTTGCTCTTTTCATTCTCAAAAGTCCATCAGAAATATGGCTCGAGTATTTTAATTAATAAGGTCTAATAAGTTTTAAAGTTTCTAGGCTTGAGCTCCACTTAAAGCTGAGATGTGCCTATCAATTTTAAAAAGCAAGCAAGAACATGAAATTTTGCAGTCCTCAGCATTAATGACACTTTCTTGTGACATTCTCTTACGATTGTTAATTAGTTCCAACATAAACTCATCTTGCAATTGCCTGCCTCTATCCAAACACTAAATTCTCTGTCAGGGCAACTACAGGGTGCAGTCTTTACTGGTCTACCTGTTTTCATGAAACTTACAGGAATGTAATCACAGTAAGTAATACTCACTAATACTCAAAAAGCTGAACTCACCTGAAATATATTTTTTGAAATGTATCTCAATTTTAAGACATGTCCAAAAGATTAACAGCCTCTTCAAATACTTAAAAATGTTTCTTTAAAAACTACAATGGTAGTTCTGTAACAGAAACATTGCTTCCAAAAATCATTTACATATACAAACGCTGCTTCTGTAAACTTCGCTACTTTCCTACCTGCTACTTTCCACTCACTTATTTCCTATAATAAAATTAATAATCCATGAGTTTTTGTTATATCATTACAGAAAAAAGAAATCAACACAGATTGTATTTTTCTGCAAATAGTAAAGCTGTATAACAAAATTATTTCAAAACTGAAGGTGCACAAATATAGCTTTCCTCAGGTAAAACAACAGCATCAGGCCTCTTGGAATTTATTGAGTGCCATGAAAACCACCTGTGAAAACTTCTATCTAAATCAATTCTAAAATCATCTGCCAAAAAAAGCATTCATCATTTAAGTTCACTGAAAATGCTTCACTCAGTTCACTTGACTGATTCTCAGATTTTATCACTCAAGATAGAATAACCCCATGATTCTTAATCATCCTAATAGCAATTTCTGTATTTAGAAGTTTGCTAGCAATTCATTAGAAAGTTACTATTCCAAGGCAACTGCATACAGCAGAGTTTAGCACAAAGTTTCTAAATAAGAACTCGCAAGAGCTAAATGAGAAATCACAAGAGCTAATTCCAGCGGTAATTCACTCTAAGGCCGCAAGTTACAGGTATTCTTTAGCCTTTAAAAGTTGAAGTGTTAACTAGTCATTAGTTAATGAATTTGCTTTTTCTTTTCAGCAACATCAATAAAATTTATATATTGTCAACTTAACACACTAATGCCCTCAAAAGTAAAAAAAAGTTTTAACCCCTCTACCCTGATGTGGTTTTGAGTAGAAGTGAGGACCAGGCTTATATGCCGCCATATTATGGACTTCATACTAATACAAGTTTAGTACATGGTATCTCTTAAAAGCCTCTCTTTTTCTTGCAAGTCAGCAAAGCAGACAGGAGAACTACACAGCAGCAGCTCTTCAGAACTTTTTTTTATTAACAGCTGGTAATGT
The DNA here is from genome assembly GCF_000699145.1 of Aptenodytes forsteri. Lineage (NCBI taxonomy): Eukaryota > Metazoa > Chordata > Aves > Sphenisciformes > Spheniscidae > Aptenodytes > Aptenodytes forsteri. Next base: position 882,144 of record NW_008795124.1, on the reverse strand, counting down.
CCTAGTAGGGAAAATGCAGGCAAAGCAATCAAAAGGTGCATGACAAGCAAATTATCATGTTCCTGTACTCTGCGCATATCACACAATACACAGTTACTATTTACTTAATTTAATAGTTTAATAAAAACTACTGGTCTGCAACAAACCTAGTGCAAAGGAACTTCCAGCCACCACAGATAAACCATTCTAAGCCTCTTCTTCTCTGAGAAATTCTGGCTCTTGGTAAAGTATGGTAATCACTCTCATCATTTTCAAAGCCTTCTTCTGACATCATTAGTGGCATTTCATCCAAATGAGAGGACTCATCTTCCACTTGGTACCTGGCAAAATGAAATAAAAATTCTAAATAAATAGCCAATACATAATTTTTTATTACCGGGATTCTCCTATAGTAACAAGTTAATTTTTGCCATATGGAATTTTATTAGAGAGATATTTTCATCCAAACATCTCATGTATTTGTGCTAACACATCAAAAAGAAATTCTGATTTTAGTTAAAGATGTGTAATACACAAAAAGGCCGGCCTGCAATCAACCATTGTCAATCACAGTATAAATCATTCTAGGGAAACTCTTGTTTCTTATATAATTTGTATGTACAGAGCTGGAACTTCATACTTTTCAAAGGATTCTTTGTAAGATTTTGTTAAACAGAATTTACTTGGCAAAGTTTATAGCAGATGCAAGTAACAGTTTTCATGGAAGTACAGACTTTAGATTTCCGCTGAGCTTCTTCAACTTGCTTTCCTGATGCCTAAGTCCTGTGTGCACAGGCCTCTATTTGAGTCACGCTTTCTACACAACTCAGCAGTATCTTTGTTTTAATTACTAAAATATTACAGTTACTTTTATAATTCTACACAAAAACATTCAGCAAGTCAAAACAGATTTGCCTGTGGGACCTACAGAAACAACACTAAGCTAAAAATGGTCCTTTCCTCTCCAGAAACTATTCTCCAATTTTACATTTCTGGAATGCTTTTTATGCCAAGATGAAACATTGGAATATCTGGTAAGAAAATTCCCCTAAGTGCATGTAAATTGAGTAACTTATGCAGTTCATATTTTTATACCATTGGGAAGATAATTGAAAGAAACTGCACTATTACTCAGGTTTCCTTTCACAGACCATTAAAAGGACTAATAAGAATATTAATTAGAAGAAAATTTTAAAAGGAATTAAACATTATAATCAAGTCAAGGTCATCTACTTGTATGTAATAACACATACAATAACCCTAATCAATACAAATGCACAGTACAGAAGATAAACAAAATGGTCAGAAAAGCTGGCTGCACAAACACTTACAAAATACGTGAAAAACGTATCAAACTGAACACAAAAGCAAAAACTTTTAAATACATAAAAATATTACTTGACACTATTGGTAATGGTAGTTAAGCAGTCTTTAAATAGGAACAACTGATGAAAAACGTATCTGACCAGAATAAATCAAAAGATATTCCACGTATGTATTTTTAAAATTTCTCAAATACTTTATAGCTCGGAAGACTAGTAGACTATCATCAATCTATTCTTCGTGTAATATGTAATTTATCTACCTTGACATTATTCTTGCACTGGGAGTAGTGAAGAGTAATTCCTAGAGCTCAGGAAAAAAAAAACCCAACAAGAAGGATTGAGTCACAAAAAAATATGAGTGTTTGGCACAGAATTAGTAAGTTTGATTTTTATGAAAAAAATAGTATTGTATAGTCATCTCTTACAATGTGCATCCTGGGACTGTCCCATTCTCCCCACAGCAACCTAAAAACAATCTATATAAAAATAGTAATTAACAAAACCAAAAATCCATTCTGTTTATGTGAGAGAGCAGCTGGAGTGCCTGGAGCTCTGCCTGGGGATGGATGAGGAGCCAACTGAGAGCTTCCAGGTTAGGATTAAAGAGAGGACAGGTAAAGGTGACATTATAGTGGGTGTCTGCTACAGACTGCCTGAACAGGAAGAACAAGCAGATGAGGCCCTTTACAGACAGATAGAAGCAGCCTCACGTTCACAGGCCCTGGTCTTCGTGGGGGACTTCCATCACCCTGATATCTGCTGGAGGGACAACATAAAAGGACATAAGCAGTCCTGGAGGGTCCTGCAGTGCTTTGACAACAACTTCCTCCTCCAAGTAATTACAGGAGCCAACAAGGAGAGGTGCTCTGCTGGACCTCATAGTCACCAAACAAGGAGGGGCTCACTGGAGATGTGAAGGTCAAACACAGCCTTGGCTGCAGTGACCACGAGATAGTGGAGTTCAGTATCCTGAGGGCAGGGAGGAGGGTGGCAAGCAAGCTCACAACCCTGGACCTCAGGAGAACATATTTGGCCTTTTCAAGAACCGCTTGGAAGAGTCCCATGGGATAAGGCCTTGGAGGGAAGAGGGGCCCAAAAAAGCTGGTTAGTATTCATGATCAGCTCCTCCAAGCTCGAGAGTTCCATCCCAATGAATAGGAAGTCGGGCAAAAACGCCAGGAGGCCTGACTGGATGAACAAGGAGCTCCTGTCCAAACTCAGACACAAAAAGGAAGCACACAGAGGGTAGAATTAAGGATGGGTAACCTGGGAGGAATACAAACACATTGTCCAAGCATCCAGGGACAAAGCTAGGAAAGCTATAGCCCAAATGGAATTGAATCTAGCCAGGGATGTCAAAGACAAGAAGTCTGTAAGTACGTAGGTGACAAAAGGAAGACTAGGGAAAATGTGGGCTTACTGCTGGATGAGACAGGGGACCTGGTTACACAGGACATGGAAAAGGCTGAGGTACTGAATGCCTTCTTTGCCTCAGTCTTTACTAGCAAGACTGGTTTTCAGTAGTCCCAGGTCTCAGAGAGCAGGGGGAAAGGCTGGAGCAAGGAGTATGAGGATAAGGTCAGGGAACACTTAAGCAAACTGGATATATATCAGCCTATGGGCCCTCAGGGGATGCACCCATGAGTGCTGAGGGAGCTGGCAGATGTCATTGCAAGGCCACTTTCTATAATCTTTGATCAATCATGGCAACTGGGAGAAGTGACTGAAGACTGAAGGAAAGCAAATATCACTCCTATCTTCAGAAGGGCAAGAAAGAGGACCCAGAGACCTACAGGCCTGTCAGTCTCACCACAATCCCTGGGAAGGTCATGGAGCAGCTCATCCTGGAAACCATTTTGAGGCACAAAAAGGACAAGAAAATCATCAGTAGTAGTCAGCATGGCTTCACCAAGGGGAAGTCATGCTTGACCAACTTTATCGATAAACTTCTACGATGAAATGACTGGCCTGGTAGATGAGGGGAGAGCAGTGGATAGCATCTACTTGGACTTCAGTAAGGCCTTCGATACTGTTTCCCATAAAATCCTCATAGACAAGCTGTTGATGCAGGGGCTGGATAAGCAGACAGTGAGGTGGACTGAAAACTGGCTGAACAGCCAGACCCAGAGCATGGTCATCAGTGCTGCAAAGTATAGTTGGAGGCCAGTAACTAGCAGTGTACTTCAGGGTTCTATACTGGGTCCAGTACAGTCCTGTTTAACATCTTCATTAGTGATCTGGATGATAAGGCAGAGCGCACCCTCAGCAAGTTTGCAGATGACACAAAACTGGAAGGAGTGTCTGATAGGCCAGATGGGCATGCTGCCATCCAGTGCAAACTTGACAGGCTGGAGAAATGGGTTGACGGGAACCTCAGGAAGCTCAGCAAGAAGAAGTGCAAAGTCCTGCACCTGGCGAGGAACAACCCCACACACCAGTATATGCTGTGGGCCACCCATCTGGAAAGGAGTTTGGCAGAAAAGAACCTGGGGATTCTGGTGGACAGCAAATTGAACACAAGCCAGTGATGTGCCCTTGCCACAAAGAAAGCTAACGGTATCCTGGGCTGCGTTAGGAAAAGTATTGCCAGCAGGTCAAGGGAGGAGATCCTTCCCCTCTGCTCAGCACTGGTTAGGCCACACACTAGACTCCTGTGTCCAGTTCTGGGTTCCTCAGTAGAAGAGAGACAAAGACATACTGGACGGAGTCCAATGAAGAGCCACAAAGATGATTAAGGGACTGGAGCATCTCTCCTATGAGGAAAGGCTGAGAGGGCTAGGACTGTTCAGCCTGGAGAAGACAAGGCATGGGCAGGATCTTATTAGTGGCCATAAATACCTGAAGGGAGGTTGCAAAGAAGACTGAGCCAGGCTCTCTTCAGTGGTGCCCAGTCATAGGACAAAAGACAATGGGCACAAACTGAAACACAGGAGGTGCTGTCTGAACATCAGGAAACACTTCCTCACTGTGAGGGTGACTGAGCACTGGCAAGGGTTGTCCAGGGAGGTTGTGGCATCTCCATCCTTGGAGATGTTTAAAAGCTGTCTGGACATGATCCTAGGCAACCAGCTCTAGGTGGCCCTGCTTGAGCAGGGAGGAGTTCTGCTGACACAGAACAGTACCCTGAGCAGTATTCAGTCCAAAATCTTGGTAGACAAACCCAATATTTCAAAAAGGAGGTAACATTACGAACACCAGGACTAAGTATGAAAAAGCATCGTCACTGAATTTGCATTTTCTCGACTTACTGTATATTTAATACAAAAATCTGAAACCATTTCCTTTTCCCCTAGATCGTCTATGTTGTGCCCTGTTGTATACAGGAATATATTAAAGCAGTTATTAACCTTTTTGGATGCCAGGAAAGAGAGGGGAGGAGGGAAGGATTGTATTGTAGTATTAGATTTCTATTGAAAAGGTACACCACATACTTTACACTGGCTATGTAATAAATTGGTATCAACACAGTTAAGAAGGAAGATCTAATAAGGAAGGAGAGAAAAAAAAACCACCAACCCACTATTGGTTAACCAGTCATTAGCTAGACTCCTCCTCTTTTGGATGGCAGGTGATGCCCTGATTTCTGCACCTCCTTTGAATCACTTGGTATGGGACATCATTAAGGGATATGCCAGGGAGGTAGAGGGTGTGTGTTTATTAGAAAATAATGCATAACTAGGAATAATAATAAACACACACCCTCTACCTCCCTGGCTGCAAGTCAAATGAGTATTGGAACCTTAAGCATGTTAGACCTTGTGAAGAAAAATCGTCATCTGTTTCAAATGATGCAAAAGCACAACCACACTGCAGAAAACACAACAAAAGCTTCAAACTAAAAAACTGCGTAAATTTGTTAAAAGTTACAAGTTCCCAGAAAGTTAGTTATGTGAAAATACAGCATGGGAAAATGCTTTCAAAATTATTACCACCAGTGCCCACTTCAAAAAAAAAAAACCTTTAAAACAAACATGAAAAACTTGATCTTCACAAACAATGTTGTTTGCACAAAGCTGCATCTGATGTTTAGTTTAATATGGCAATCTAGCAATATGTTTTCCATTTCCATTACTATCAATGGTCATTAAGAAAAAACACTATACAAAAAATTCTCCTCACAAAACAGAGCATTGTGTATATATATACACGTTAACGTATATTATACTAAATTATATGGATTAGTCTCAGATTAGACTAATTTTAACATTAGACAATAAAACCACTGCTTAGAAAAAACTTAAGACATTACTTCATGCTAAGACCTGCAGCAAGACAAGCCTGTGTTTAAACAGATTCACAGTCAATGCTTTTATAATCTTTCCTGGTTAGATTTGCAAATTACATTACCACAGTTTTAATATAGAGCTTTCTGTTGCATTGTGTTTTGCTTTTAGACACCCAAACAATTATTAGCATATTTGTAACACCATCCAGTGATTTCACATCCAGTGAAATCACAATCTACTAGCTGTACTGGAGTATACAGCAAGATAATGCAAAGTAACAGATCCCTTTTACTTCTGTACAAAGTTAACAAGTGTGTGATTCAGAAAACAATATCCTTTATATACAAAGGTAACACAGCAAACATGGTTAAAGTCTCTCTTGAAGGAACATGCTAATGCAAGAGAATTATGGGAGACAGACTTGGTTGAGAAACATTCAGACATGCATAATATTTAAATCTACTCTTGTAAAGGTGGTAATATTTGCAGAGTACATTGATGTCCTAATAATTTCTTTAAGGTTTTTTTGCCATTATATTATAAACAAATATTTTTTTCACAATCAGTATCTGGGTTTGCACTTTTAAATATGGAGCTTCACCAAGTAATGAAGATAACGAGCATAAGCACCATCAAGTTTAGTAATCCTGACTTCAAAATACAGCCTCTGAACTGGCAAGCAATTTATTCTGTTTCAAAAGCAATTTTGCTATTGTGTTGGAAAATTGTACTTCAGTATTTAAAAACAATAAGATAATGAATAATGGATTTTTCATAACTAGGATGAGGACAAAAATCTTTGTGTCTTTGTTACCTAGTATTTTTCTGCACTTAATTGCTTGAAGTGCTGATTTTCCTTGAGTGACAAATCAATTAAGTATAATGCTAGAAACTTCTATTAAAATAGGGAAGCACTGAAAGCAACATGAATAAAGAAGTCAGAGTGAAGACATCAAAACTCTCAGCATGAGTGCTACTAAATCAGGTATGAAGACAACTATCTTGACAAAAATATGGTTTCCTAAGGAAAAAGGAACATTAATATTAAACAACTTTCAACAAAATCTGACTACTATTAGGAATATCATTTAACAGATTTAAGTGAAAGGAAACCATGTAAATACTTTTAAATGAAATTGTTATAAACATCTGCTGTGAAAATGATGCCTCAAGTCATCTGTACCTACATCATTCCATTTTGATGGCTGTTTGCCAGAGTAGATGCAACTGCAGAGTTCCATGGGTGCCATAACTGGCAATCAAAACCATTTTAATTCATGTAAATCTAATCTGGCTACCTATTTAGATCCATTATTATCTCTCTATTTTCTGCCAGCTTTCCATTGTTCTAAAAAAGCAATGTTCAAGGGTGCAGCAGGAAGGTGCAAGGGGCAGTGCAATAATGACTGCACGTTTTTCTGGTTTTACTCACTTGGCAAATACAGCAGCAGTATCTATGATGGATTTTTCTATCTACCTGCTTAAAAGGCACAGGTAGGATAGAAGCACTGTGTCAGATACTGCATAAATACTACTTCCTTGATGCCTATCACTTGTGCTATATACCATAATTCACACGAAGGAAAAACAAAGCTGATGTCTTAAAGCAGTATTTCTCAAACCTAGTTGAGGGAGGGAAGAGGAATGTGTGGCCACGAGTCTACAGAGGAATTAGATATAGGAGATGGCTGTGGGATGCAGAGTAGCATGGAAGAGAGGCAGCAGCGCAAAAAGTTCTAGCTGAGCATCTGAGTAGAAAAGCTGAGAAAGACCAGTTACTGGCAGCCGAGCTACCACCACTTGCCACTATGACCATGTCCCATCCCACCAAGCACTGGCAATTTGGCTCACTGGCTGCTGCCAGCTACAGGACTCCCTCTGCTTCTGGTCATGGGCAGAGGAAAGACTGAGGGAGTAAGTGGCACAATCTATCTCAGCCATATCCTGCTCAACCTCCAGTAATTCCTCCAAGGGTTAACCTAGGTGAACACCTTCCCAGTCTGAGAATAAAGAAGGAGACTTTGTAGAGATGCAGTAGGAGGAATAATGAAGAAAGGGACAGGCATATTTATACAAAGAGCAAGAATTGTTTCTTAAAGTACAAACCACCAAAGCAGCAACTGCTGTAGGCTGCCTGTATCGCTGACGTAACTGTTCAGATCCTGTTCTGTGACAAAGAAAAAAATCCCAGGAAACTCTGCACAGCAGCAGGAAAAATTTTATTAAGAAACGTATGTTCATCCATAACCATGCTTATAAGTATACAACGTATTTTCATATAACTGCTCCTCTTATTCAAATATCCAGTGTCTCCATAAAACAGATTGCTTTGCTAGAAGCTACCTGTGAAAAATCAGATTACAAAATTTTTAAATATTCTTCTGCATTTCTAAAGATTGGAAGTTACTTTTTCCCTTCTCATTTCAAACACCTCTATGCTTTACACAGCAGTAAATTCAGTTAAACTACAGAGCAATCATGTTGTTCCTAGATTACAACAGAAGTGGAAAATGGAAAAGTCTTCTACAGGTAAGTGCATGAAATTTAAAGAATTTCCTTTAACCTCTTCCTCCAAAACACAGAAAAGCTATTTCCAAAGTTTTCAGAATTGATTAGAGCTTGCCACTATTTGTCCCTCTTTAGCTTTAGTTGTGCCTCTAATGCAAGTGCACCCCTCATCAGTATTACTTGGGAAGTCTCTGAATCCAAGTCCTGGCCTAAAAAAATACATACACACACAAAATAATCCTATTACAAATTTATATGCATTATCAGGGACAGGTGTGTCAGAGATCTCTACATGGAAGACGACACTAACCACGGTATTCCAACAGTTATAACAAAGAAAAAAAAAACACAGTTGGACAGCTTTTAAGGAAGCTGAAGATTTGTAGAGCTGAACATTTATATCCAGTTTCAATAGTTAACTTTGCTTTTGTGTCCTTGCATAACAGGATCTTTAAAAACCTATTACAACACTCCCATCATACTGCATGTTTATCCACTGGACAACAAAATAGACAGAAGGAAAAAGTACTTCTACTGTATGCAGGCAAGTTTATTACTGAGGGTGTCACTGAGATGAATAATATTTACTGCAATAAGACCAAACAAATTAAGTTGTGCCCAGCCTTTTACAAATGATGCAGAGAGATATTCTGGAAAAACACAAGGCAGCATTTTTGATCAACTACTACAATTTAAAAAAAAAAAGCTGGCATCTTCTGCCATGCAGAACTAAGGGAAAAACCCTCACATCTGTTGAGATAAAGGTCTAAAAGCAGTCTACATAGTTATTACCGAGGCAGCTCCCTTCCATCAGTAGCTTATCAAAAATTGCTTAAGTCACAGATACTAAAACTACAGGTTCCCCCAGACACTTGCATAAAGCAAATATTCTGAATGCTATTTGCATTCTCTCTCCTAGCTCACACTTTTTTTACCAGAGCTGTATACAGATGAACCAAATTCAGATCTGCATAATGAAGCTTTCATGAAAAAAGGCACCCTTCCTTATTCCCCTTTGCTTACCTTACAAAGTGCTACACATATCCTAATACATGATCTTTTTCAACCCATGACAAGATGAGTGAGTCTCTGTATTTAACAAATAGGTACCAGAAATACCTAAATACACAACAGGACCTGAGGAAACATCATCTACATTCACCAGCACCCTATTTTTAATTAGTAGGGTACGTCATCGATCACAACAACAGGACCATTTTATTACTGTCACTGAGTATCGTTATTGACATTGTAGCCCAATCAGTTGTTTTCTCTCCCTGTTCTTAGCAATCCAAATGCCTGTCCAAGCAACACAAATCACTGTATTTAGATACTACAGATACAAACCAGGAAGGCATGCAAATATAGGGCAAAAATAATAGCTTAAACACGAACAACCTTAGAAATACGTTTACAAAGTTTATTCTACTGCACACGCAAAAGATAGCATTATCTGCAATAGCAATTTGAAGTTCTCAAACTTTTTTTGCCTAATGATTAAAATGCTTCAGATTAGCATGATTTTTCTTGGAGTAATTATCCTGAAGATTATGACTGTCTATAAACCTATCTTGGTGTGAAAGAGTATTACTAGTGCAGAAAAACACATAAGGACAACTTTTTCCAAATACAGAGTTCTAAGTAATGTCAAGTCAAAGAACTGAAATTAATTACTAAAATCACTTAAAGTTCCTATGTCATCAAAATTTATGTCTGCAGACAAAATATTACAGACTACTTCTCAGGTATGACACCAATGAAAGTGTCATTGTACATAAAAATATTTTACAGTTGCTATTGTGAGCAGCTCTATATGCTTGTAATACGGTTACCTGCATCATTAAATCAAAGATTGCTCTGGAATCAAAAGTGACAGAAACTAAAATAACAACGACAACACACACTACATAAAAGCTCTGAAAACCTTAACATATGGCAAGGCCATTTTTCAACAGTTATATATCAAACTACTTTGTCCCAAGCAAAAATCTCAGAATCTACACGTATCCTAAATCAGGTGCCAGTCCCAACAAGCAGTATTAACCTATGAATAAAGTCTTCAGCAAACAAACCAACACGCAATCCAGGAATGTGAGTATGTGAACAACGGGCATAGAACATACATTGAGAAGAAAGTTAAAAAAGAAATTCCCTGCTAACTTCTTTTTCTAAAAACTAGTGGTACTTCATAACTTGAGAGAGTCTTGGAAACATAGACCAAACCACTGTTATACAAAGACAACATCCCAAGTACAAAGGTGCCACGCAAACAACCCTAAAAAATTCAGCCTAATAATTACTCAGTAACATAGTTCCAAACAACAACGGTGATTCTCTGTCCAAAACCACAATTCAGGAAAGGCTAATGACAAAGGACAGTATGTCCTGCAAGACAGTGACATCAATTTTTTATTTTTCTTTAATGAAAAGAAAACAAGTTTTGCTTTGCAAAAGAGACAAACACTTTGAAATTTAGGTGAAGTCAGTAAAAAACAGGGGGGCAATACTTCTCCTGTGAAAAGAACAAAAGGACATACACGATTGATCTACTTTGTAAGAATGGCGTAACAGTACAGACAATTCTCCTAACTACAATTCTACAGAGATTTCTTTGCACCGCATTTGATCCTTTCCTCCTTATGCTAAAACAATAGAGGTGTATTTGAATGAACATTTGAATATGTCAGCATAACATACAGCTGTGTATTTTAATGTGTTCTCATTTCCAATACACGTCAACATTTATATACTAGTAGTTGTAACGCAAAACACTTACCAGGAATACCACTTCTGGTTGTTCAGAGTTCATGACACTTCTAGCAAGTATCAGCTGAACCTGTAACATTTGTAATTTTTGGTATCACAGTAACCACCAATACATCTCATTTTGAGTTGCTACCTCCAGCAAAGGAAATTTCTGTCCTACAGAGAAGTGGGTTAGACTAATCTGTAATGGTGTGTCCACTTAGTTGCCAGTTCTGTATTTTTTTTCTTCTGTGACACACATACAAGACAGGGACTCCGATTTAAACAAAGCATCACAGGAACCAGGATGATGTTATTAGCTTTCTCCATGAGCAAGTGCAAGTGTACCAGTACGCATGCAGAAAATTAACAAGCAGTACTCACTCCTGTACACTCCTACAGTTGCTTAACTTTTAGGAGTTTCTGTGACCATACCCTGAGTAGTAGGATAAATAGCATTAACGACACTATTTCTACAAAAAAGTAACATAAACATTTCCAGTTTATGTTCCTGGACTAAACAATTCATTGATTCTGGTCAAACAACAGATGTTTGAAGAAGTTATGTCACTTTGCAACAGCAGTTTTAAAACATAAATGTTCAAAAGTAAATTCAGTTCCATCTTCAGAATGCTGTATCACAGAATCGATATTAAAATTCAAATTAATGTCAATATTGTCAATCCTTCAGATTCATCCGTCATTTTCAAACTCATTTTCAGGACAAAAATACAGAGAGCCATTCAATTAACAGGTGTGTGGGGCAGAGGAGCAGATTAAAATGAAACCTGTAAAACTCTGCCAAAATATTGTAAGAACTTTTGTTCTAGAGATTCAGAAGTACCCAGGGAAAGAGATTCATAGGAACTAGCAACATTTTAGAAAAACTGCAAGAAATACCAAGTATCACTGCATACAACCCATGCATCAGGTAAACTCTACTGATACATACCAATGTTTGGTTTTTTGAACAACTATGGACATTTTGCAAGGCTTTCCAGACCCACAGTTATAGCAAAATAAGTTATGAGCTTTCTGTAAACACCATTCTACAAGAGATGTTAGGTCCTATTAGCTCTGATTGTTACACAGTCCCAACAAATAACATTCTGAGTTATTTGGGGAAGTTTTTATTCTTAATTATTACACTTAAAATATCAAAAACCTGGCATATAATTTGCCACTGGAATATGAAGAATAACATCCGAGCTATGAAAAAATCACACTGTAGTTCAGAACTAGAACACACACTTCTAACAAACAACTGAAAGTGGGCACCAGGTATCAAAGTATTTTAACACAGCTCACTTCAGACAACGTCAGAAATTAAAGAAATCACAGAATTACTGTACATGCATCTAGTATTATCTGTTGACATTTGGATGTCTCTATTTTTGGTGGTTCGCTGTGAAACCTCGCCAAACACCTTGAGAAATCATAACCAGAAGGACAGCAAGATCGCTGGGAACAGCTTTCATTTACATGAAAAGCATTACAACAGTAATACTACATTAAATCATCTTACTTCCTATGTAATATGAAAATGTGTTTGACATTTGTAAGTATCAGGGAAGCATGTGAATTCTCAGCTAACTTTGAGTTCTGCAGACTTCCATTCCATTTTGCCTGGAACAGATTTTTTTTTTTCTATTACACATACTTCACATGAAATAAGCTACAATCCACCAGTTGTTTACGCAAGAAGTATCCTGCCTTTACCTGGACAAAGGACACACCATCCTATTATTTTGTTCCTTTTTCCTTCTCGTGTGATTTTCTTTTTCACTAACGACATAAAAGAATGAGAATTCAGAAATAACAGTATAGCCGCTTGCCTTAAAACAGAGTTGTTCTATCAGTGAGCAAACCGCAGAGACAAGCAACAGCAGTTGATCTGTTCCACAACTTGGCCGACTGCAACCACCTAATATATCTAGCACGGTCATTCGTAAGTACACTACTGTGACCTGTACTATGAATAATCATGCAGGAGGATTCCTTCCAGTGAGTGAGTGTTTTTCATGACATCACCTTGTGAATACCTGGAGTGCAACTGAATGTATGTAATACTGGACACAGCTAGTAAGACCTGATCTTTTGGTACTAGCTCAGGACTCCCAACACCTCACACCTTAGCCCTATTAGGCCAAATACAAGCATACGCTGGCAGCAGCAAGTACAGGACACCTGAACAAAGCAGGTATTTTGCTTACGGATAAGTGAGGGTTGACTACTGCTTAACTCCTTATCAGCCTCAAAATTCCACCAGGCTTCTTGTTTTCCTTCCATCGACCTCACATGTCAACACAGGCACAGCACAGTTAACTTCCTTCCGGTGTTCAGCAGTTGATTACTCTGGGGCTGATGATGACAAATACAAGTCTAACATACAGGAACAAGCGTGTTAAGTCTCACTGCACATTTAAGGTGGTCCTGGATGTTCTCTGGTCCTCTTTTCCCTTCACAATGTAAACAAAAAGCAGCAGCTATTTTTCTTGTAACAGATAACAGATCCTTCGTGCTGAAGGACAAAGTGCTGAAACAAGTGCTGAAACAAGTGCTGAATCAATCACCTCTTTTTCCCCAAGCTTTCTACAACTATTCAAGTTGAGTATATTAAACAATACCACGGGTTTTTAATAATTTGACAATGAACAACCTTTTACTTCAAGATAGATTTCCCTAGTTTCTAACAGTAGCACACAAACAGTTCTCTGTCCATCTGAGGTAGGGGAAGATGGCAGAAGATATAAAAACTGAATTTCTACTGCAAAGGTTGTAAGTTGTCCTTAAACATCAGAAATAAAAGCAGAACAGGATGCATGTGTTCATTGAATCATAGGTAACATTTAATATATATTTTTAATTTTTTTTTTAAACAGGCCTTAACATATACAAAGTGAATATATAAAATACATTAATCTTGTCATGTTCATATATGAAGTACATCCCAGGACATTTCATGGTTCTTAACTGGCTACAATTTTATACAGAAGTGTACAATCTCAGGTGTGTATCATCAAAGTTTCTTTAAGTGTGTGGGAAAAACATATTCCAGCTTTAAAATACCATGCTATCAGTCTGTCAAAATAATCTCAAAAGCACAAAGCACATTAAGGACAAACACTGAATGAGAAAGTCTTTGCCCTCACTGCAAAGCAAACTACAGCAACACTGGCAAAGACTTCTATAGACTGCTTAGCTCAAGCAAAAGAAGTCATCCTACAAATTAGCTTTGAGGCCACTAAAGGTTAGCAACTGATTAGTTGTATTAACTGATGTTGCACAGTAGCAGGGCAATCAATTTGAGTTAAAAACACTACCACACTGAAGTTAAGGATCTGTGTATAAGACTGTCAAAAGACTGTAAATTCTTCACTGAAGAAATAAGTCACAGCAAGTCAAGACTCTTGAGGGCCCAGAAACCACAGTACTGGATTAAACCTGAGATACCAACTCTATTATATTTTAATCGGTGTTTGTTTCTAAACATCTTCGTAAATATGAATTATACCCTTTTAGGCAAAATCCGCATGTATATATGGATGTGATAACTTTCTGCATATCAGAGACCTCAGTGACTTCACTTCAACACTCTTATAAGTATCTGCAACATCAGGACCTTTGCTGCAGTTTCCACAGGAATGCAAGGATCTTCAAAGTCTGTGCTGAAGATAAAGATTAGAAAAGCAGGATGAATCATTCATAAAGACATAGGAGCTGTAGTTCAATTACAAGCTTAGAGTCATAAGACTTACAAGTTGTAATTCAGCTATCTGCACTGCCGTATTTCCTCGTTGACTTTACACAAGACACCTGTGGCAGAATCTGCACAAGCATTCCCATGCTTTTGTTACAGGTCCACAGGACACCTTCCAAAGTATACAACAGGTGCTCTCACAAATCCAGGGCATGGTATTCTTGAAGGAGAATGACCAACCTACTCAACTGGCCTTAAGAAAAATATAAAGAATTAAAGTGAGTGAAGAGGTTGGTATACGTATTCTAATTCTCAGAGCTCAAAAGAGCAATTTATTTAATCAAGTGATCAAAATAAAGGAACATAATAAACGTGCCTGTCAACTTTTAAAGGTTTGATAAACCTACAAGTAGTTGAACAAAAGTAATGAAAATCACAGATAATAATTTGTCTGGAGGATCAGTAAATTAAATACATATCACCTGCACTTGAGAAACACACAGATTATGAAAACCGTAACTCTGAAAGATGTAATCTAAACTAGAAGGAATTTAATCCACAACCTTTGGAGGGTGATGTTGATCAAACAAGACAGAGGGGAAGAAACAGATCCATAATGAATCAGTAGCTCCTTGCTAGATCTTACAGCTTGCCAAATCTGCTTATAAAGCCAGGTTTAAACAGTTTGTATAAATAACTGTAATTACTGCCTGCAAACATACCTTCAGTAAACCTGTGTAGCTACCTGATTTATGAACTCAACCCATCACATCTATAGCACTTTTCAAATCACCAAAACACTCCTGGGTAACCTACAATAGAACCACCTGATACCTTTCATGGTCTGGACTAAGTTTTTGCCCACATAATCCTCCCCTTTCCCTTTTTCTTCCAAAGCACAACACCTATTGAGAAGCTTACAGATTCCAAAGCGAGCTTCCCCTGTTTCAATTCTCTGAGGAACAGGGATGATGATAACACTGCCCTACCTCAAAACAGAGGACAAACCTACTACAAATTGTCAGACCTTCAAGTATCAGGGAGATGGGGAAAACCACTACTATGGCAGACTGTCCTACAAGCTTGTGAATGTTCATAAAAAATATTTTTAGCTAGTTTAAGAATCAAGACAACATAATTTAAGCTTAACCTGTTTTGCACAGTTTTAAACTACCTGTTCTGTTATTCCATTCAAACAAAGAAGTAAATACATTTTATTCATGATGAAACAGATTTACCACTGTATTTGAATTAGAACAACAGCACCAACTATTGTTTTTAGAAAGTCCATTTACTTCAGATCCTACAGCTGCTCCCTCCAGTCCTTGTGTCCACAACCAGTGTTCTACAAAATCCAAGAGAAGAGAAAAAACCCTCAAACAACTAGTTATAATCATATCTTCCACTGTAAGAGTGCTGTCCAATGGACATACCAAAATTATGGAGCAAAGTTGCTCCTTGCTCACAACAATCGTATACCTAGAAATTATTCAGAATAATGGGAAGCAAAGAAACATTCAATTTTTGCCTGAAAGCTTAATTTGATGGCAGACCTTTAAACTGACTTCTTCAAATTGCTGAAGCCCCAATATAGTACATTTCAAGAAATTTGGAGTTATTTTAGTTC
>NW_008795124.1:838536-865078 GCF_000699145.1 Aptenodytes forsteri | reverse complement strand
GGGGTGCGGCGGGGTGGGCTTCCCCGAGCCTTCGTTAAGGTTGGTGAAGTTTAATTTTTCAGCTTTTGAAGTACCGCACGGGTGAGCCGTGAAGAGGAAGCGCCAGAGGCGGGGTGTGTGTGATCCTGGCGGCACGGGGGACGTAGGCATTTCACAGGAACCCGAGAGTTCGGGGGTTGAACAGGAATTGCAGGAGGCAGTCCCAAAAGTGGTTGTCCTCAGTTAGCCTGCAGATGCCTGCTATTTTTTAAGTTGATCTAGGTAGGCTCCCCTTCCCTCTCTTGGATGGCAAGGGCTAGCTGTCACCTATGTTGGATGTCAGCAAATACTCGCGTGTTCGCCAAGAACAAATACAAGCACTGTGAATTGACAATGGTTGTTTCCCGCCATTAAACAGAGACAGTTTTTGTGAGCCAGAGGTATTGCCACATGGAAATGGACACTCTGTAACAGTCAGGGATGATGAACCAGTGTACGGGACCTCACAGGGGAAAGATCAATAGACAAGTCACCACAGAACAAAAACTAGTTTGGAAGGTAGATGTGTTCATAGACCTACTGTAGGATGTTATCCCTCGATATTCCTCTGACATCAGACGCTGAGGGGAGCAAAAGGCCTAGCACCATCACAAATATGGAAAACTTTCCACAAAAGGAGAAAAAAGGAAAATAATTTTTTTTCTCAATGTCTATTCAAGGTAGAAGAAACATCCAATAAAAAATTAAAAATTATCTACCAAGAAAAATTTTCATTTAAAGAAATTTCCACCAAAAGAAGACAGCAAAATATGTCCAAAGTGCAGAACACAAGATTAAATGAAAGATACGTGGCAAAAGCCTTTCTTGATAATTTTTGCTTCTCTTCAATAATGTAAGTTGCTGGGGTCATCTTTCCAACAGAAGATTTCAGAATTCTTAGCAATATTACAGTAGGAAGCCAGGTTTCAGCGTCTAGTTGTACAACAGTCATTTTGCAAAATGCCTTAAACTTACTAATTTCAAAAGATGGTGGAATGAAAAAAGATTTCACAAATGACTGGGCTTACACAAGATGATAACGAGACCAAGTTCTTTGGCAATGAATTGCTGATTATGCAAATTACTCAAGCCAAAGGTGCCAGTAGGATGTCACCTTCAGTATTCTAGAAGGTGGGCTTTTTTCCTTTTATTGTTCTGAAGATACTGTATGGCAGAAAGATGTTCATGGTACAGGCGAAACCTTTAGTCTGCTGGATTGTGACCTGAAGTGTGTGGTGTGTTAATGGCAGCACTGAACCAAGAACAACAAATGGGTGAGAGTTGCACTCAGAATCATAGAACCATAGAACAGCCCATGCTGGAAGGGACCTTAAAGATAATCTGGTCCAACCTTTCATGGGAAACGGAGCCTAGATGAGATTATCTAGCACCCTGTCCAATCACGTCTTGAAAATCTCCAGTGATGGAGACTCCACCACGTCCCTGGGGAGGTTGTTCCAGTGATTGATTGTTCTCACTGTAAAAAATTCCTTTCTTATATAGAGATGAAACCTCTCCCAGTGCAACTTGTACCCATTGCCCCATGTCTTCTCCATGTGGCTCCTTGTGGCGAGAGAGCCTCCATCTTTGTAGCCACCTTTCAGGTACTGGAATTCTGTGGTGAGGTCCCCCCGAGCCTTCTCTTCTCCAGGGAGAAAAGACCTCCTTCAGCCTTTCCTCGCAGGGCAGGTTCTCCAGCCCTTTGATCATCTTCGTGGCCCTCCTTTGGACCCTATCCAGTCTGTCAGTGTCTTTCTTGAATTGTGGAGGCCGGAACCGGACACAGTACTCCAGGTGCGGCCTGACAAGCGATGACACCACACCTGGAGTACTGTGTCTACTCACCAGTACTAAATGAAGTTGCTCTTACAACCCAGAAATTTCAGACTGAAATGTTGCTGTACCTTAGAATGTACCTTCTACCTTAGAACGAGGGGGAATGGTCAGTACTGAGGCACCACAGTATGCAGTGTATGCTGAAGGCTGCTCCTATCTGCTGGACTGAAGGTCATGAAGCACTGGCAATGCTTAAGATAGGTTGCCAAGTGCAAATTTCTAAGCAGTGTTTTGACTTTAAGCACATTATCTGGTTATTGAACTCACCAACAGACACAGAACACTTGAAGTTGAACCAGGAGAGCGGGAACAACAGTTACACAGGAGGCACAAGGCTCATAATGGGAATAAAAGGGAAAAATCCCTCTGCTGGGCATGTGGCAAGACTTTGCTGGGTATTTGAAGGGTTGCACTCAGAAATGCCAAAAAGGGGGAAGAGATTTATTTAGCTTTGTAACTGTCATAATCATTATAAAGTTGATGGTAGTACACCAATAGAATCATAGAATTGTAATTTAGGTTGGAAGGGATGTCCAGATGTCATCTAGACCAAGCCCCTGCTCCAAGACATCAGGTTTGATACCAGGTTGTTCAGGGCCCTGTGCAGCTGAGTGTTGAACACCTCCAAGGACAGCACAGTGTTTCCACAACTTCTCTGGGCTACCTGTTGCAGTGTTTATCTTGTGATAAACGAATTGCTAATAAGTAATCAGAATTTCCTGTGTTCCAACTTGTTTCTGTTGCTTCTCATCCGATAACCATGAACCTCTGAGGAAAGTCTAGCTCCATCTTCTCTGTATTGTCCCATTACGTAGTTGTATTCAGCCACAAAGTTTCTTCTTAGCCTTTTCTATTCCAAGCTGAGCAGGCTGAGCTCTCAGCCTCTCCTTATACATCATGTTCTCCAGCCCCCTGACCATCTTGGTCACGCTTGCATAGACTCACTCCAGAATGACAGTGTCCTTCTGTAACGAGAAGACCAAAACTGGACACAGTAGTCCAGATACAGTCTTACAAGTGCCAAACAGAGGGGAAGGATCACTCCCCTTGTACCTGATGGCTACACGTTCACTAATACTGCCTGGGGTGTGGGTGTCTGACTCTGCTGCAAGGGCACGTTGCTGTCTCACGTGCAGCATAGTAGGTTATGGTGTGGTACTGCCTGCCTCCTGCCTGCTCTGCAATGATGGCTGCCCTTCATGTGTTTGAATAATCAAACACAACCCCCAAAAATTTCAGCATAACAATTATGTCAGTCCTAGGTGCTTTCATGGCCCTTGTTATTACAATTCTGTGCATCTCACAACTTTAAAATTTTAACTTTAATATTAACAGCTATATATCCAGAATCCTCATGTGGCTAATGAAGTTACTGCAGTTCGCTGAGGCCAAGAGAATTAAAGTGATTTCTTCAAGTTTACTATTTGATTCAAGCCTGTGGCAGAGCAGTTTTCAAACAGAACAGAAATCACTTAATTCACGAGTTAACAGCCTAAGACCAATCTTCTTGTCTCTGCAGAACTTTGGTTCTGGTTATTTGGTTATATTTCTGGTTATTTACCAGATTATTTGGCCTGTAACTATCTCTAATGTTAGTCAATTATGTGTAAGTGTTTGTAAATTCCCTATATATAGACAAATGCATGATCTAGCATATATAATAAAATGTTTATTATTGGCAGACTTGTAAATGCCCCAGCATGGGACAATCATTAGGAACCATAAATGCCTTTAGAGTCTTGATTTCTAACTGAGTCTCATGTATTCTGTAAATCATTATTTTATTTATGAGTACTTTAAGGTTTTAAAAGATAAATACTTCACTATTACCTGTGTGCAGAGAGGCTTTGAACGAGAAAGCCTTCTAAGAAGAGGAAAATACAGTTTTTTTATAATGAATCAAGAGAAAAACAAAATGGGATATTTATAATTTCAAATGCATGCAGTTTTGCTTACTTTAAATATATGTTTAAAACTTGCAGTTAAGACAGTTGCTGGAAATCTATCACGATCTCAGCTTCTTGATCACTCTAATTGCCTTTTTGCATTGATATTTTCATAAAATGGTAAAAGCTTCTCAGGGCTGGGACTTTGATTTTGTGGCATCTATCATCATTCAGTTCTGCCTCTAGATTATCATGTAATCCTGTTTTACATTTTTTAAAGAAAGTTCTTAGAATTTATATAAAAGGTTTTTAATGTAAAATTGAGACTTTGGCATATGATACTTAGGAACTTTTCCAGATGCCTGTAGCAAATGTGCCTGCATTTTAAAAATAATATTTCCTTTTCTATTTAGAAATCCTGAAAGGTCACTGAATAAACTTGCTTTTGATCCAGATTTTGCTAGTCAGGCATCTCAGGCAGGTGTTATTTTGCTATATGAAAAAAGCTTTTCATTTCAGGAAAGAAATATTTTTGCATTCAATATTAAGTACTGGCTAAATAATATTTGTCACTTAAATATCATGATAACATACATTTATGATAATAAGTAAATGTAACACCATTCTGAAATAAACTTTCTGTATCATCCTTTCCATGTTTCTTTTTTGCTTCTTTTTGCATTTATAACAAGTGGCAGAGATCCAGAACCTATGATTTATGGATCTTGTGAACTCTTGGTTTAACTAGGAATGAGCTAGCATGGAAACTGTTTTGCATTTGTTGCATGTGTCTGCTACAGGTGCAGAACCTATCTGTAACTAGTTCTGCCTGATGTCCCCAGAGGGCATTTTATAATAATTTATACTTTCGCTACCATTTTACTTCTGCTGTAAATGTTCAAGATTAAGTGCTCCCTCCCTCGTAATCCTGTTTATGTATCCAGACTGGGCTAGGGTAAGGGGGGGGGGGGAATGAAAGATAGATTGAAGCTAATTCATTCTTCACTATCCTTCTTGGAGCCAAATTATAACATCAGTTATACCGGAGTAAATCCGTGGAAGTGATACTAAAATCAGTTGAATATAAAACAAAAGAAATGAGTTTCAGTAAGCCTCACATAATGTTACATGATACAAAATTTACGTTACTTTTATACTAGGTATTTTCTCACCTCATCCTTCAAACCGCCTTGCATTTCCATTTTAATTGTGGAACTTTTTTCATCAGTGATGAACCAGCTCAGTATCTGTCTTCAAATTTTCAGCAAATTGCAAATCGGTCCAAGACACCTAGAGGCTTAAAAAAAAAAAAAAATCACTGGCAAAACCTGAGCACAGCAACACAGAAAGAATCCTGTTGTCTTTATAGGAAGAACTGAAGGCAGCAAGGAAGACTAAACCAAATAAATTCTTACACTGTCAGAGTGAGGGAGCAGAACAAATACAAAATAGAGGGAGCTAAAACAGCTACAGTTATCAGTTTTAATAATTCTAATAGCAGTGCCTTCCTATCTTAAATCCATATCAGTAGGATGTAACAAAATGTTGTCTTGCTATGGGAAAGAACAAAATTGGAGATACTGTTTTCTCTGAGAGGATCCTTCTTTTAAAAGATTACTTCAGACAATGAAGCCGCATGCAATTCAGTTATACACCAAAATCAGTGAGTTTAAAAACACCAACAAGAAGTAAAAATAATCATATAAAATATTACTATACTATAAAAACAAACTGGAATGCAGTTGGTACTGGAAACAAAACACTACTCATTAAAAAAAATTACTGTTGTCTACATAACTACAAAAAGGAAAATTCTATTTCTACACATTTTATTTTTAATATCCATAGCATTCAGTGTTTGTCAATTAATTGTGCTCCCAGCTGTTCCATTTCTTTGAGACCTTACTTCAAGGTCTTCTCTTTGGTAAATGTCAACTCTCTGCAGCTCTGCAGGATTTATGGACTGCTAAATCTCTGCTCCTCCTTTTGTAGTCCATCCTTACCAAACTGTGGGTCCCGCAGCACCAGCTTCGCACCAGCTGTGTGCCACCCTCACCTGTATTCCACCCAGTCTGTCTTTTAGAATGAAATACCAGAAATTAATGCAATTAAATCTCCAATTAAATCAGCAAAATTATGTATATGTTGTATTTTGGATTTTGCTAGAGTTACATCTTCTAGCCAATAACAGGTCTGGCTGAAAAGGCATTTTCTCCAATCCACTTGGCAACAGATGAGGCAAAAAAATCCAAGCAAATCCTAGAGTACTTAAATCAAATTGGTTTGGAAACAAAGGTACACTTTGGTGACTTCTGATACAAATATCAGTCGTGCCTTCATTTAAGCTATTAATTGTTGATTGTGGATAAACAAAAGGACAAAATTAAAAACACAATGCTCATTATTTTACTGAGCTTTCACAAATGACCCTTCAGTGAGAACCATCTAGCAATTGTTCGCAGTATCTCTTCAGTTATGTTAACCTCTAAGTTAAAAATTGCTTCAATATATGTTTAAAAAATCCCATGCCTTTTAATTTCTAGTTAGCTTCTGAGATACTCTTTCTCACCCTCTTAATGTATCTAAATTCAATGCAAGATTTTTATTTGTAATTGGAGTAAAAAAGCCTGTGGACTCAAAACTTTTGATCTGGATTACCAACTTCTGATCTTCTCTTAAAACCAGAGAGTATCCAATAAAATAGTTCCATGATCTGTGGTGCAAAATCAATAGCAAAGCACACCAGCACTTTGAAAGGACACCATTTTTTTGAGTGTTCTCAGTGGGTTTATTTTAACAAATTCCACACTGTTGATCTTTCAAATAAGTAAATACAGCTGCTTTAACTACTCCTTGAAACTGAATGAAAATGCATCCATGGATTAATTACAAATTTTGTGTTGTTTCAGAGCTTCTGAAAAGGTCATGGAAGGACAAACAAGGCCCAAGCGTAAACTTGAGTATCCAGTTGTGACTGCTGGTATCAGACTCACTGGATCTGATTTCCTTTTGAAGTTTCTGCTACAATAGTGACCGAAAGCTTCAAGTGGGATTAGGCGGTCTTTGTTCTGAGAGCTATACAGAAGTAGATGAAGAAAAAAGTTCCCAGATGATAAGTGACAAAATACTTAGTGTCTTTTATAGTATATCCTTCAAAAGTCAGAAATTACTTAAAATCTCCTCTTTTTCTGATATCTCTTTATGTCTGCCCCAGCCATCAGCTCAGGCTTATAGCAAAAAGGTTTCTTATTTGCCTCAGACCTGCTTCTGAAACCCTTTTCTCAGTCATTTTAGCCAGTCAGATCTGGCTCTTGTTAAAACCTAGACGTCATCTCTTTGTATACTGATTTCACTCCAAGCAGCAGTTTGAATCTTACAGATTTTCCCTACATAGCATCTCTTATCCATATAGGAAACATAATTTTACACATTCTTAGCCTCACGATTGCTACCACACCCTTTTTCTGGTATTGGGAATGGCAGCTGCTCTCAGATCAACTCAGCATGAGCTGAAGAGACCATTTTCCCAGCTCATCACTTTCAATGTCTTGTTTCTTTCTATGTCCTTCCTCTAGCTTCTTCCCCAGTATTGCATTGAACAGCAATCTGTTCCTGCTTAACCCATTATTTCTCACTGAGACATTGGCTCCCATCACTAATCAACAGATAATTCCAGTGGTTTTTGTCTGCTTGTATAATTTGCAAACGTTTTCTCCCATTCCTTGGGGAATTCCCCATAAATGAAAAAAAAAAGGGTTCATTGCTCTTTTTCAAAACTAGGAAGAGTCAGCTTCCTTCCACAATGCAAACTGAAACCGGCGTTGCCCTCAATAATACTGGATGAAGAACATCAGTTGTGGTCTCCAGACAAAGTACCTGGATAAAGACCGATCAGTCTACAAACATGAGTTACCTGCAGCTTGCAATATCCTTATCTGGTTCTAACTTATCTAAGTCTGGAAGAATTGGTAGCCAAACACAGTATTTGTGAAAGTAGATAATGTTGTTGTGAAGAGCCTTAAGACTGAACAGGAATATGTATTTCATATAGCAGACAAAATAGGTTATCTGCAAAAACTGGCAGTGATCATACCTATTTTTAGTGCATTGGTTAGAAATAATACATAAGATCTGAAATACACAGAGACTGAAGTCACCAGGATCTAATTTCTTGGACTACAGAGGCATGGAGTCATAGTCCATGATGTTAGTGAAAATAATTATATAACCAAAATTATAGGTACAAGATGCAGCAAGCCAACAGTCAAAACAAGATTGAAACAAGCAGCTAAAGGAAGAGAAATAAAACATGTTGCGTGAATTTCTTTTGTAGACTGTATGTACAACTGTAAGGATGATAGAACAGTCAGCTGAGGCTTGCCATTTATCAATCTTTTGGTAAAAAGAAAGATTTTTGTAACCCCAAATTAACTCTCTGTGAAAGGAATCTAAAGGAGTCCATGTCTTGTACAGATTTCAGGGAAATCTGTTAAACTCATTTTTGAAGGCTGTTAATACTGAAAAGAAAGGGGAGAGAGAGAGAGAGAGGTGCATTGCACCTTTGAGTCAGAAGGTTGTTGGCAAGAGGAAAGCAGGGGAAGAGTCAAGGAAGAAGCTCTTCAGAAAAGTTGGAGTCTTAGGGAATTCTTCTGCTCTCATAAGTTTCCTATTTAAGGGAAAAGCAACAATCCTTTTTGTGAATTCTATCACTATCCCAAGACAGGCTGTTTTCTCTTGAAGCTGAAGATGGACTTTTGTTTGGGGATTATATGCTTTTTTCTAGCTTCTTGATTTTTTTTTAGCTTTCCACAAATTCCATTTAAAACAAGCAAAGACATGAGTGGTTGAGTGGTCGGTTTTCACTCCATAACAGAGGTGCTTGAAAATAATTTCACAGACCTCTGGTGTAGTATGGCAACACAGATTAAAATGATCTACCCACTAGCAGATTCAGTTGGGATTAGGACTGACTCATGCTGTTCTGCCCAGATCATTGGACTATCCCTTGTTTCTATGAAATTTATAGATTATTATCCACATCACTATTAAATATTAATCTTCTAGGAACCATGTGAAATCTCAAGTTGCATCCTGTTTATTTTCTTAAGAGGCAAGATTAAATATTAATCTTCTAGGAACCATGTGAAATCTCAAGTTGCATCCTGTTTATTTTCTTGAAACAGGCAAGTTAATTAGTATTAAAAAAAAAAGGGGGGGGGAGGGGATGTGCCCTGCAAGTTTTATATGACATTTTCAAGAAAATAAAGGTAACTTAACTTTAAGGCCAAAGACATTTCTTTTGGAAAATAAGAATTGATGGGTTTCCCTTTGTACTAGTAATGTGCAACATGGTCTCTATCAGAAGAGAAAACTGATGTTATTAGAAGATTGCCCTTTGAGGACTGGGCTGAGATGGAAGCATCACTGGGAGGAAGAAGAAATGTATCCTTGGGCCCTCTCCGAACAATGAACAATTTGGGTGCGGTGGTACATAAAAGATGAAGTTCAGAATGGGCCTGTGGCCTTAGGCTTTATTTCAACAAAGCATTCAGCAGATGCCTCAACCCCACCAGGGTCTCTGAAATGTCAATGAAAACACTTACTTTTCCCTCAGTGCTACCAGAGAGAATGAACTATGGAAAGAGAGAAAAATAACTGTGAGGTGAATGGGGTTCATGTGGGTGATTTGAAATTCAATTTCTCCTCAGTCATCCTAGTCAGCTCCTTGCCTCCATACAGCAAGGAGCCTTTGTGCTAATGTCTTCGCTCCCTTGCAGCGGATACAGCATGAAAGGATTTTGGCAGAGAGCTCATGCAGGAACACAGTTGAGGATGGTGAGAAACAGGGCTTGTAGTGTGACCTACCTGTAAGGGGACTTGTGAAAGGCTGACTTTAATTCAGTTACCTTTGTTTAGTGTGTATGTGTGTGTGTGTGTGTGTGTGTATGTATATAAATATGTCTGATGTACTGTGACTGGGATTCCCGTTCCATCTATGAAGTTTGGAAAGTTTGCCTTTGTTGCATGCTGTGGCATGTACTTCAAAAAGAAGAAATCAGCTAAAGTGCCCCTGTATTACCAGCAGTATTTCTGGGGTCAGGAGAGTTACAATAATTATGATTGCAGCAGAGTGCTGACATCTCTTATTATTCACCTACCTGTTAAGACCACTTCACCCTCACTATTGGTCAGAGCGTGACTAAAAGTCTAGATGGACTTAGGGGAAATCCAAATTCTCAGTATCGGAGAATTGACTAGATGAGATGTGTTATCAGCTATGCAAAGCTCCTGAGGCACAAGCCTGAGACACAGGCCCTTGGACACAGGGTTGACTCAAGAACCTGAAGATAATGGAGTGAAAATTAGTACATACCCAGAAGCAAGTTAAGTGAACTTACATGTGCTGACAAGGTAGTATCAGTGTGACACATCTGGACTCATTCATTCTCTACTTTTCTCAAGTAAATTTGGGGATGGAGCTGGAAGTTGTCTACAACGGTAAAAGCACAGGACCAGAACTGAACAGTAATGAACACTAAGAAAATCTGTGGGCAATCCAGGGACAAAACCCACTTTGCCTCAGTCCTAGTCTTGCATCTTCTCCAGAAAATCATCTGTCTGACAACTTGTTCCAGGCTTACTTACCTGGCTGGAAAATATGGAGCATCCTAAGGCAGAAATTTGCCTCCATCCACCACATTGTATTGCTGATCTCTGAAGCATGATGGTTTTCAGAATGGTAGACAACACATTTTTGGGGTGATCTCCATACAACACAGAGAGCAGTTTCAACACTTGATTACCATTCTCCATATCGTACCAATTGCAAAGTGTGTCTGGCCCAAGCAGGCTTCTGAAAGCCAGTTAGTAAAGTGCCGTTTTCTCCTGTGCCTCAGAAAGTCCATGTTCCATCACAGACTGAAGAGCCTGAGGTTTCTTCCTTTGCTGAGGGGGTAGATTTGGGGAATCCCCCATGATGCAAAGAGCAGGTTCTCTGAGAAGAGAAGTGGAAGCTTTGTGGTTAGATACTATCAAGATACAGCATGGTAGTTCTGAATGTTTTCTTTCAATCTTTCTGCTTATGAGATGGAGTTATAAAGAGGAGAGAGAAGAAAAATCTAGGCAAAATGTGATCTTTTGTCCAGCTAACAAATCCCAAGCCCTGATACACATCAAGAAAATACTTAACTTTTCACAGCCTAGCCCATTCCTAGTACATTGTAGGCACTGGTACTTTCAGAAAGAGAAGACGGACGCTCCTTAAATCCAAAGACAAAATTTCACCTGTGTTTGCATTCAGGACATGTATAACTGAGATGCAAGAACCATGGACAAAATCTCTTGTGACAGTGTTTTACATATATATCTAACCATGCTAGCTAAGAAACTTAGCTAACTAAAATGACAATTTCTTTCTAATATTACAAGTTGTAAACTTTCAACTCTAACTTGATGAAATGAGAAGGTCTTCATCAAATGCCTTCTAATGAATAGGTCTTCCATTTATAACTGCCTCTCCCATATCAAACCCACTAGGAGAGAAAAAACAGCAATTATTTATAATAACTTTATTGGGTATAATTTCCATCTGTCTTTGAAAGCTCTGCCTGCTGTTTTCAGGCTGTGCATGTTAAACAGAAGTGCTTACACTTGACCTTGCTCTTGATCCACTCTTTGTGCGCAGCAGTGCCTTTCTTCTTCTGAAAGATAGGTACAATTTGTGTCCACATAAATTATACTGTACTTGCTATTAACATTCTTTTATCTGGTAAATTACTTACACTGATTATGTCGAAGACTGTTCTATGAGCTGTTGATAATGCAGGTCTATGATTTGGATGTAATATGTCATTCTTAATTTAGGACAAGACTGAAAGGAGATGACAGCTTGCTATAACACATGCAAAAAATCAAGTCCTGGCCACATGCAGTCAGGAAAGGATCCATGGTAGTATTTGCAGCAGGAAGTGTGTTCAGCCTTGGCATCCTGGCTAAATTCCAGCTTCAGTAATTATTCTGTCTAAATCTTCCTGCATTTCCAAATGGGTGATTATGGTATTTTCATTTATTTCATGCCTCAGATTCATGGAGCACATTAGCATAGATAAACTCCATCCTATATTGCATTGGAGAAGTAGCAAACAGGAAAAATTATCCATACTTCCTTCTCTTAACAGACAGTTAAGACTGAGATAGACTCGTGATTTAGCTTGTCCAGTCAGCCACAAGACTAGAAATGCTACACTACTGATTGACCAAAAGATATGGAGTCTTGAAATCATGATCTGGAGTAAGTGTGCTGTACATTCAGGGTAAATGGGGCCCATTAGTAGATTTGAATACTGCAGGGCTGCACCCTCTCAAAGAAGGGAGAGAAGACAAGAGGGATCTAGCCTTCCATTCATGCAATCCCATCTCTCAACAACAGGTTCCAAGCAACTGATGATTTGACATTGAATAAATCTCACAGCACATTTATGATGGTGGTATCACATCTCTTTTTCATATGGGGACCCAAAGGAAAGTATAGATAACAAGAATATGTAGTAAATAAATGGCAAAAAGTAGGAAGAATCCAAATATATTGGGTAAATTGCTCTGCCTTCATGTCTGTTTCTGCACAGCGCTGAGGTCTTTCTTGAAGGTTCTCAGCACTCTCACTGATTCAAGAAAAGAAATGAAGAATGCTGCTCTTGCAAAGTCTGGCTTCTCTGAGCACCCATCACTGAAAAAACCTCCTGCATTTCATTCGCTCAAAGATTACAGTTTCTCCCTGTCACTAAGGAAAACCTTTAAGATGTTAAAGGCAGATTTGTTCCATGAAGTGTAAACATCTCATACTTTTGTAAGCTAAGGTTTTATTTTTCTAAAAGTAGATTTTTTTTTTCAAATTAATGCAAAAAAATACCATAAATAGCCAAAAAAAGTTTTTTATAAACTGCATATTTCTGAACCATTTTTTATTATGATAGTAATAATAAACACATACACATAGCCTCTTTCAGTGTTAAACTTATTCTTGTAAAGCCGTAAGACAAAAAAAAAAATTGCTCTACATGACCAAAAGAAGCCTTGTTCTTTTTAATGCAGTTCAGCAAAGAGACATAGCCCCAAAGCGCAAGTCTCATCATACTGCTGCACAGATCTGGCAATCAGTGGTTATCCAGTGTCGGGGTCCCAGGAGGCAGGAAACAGCTTTGCAGTGCTGAATTTTGTGCTATTATTATTTTTAGAATTTCAGTATACTGCAGACATTTGCTTATATTCTTCTTATATTTTCCCTGTGAAAGAACTTGTTTAA
This sequence comes from Aptenodytes forsteri, assembly GCF_000699145.1. Lineage (NCBI taxonomy): Eukaryota > Metazoa > Chordata > Aves > Sphenisciformes > Spheniscidae > Aptenodytes > Aptenodytes forsteri. The sequence goes on along the minus strand of NW_008795124.1, from coordinate 852,037 downwards.
AACTAAATATCCATTTGCTAAGGAAAGATTTTTAAAATATCTTATTCAAGATAAAGTGCAGATAACATTTACAAGCCACTGTGGACCATACCCTTCTTGTATACAGTTGCAGTCCTGCCATACTGAAGCCACTGGGTGTTCTGCTAGAAATTTTTGTTCTTATGGTTTATGTTGTCATAAGTCCTTTTTATGCTATACACAACTCTGCAGAGCACAATGTTGCACCTTTCCGCCCTCTCCAAATGAGTAGCCAAGACACCCCTCCTTGCTCTGTGCAGGTTAAGCAGAGCCAATAGGATTCAGCCCATATCACTGATGGACCATTCCCAGTGTTTTGACATGAGCAATATTTTCCATCATTCACATTCAAGATGTAAGGCAGATCTTAGCTAGTCTGTGACCTCTTATCTATCCACGAAACCTGCCCTGCAGACCTGTGGTTTGGCACATTTTGTGGACCTATTTGCCTTGTTTGCAAATCTGCTCCTCACCTACTCTATTCTAAGAGTTATGCAGGATTAGTGCTTCCTCCAGGAACTGGGCTAAAGAGAACTCTCACCCATCTTCTATCTGCACATGTGAAGTTGATTAAACCTTACCTTTGAGGGGTAAGGATGCATATTTATGAAGAAGGAATCAAAAGACAAGATGCTAATTGACCAATTTTTACTTATGTGTTTGTGCAAGGGGGCAAACCAAAGTATCTTCGTCCCTGCACGCAGTATACACAGATGACTACTGCATACAGATTCCCAGTTCCCTGTGTGGCCAGTACATAAAGCAAAGGCAAGAAAGAAGAAGCTGGAAGAAAGGGTTGGCTCCTCTTGCCAGCACAGTTCTGCCTCTGCAAATGGAAATACTACCTTAGTCCCCTTCTTGAGCAAGGAAAATATGACAGTTTGTGGTTCTAAACTAGGCTGATCAAAAGAGTACAGACAAAATTGTTTTGATAGACAAGTGGATTCTCAATTAAATACGTATTTTGAAAAGTCTTTCCCATAGATGAAAGGAAAGAGATGATGCCTCTTTCTAACAGCTTTGAGAAAACTAAAAGAAAAATCAATCTGCGTTCAGCCACATTATCAAAGTTTCTGACAAAGAGAAAAAAATCTGAGTGAGGCAATTCTAGGTTCACTAAGATGCTTCTGAGATAGCACAGCTGTTCCTCTGTCCCACACTGAGTTTTTATTGCAAAGCCACAGTGTAATGTAGCAGATCTTTTAAATGGCATTAAAACCCCCCTCAAAATAAAAATATGGACAGTCTAGATAAGAACAAATTAATTTTGTCAATTTCATCAATTAAGCTTCCAGGAGTACATGACACAGGAATAAGTTTATTTTTGTGTGATGATGATGAAATCCTCATTGGGTTTGCTCTATTAGTTGTGATTGCATAGTTAAGCATACAGTCTTAGCAATAACAAAATCTTGTTTAAAATGTGTGCCCTAAATATATTTTTAAATTATAAAAACAAATAGTTCAGCTCAGGCCAAAGAATGTATGGCAGGTGATCAATGGATGGCGGAGGTTAAATGAAATTCTCCTGTGCTTGGTGTGATGCACGGTTGAAGTACCTGTGCCATCATATATTTCATGTAAGAAAAAGCAAATGAGGCACTTTGGATCATTACATCTGCAGTGAAACATTAGTCTTGAAAAAACACATTCTGAGCTCAAGAACTACCTTTGCAGCTGATTAACTTCTATAGGTACTTTTCCCTTACCATTCTTGTAAAGGATATTAATTGATTTAAGCTGCTGCTTAAAAACACAGATACTTTGTAAAGGATATATAGATACGTATTTTTATTAACATCCCCTTTGAACCATAACATCTGCTGGGGCTTTGAAGCATCCCGATACCATTATCAGCTGTTTTATTCAATCAGCCACCACATTATTTATCTCAGTCAGTGATTATTTATTTTTGGTTCAGAGAGTTTGTGCAAAGAGGGATTAAATTTTAATATTAACAGTGTAAATGAGTAGCTAAGAACAATAAAAATTTCCTTTCTGTCATAACTCAAAAATATTTCCACAGGCATTCATTATTTTCAATAGTAAAAGGGTTTGTTATGTAGCTTTTCCAATGTTTCATGAAACTAGATAACATTTACTTATTCCAGATGTTGCCTGCTATTAAAAATCAGAAACAAAGCAACATTATGCGAATATTATTTTATTTCTGCAACATCTTGCACTGGATATTATGCTTGCCTCTCTTTGTTCCAAATAATGTAATTAGTTCTCTGATATCAAATCATGATGTAAGCCAAACGTATATGACTATGTAGTATCTTTATTATTACTACTGTCATAATTTAATGTTAGTGCATGACTGAGAATCTGACTACAATATAAAGCCATATGCAAAAGGCAATAAGCTGCATACAAACAGGAGAAAACCTATTAACATTACAAAGCTTTTTGAGGTGTGCCTTCCTTAAATGACACAGTTGTTGAACACATTCTTTGGTGCTACAACACATCTAGTCTTTTTTTGCCATATGGCCACTCCTCTGGGTATCCAGCATGACAGCTCAGACAGTTCTCGGAGCTGCAGAGCTTCAGCCTAGTGGAAGAGTGAGATAGCACAGGATTTGGATACTGCAGAACACATCCCTCCTATCACAACTGGCTCGGCTTTCCCAGGTAGTTCAGTTCATGGTACTTAGCATTGCTGTAAAAGTTTTCCAGAAGTGGTAACCAAGAAATACCATGGGTATATGTGCTGTATCTTCATTCTGGTGAGGAATTTTCAGAACCTCTTCAGGGACCTTTTCATTTCCCTATGGTTTTCTCCCCATCCATTTTCCTTTGGTTGCAATCGTTATGTATTGCATCCACTGCTTTCAAAAAGAATTAGGAGTAAAGAAATTCCTTAATAACTGTATATTGTAATAAAAGGATCCTACCCTTTACAAGTATGAAACACTTAAAGTGAAGTTCCACTGGTAATGTTGGCTTTTGATATTATTCCTAGCCTAATGCAGTCTAAAATAGCAGCAGTTCCTTGATCTCTTCTCTTTGTAATCTCTTCTTCTGCCCAATTGCTCTTCCCATTAAGGACATTTTTCTAATAGCAAGTCTAAATGTTTCCTCTCTTAGTTTCAGGCCATTGCTCCTTATTCTACCAGAAAGTATTTATATTCTGTGATCATTTCCCCCTTGAGTCTCTTGTGTTTTCTAGGCTGTATAAATATCAGAAGCGACCACGCTGCAGGGTGTCACTGCATGTGCTGTGGTACACCAGTCCTCTAGATGGTTAGTATCATGCAGGGTATAACACATGCTCCAAGGCAAGCACTATAGGTGTTCCTAGGCTTTTCAGGCTCTTGCTTTCACTAAGTCCTCATAAATGTTTGCACTTCGAGGAGCAGGATTTTTTTATGCTTGTCAGAAAAAAAAGAGAAAGAATTAATTCCCTTTCAAAGTTGCACGAAGAAAAAACAACCAAACAAAACAAAAAAACCCCAAAGCTCAGCATTTCTCTGTTAGTCTAGTTTAGCAAGACAAAAATAACATCATTGTTTGACCTCCAAACCCACACAGTCTTAATGCAGCTCTATATACTTTATGGTGTCATTTAGCTACACTGAACATAGACTATTTTTTCTTAAAACTCCTGGCTTAGCTAATGTCAGGCAACTCTGTTAGGATCTCCACACCTCTTCATTCCATGCTAACCTTCACCTCTGACATGCCAGTTCTAGTCTCCCAGGTTATGTGGATGGGATGTTCTCCTTCGTCCTGCCCCTGAATTCATTATTAAGTCTCAGGCATCCTTTCTGTCCTCAGTCTGAATCCCAGACTCCCCTACTCTCTCAGTCTACCCCAAGACCTGCCAGTTTAACCTTTCAGATCCTTACCCCATTTTATTTCCTCTTTACCATCCTAGTCTAGGCCTTGTTCTTTCTCCCTCCTGTTCCACTCAGGCGTCTTTCTCCTCTGTACATGGGACACCTTGAAAGGGCAAGAGGGGATGTGCCTGATCTCATTTCTGGTACCACAGGAGCCAGGAAGAACATCTGGAAAAGGCTAGAGTACACTCCCTGTAAACATGCCCTTCCATGAATGAAGCAGCCAGCCTAACAGCTGTGCAAAGAGCATGTGAAGACTGACATTTTCTAAAGACTTGTAATGGGGCCACAGCTGGGCAGTTAATGTGCAAGAATGACAAAAGACACATCCCTGAAAGACAGTGCTGCAGTGCCACATCAAGCCTCAAGTCCCTGTTCCTAACCATGAAGGCATAAGGACATCTCAGTGAAAGAGCTCTACTCACAATTAATATGGGCAAAGTGATATGTTTTCCCTAATCTGATTTTTAGAAGCAACAGAAATGTTTTTGCAGTAAGCAAGCAAATAAATCCCACCTTCTCACAATTCTCCATAGTGGATGTCTTTGATTAAAAGTTTAGTGAAATTGTACACAACTGATAGTAAAGCCTTTATACCATGGGGATTGGCCATCCCTCACTAGAGGCTAACCTACAAAATCCTGTAATATTCTCATCATTCTTTTTAGGGCCCAATTCTACTTATACTAAAATCTTTGGCAAAAATTACCACTAGATTCCAAAAGACATATTTGATGTGTCTGTACTTGGAGGTGAGTGGAAAGTTTGATTTGGGCTGTCCTCCATTTCAGTATCATGATCTTGCATGGAGAATTCCAGCTGTAGGTAGTGTATCTTTAAATAGGTGCTGCTATCTAGGTTTCCTATCATACTTATTTGTTCAGAAAGAAAACAGCAGCCATGGTAATCCATAAAGGTAAATATTTTAGTATGCTGTCTTCTGAAACAGATTTTTAAAAAATTATTTTCCAGCTAACTTTCCCCTAGATCACATCATTTAATTGCTTATCACTTTATGCATGAAGTTACATTCACTTGTACTGAATCATGCAATTGTTCAATGTGCCTGCAAAGCGGTCCATCATATGTATTTTTATCCCATAAGACATTTTCCTCTTACCTCCTCTTTGATCTTTGTATTTCAGGAGATGAGTAAGATCTCTTTTGCAGTTAGAAGTCTGATTTGAGAGGCATCGGACATGTTCAGACATCCATAATCATTGATTTTGTGCTTCATTATTAAAGGAACATCCTTAACCTGCAGAGAAATTTTTTCCAATTCACTTCCTTTCCCAATAAGCCACTGGGTGCTACACAGGTGGATAAAAAGCTTTGCCTTTCACCTGGGGAAGCAGACTTGAGCACTGATCTGGTACTCAGTTGAGTGACATCTCAGTTACTCAGAAAATACTCTACTCCTTGCTTTTCTGGCCTTGCACATAGCGCATGGATTAGACAGAAGCACCTGTGTGCATTCACCATGCACAAATTTATCAGGTAGGAGAAAAAGAGAAGGGAGGATAGAAAATCCACTGTATCAGACCACCTATATACTATCATCACCTAACGTTCTGCACCATGCAATGGGCAGATGAGCTGTATAAACCTCAACATAAATATGACCACGCCCTGATCTCTATGTAGATAAAGTATGTATGTATGTATGTACCCTGTCCTTCTGCCTCTGAACTGCCCTTTCCAGCTCTTGCACTTACTTCAGCATCTTGCAGAAGGGATATTAAGTTCCCATCTTTCTTCTTTGAGAAGCAAATCCCTCCCATTTCAGCTCCAGTTTCCAGGAGACTGCTCAGGCACCAGACTGCTGAACCATCAATCTGAACACAGAGGGAAAGGTCCTTGTTCCCAGCAGAGCCTGATTTCACTTACAGAAGAAGTGCTGCTCTCCTTGACTTATTTGGGGCAGCTCTACTTCCTTTGCAATTTTACTATCCCTGGCAAAAAAATCCTTTCACAGCAGATGTTTATGGATTTGTGCTAATGACTCCCTTGGCAGCTTTCTGCAGCCTTGGAAATTGTCAGAGAGGAACCATTCAGGTCCTGGCCAGAAATCAGATGATTGGATAGCAAACAAGAACATTTAGATACAGAACAAGATAGTTAGAGGCAAAACAAGAAAAAAGAATACCCAGAATCAGGAGTTGGAAGATACCCAGCAGCAATCACCTGCCCAGCCTGAGCATCAGCAGTATAGACCAGGAAGCGCCTGTGCTGGAGGAGCTGTCAGGAGGCAGAGTCCTGAAAACTGAGCTACTAATCAACATCATTAAACAGACATCCACCTAGGCCTTCTAAGATTTGTATACTTTTCTGAACAGGTAATAGCTCCAAAGAACTGATGAAGATAGAGGATCACAAGACCAGTCCTTTCAAGGCTGTTCCATAAGGTAGCTGGAAATTTGGATTCAATAGACATTTGAAGTCAATCAGGCTTAATTAACACCTTGGGTAGAAACTAGAGCTTGAGCTTCATGGTAGACATGAGAGTTTTGGCTAAAGAACAGGGAGTTCTCAATAGGATTGAGACTAGCCATTGGAGAATGTTGTCTCTTTAAACAAAGCTAATATTTGTTTGTACTGAATCCATGTTTCAGTTTAGCCCTCTATCTCCTCCTGAATGCAGATATTATAAAACATGCAAATAATTAGGGATAATGGTACAGTCTTTGGGTGAGGGGATATTGTTTGGTCCCTAAGGTGATAATTAACTAAGGGCCTAACCAAATGAAGAACACATAGGAGTATCGTAAACTGTTAACCTGTCTTTGTCTTCCTTATTTAAAAATTAATACCTTGACCCCTTGTTAAAAACAATGTTCAAGTGTTGCAGCATTGTTAGGATGTAATGATCTAAGCTGTTGCTATCCAATAGCACATTAAAGCAATTTAAAAAACTGTGAATTTCACCACTTTCCCCTCCCTAAGCAAAAGAAGGGGCTCTGACTTGTTCACTGCAAAACCAGCTGTGGCAGTTTGGGTTATTGTCACCCAGCTCTTTCCGCACCTACTTCTTACCTTCAGTCCTTTACAGACATTATAAACATCCCCATAACACACACTGCGAAACACACACACACAACAAAAACTGTGCGTACTGTTTTTATATATATATATAAAAATACTGTATGAGAACAAAACTGCCAACTGTTACATGCAAATAATTAGGGATAATGGTACAGTCTTTGGGTGAGGGGATATTGTTTGGTCCCTAAGGTGATAATTAACTAAGGGCCTAACCAAATGAAGAACACATAGGAGTATCGTAAACTGTTAACCTGTCTTTGTCTTCCCTAATTAAAAATTAATACCTTGACCCCTTGTTAAAAACAATGTTCAAGTGTTGCAGCATTGTTAGGATGTAATGATCTAAGCTGTTGCTATCCAATAGCACATTAAAGCAATTTAAAAAACTGTGAATTTCACCACTTTCCCCTCCCTAAGCAAAAGAAGGGGCTCTGACTTGTTCACTGCAAAACAAGCTGTGGCAGTTTGGGTTATTGTCACCCAGCTCTTTCCGCACCTACTTCTTACCTTCAGTCCTTTACAGACATTATAAACATCCCCATAACACACACTGCGAAACACACACACACAACAAAAACTGTGCGTACTGTTTTTATATATATATATAAAAATACTGTATGAGAACAAAACTGCCCCAACTGTTACCTCGTGCACCATTCACTTTCCTAACCACAGACATCTGGTGCCTAAGATGGCCAAGACCTCTACATGGGGCCAGCAAACATGATACAGGACTAGAAGAGATCTGCACCTTTCTGAAGTGGGGGGCCAAGGGAGATATGTGAGGGCGTCTCAGAAGACACTAAATTCTTATGTGTGGGAAACAGAATCAAGCCTCTCATGTCCTAGTAAAAAGCCACTTCTGGTCATCTTGCCCAGAAGGATGAATTAACACAAACATGTTCACTACCTCTTGGGTTGACCACAGCCAGCTAAGATTTTTCATCTGCTTCTTTTAGGTGCCAACATTCCAAAAAAATTTATTATGACTTCAACCTGTTATTTAACATTTCTTGAAGCTGCTTCTTCTTAGTTTAGATGTACTGCTGTGTACGTGTATCAGAGAAATGTAAGGGAAAGGACACACTACTGCACAAGGCTCTTACTCAAGAGAGGACCAGAGGAACTAGACAAATCTTTCTCAGTAGCCTCCTGATTATTCGGAACTTAGCTTTATCGTTCAGCTTTGCCCCTCATAAACTACAGGTCTTGTCACTGAGCTATTACGCAAACACTATTGGTTCATTTATGTCTTAATTATTGATGGAATTTTCTTTAACACCTTGGTCTGAAAAGTTGATGTGTTGTTTTTTCCACATAGATATTTCAAGATAAGTAGCTGTTGAAGACAAAGGCACTGTAAATATGCCTGTTTTGAAGAATATGACGCTGACTGTCACTAACATAATTTAGAAAAAATACACAAACATCACCTTTAGTAAGATTTTACAAGATTTCTCCCAAGCTAGCCATCTCAATATAAGAAACCAAAAGGAACTCATCTTTTTCTTTAATAACGAAGTAGCCTTCATTTTCCTGAGAATATCTTCCTTGCTATATGACAAACAATGGTTCCTACATACAGGAAGTCTTTAGGACCCTCACAGAAATTTTCTTCTTTTAACCGTTTACTGACCTATGATAGTGGTCATGGAATTCTCTCTTTTTCCCCGAGTAAATTCCTATTGCAGAAGAAATATTTTGACAGCAAAAATCCCCACAGTAGGGATAACTGAGTATCTATGAACATATAAGCTTGCAAAAATAAATGTCAAATTATTCATCAATTCACACAACAGTCAGTAACTGAATATGGTTTTCTTAAATACCCTAATGGATTTTTACGAAAAATATCAGTTCCAGCATATAATGCATATAAGTAGTTGTTCTTAAAGCAATCTGCATAAATTACTTGTAAGGTAGCTAGAGAAAGAATAGGACTTTTTTTCAATGCTGAATTATTTCCAACAAACAACTGCAGTTTGTACCTGCACAACAAAAACTGCAATAATACACAAAAGTATTTTAACTGCATAGGTTAGATTACTGTAACGAAATGTTAAGTTCATGCAAATTCCACTTATCACTTTTGAATAGATTTATATTGCCATGGAAAAGCATTACAGAAATGAATAGTTCTTTAGAAATGTAATGAAATGTAGAGACCAAACACCAGAATACAATAATAAAAATAGAGTTTGACAGAGGATGATATGCTTTCTATTCAAATTCTAAAGAGAGTTCCCATAAGGACTTCATGAGCTACTGAAATATTACTGCCATCTTACTGGAGTTTCAGCTACGTGTGTGGTCAGCAATGCCAAGGACATGCGTGTGCCTAGAGCTCTTAACACACTGTTGGTCTCTTATTAACTCAGGGCAGGATTGTAGAGGCCTATATGGTACATGCTTTCTGCTCATCTAGTTGAGTATAGAGCCAAGACCCGGCAGGTGCCAAACGTCAGACGTTGCACCCAATTGGTATCTGTTTCCCACCACTGAAGGAGTCAAGAGGCTGAGCTGAGATATAGCTGTTTACACCCTGTATATCTAGATTTAAGTAAAATGAGTCCTATGCTATTGTACATCTTCCATGTGTGATTTGCTGGAGAAGGAGGAGATACGCAATGGCAACAGCCCTATTCATGGTCCTGCTCCTTACGGCTGCGCTCTCCTCCATTACTTTTCTTTGGCTTGTGTGAAGGAGTCATTGCCCTCAGTGACATCACCATTAGAACCAGGGGAAAAGACCTCAAAAGCTGAGTACCTAAAGTGGATCCTGATTCCATGCAGAGTCACCTAAATAAAGGTGTGATTCTCAGTTATGCTAAGTACCAATGGCTCTATGTGCCTCCAGAAGAGCACTGAAATCCAGCTGTGGAAATTTTGTCCTAAATCCTTCTGGTCTGTGGAATGAGGTAAAAAAATAATTTTGTAGCCTGTTTATAATGTTTAATACTCTAATTACATCAACTCTCTTCCAGGAAATAGATAGCTACATCTCATACTGCCAGTTTTACCTAAAGAAAGCTATTAGCGCTATCACTTTAATAAGCTCGTATCTCAGAAAAAAATCTGCCTTCTTTTTTTTTTCCAAGATACACTGAAGACTGTTAGTTTGCAGTATCCTGCCAGCCTCTGGGCCTTCCTCAGCAGTTCTTATTTATTTTCCCCATTGACTTCAGTGGGAGTTTTGGGCTGTTCAAAATTAACTGTAAACATTCAGGAAAAAGACCTAGACAGCATTGTGTGTGGCTCAAATGAAGCCATCTGCTCTATGTGCAGCTGTAAGTTAAAAATGAAAATAAAACCACCAACAAAACCAGAGTGTTTTGGGAAGTATTAAGAGATGGAATAGAAGACATTTTATAGAAGGCATTTATCATATGGTCCTATAAATCAATAGTCACCCTTCAGTTTTGATCTTGCTTACTGTCTGTCAGCACTTCTCACAAAACAGAGCAGAAATACAATAAGCTGAAAGGACTAACAGGCATGTGATCAGAGGCCAGGAAATAATTCCACATGTGGAGAGATTAGGTCTGTTTATGAGGTAGATGACTAAGAGGTGACATGATATAATTATCATAATATCATTATAGTGTAAAGCCTATCAGTCAGTTACTCTTTATTACTAGGTTACAATACAAGATCAAGGAGACACCCTACCAAATAAAAAGAACACATTTAAGATGGTTGGCAATGTTTCTGTATTGTATAGCTATTCTTTGGATCTCCAGGTCAGCAAATATTGTTGAAGTAAATGCTTTGTAAAAATCAAAGGGGATTTAGAAATGCATATAAATGTTAACACTTCCTACTAATCTGTTACAATGAAAGTTGGTAAAAGACCGACCAACCCTCACTTTCTGAGGACTCAAACCCCCCATGCCTGCCCACTAGCAGGGTGCCAGGCAGGCATTTGCCATATCCAGAGAACCAGAGATTTTAATTCCTCTTTGAAAAACAGATCTGTCCTAAAAGAGCAATTGGTGCAATATGATTATTATAATAACCAGCACACATGGGCAGTGAGGACAATTGTCTGGTATGACTATGTACAGTCTGGCAGTTTTTAAACTGGGTAAGTTCCCCTTCACTCTGGAGTGAAAACACATCAGTGAGATAGGGCATTCTGCTGGATCTAAGCATGTCTTGAAAACTGTTAAGCATCTTGATCAGACATCCCTAAAATTTACTCTAAACAACTTGTAGTAAGCTTTCCTGCAGTTAGAAAAAACTCTACCCGTATTATCAAAGTAAGAGGCATTGCCTCTAAAGTGAGTCATGTCTAGAGCAATGTTTCCACTCCCCCCCATTCAAACATCCTTTCCATCAGAGCTGCTATATCACAGAAACCATTTTAGCTTCAGTTAAACTGACTGAAGAAGGTGATCACTGCTGTCAAATGGCCTTGTCCTTGCACTAATGTATTTGATGGTTGCCTCAGGAGATTTCCATATCGCTAACATAGAGGTTGTATTCATGTGGAAAAAGCTTATAGTCAACTGGACTACATATATATTTCCATGTGCACACAAGCATATCCCATTAATAAAGGCTGCAAACAGCCTATGGTTGGTTTATGTGCTTCAGAAAGTCTTGCTGCTTAATTTGCTTTCTGATGTCTGTATCAGGTAACTAAAATTCAGCCATGATGTGATGATATCAGAAGTGACTCCCAGAACATATATATTTTTCCTTCTTTTCCTTCTTGAATGATGTTTTTAGTATGCATTTTTCTTCTAAATCTTATTTTAGAAATTAAGTAAGGGTTACATAAACCTCACATAAAGAAATATACCCACTATGTTATGTATGAAGATGTTTTAATTCCGTATTTTGCAGCTCCATCAGAAAGTGTTCTAAGAGGATTTTTTTATTTATTCATTTCTGCAATCCTGCAAATACAGCGATCTCACTTTCACTGATCCTGTGCAAACATACTTGCTTCATCAGGAGTTAAAAGCTGTCCATATGCCTATTGCCTTGTACCCGAAGTCTGGCTGAGTAGTGAACTGCACAAGAAAAAACCAATATATTGAAATATCTGTTTCACAGCCATGAACATCTGTCTCCTCTTCAAAAGTAACATAGTGTAATCTGGATATATATTCCCAGAGTGGAACTTTGGTAATTCAGATTAGAAGCAATTCTTGATGTTTTAAGGAGCCTGTTTATTACAAAAACAATTACACAACCCACCAGCACAGTACACAGAAAGGGAGAAGTAGAAGTTTATTTAGCAAGAAGCCTCCTGGCAGATGCCAGCACAACTGGGGCAGCTAAATTGGCTTGTATCAATAACTCTTTCAGCCAGCTTGTAAAAAAACCTTCTGGGTCTAAGCCCTCTGCATATTCAGGCATACCAACCACCCCGACATTTCATGTGTGGCTTAAGCATACTAGTTCATCCGCTTTTTCCCCCAAAGCTTTTTATCTTTCATAACTGCTCTTCATTATTGCTTTATCTCCTGTATAGGGAGTTTCGAGATCAGAAAATATTTTCAATTTCAATCCTGTTTCCCATGAAGTTCAGTCACTTTTGAACAATGTATTGAATAATCTTTGCATTCCTTGGGCTGAATCATTGGGCACCAACATTGATGTATCTCCAGGTTTTAATACAAGAATTGTGAGTTTAACATTTTTGCATGTGGACAGGAATGCCTTGAGCTTCCTGACTTGGAATAAGGTCTTTAATTTCCCTCATACTTCCTTTTGTCCCTTTTTCCATATCCAAGAGTGACAGGCGCAAATCACTACCTTAATTTCCAGTCTAGTTTCATTCAAATTGGTGCATTACCTTTGGATGGTTTATTTCACAGTCATTGTCTGGTAAGCTTCATAGCCAGGGAGAAAGCTTTGCTCTAAACTCTTATTTTTTAAACTCCGCTGATCCTATTTCTAAGTAAATTTAAGCCATAATATTTAATTAAGGGATAATGTAAATATAGGTCAGGTTGCATTTTCACAAACACTGTAATGTCTAAAGAGCATGCATCCTATAGGCAGTACCTTTAAAAGAAACCCAACTTGCATCAGCAATTAAAAATAAGAATTTTAAGATATCCATTCCTATATTAATGTACATTGTTTCAGCACTGATATATTCTTTATGAGCAGCCTTTTGATTTAACATTGTTACTAAGTTAATATTAAAAAATACATGAAAACTCATCTTAGCTGTTTGACTCAGGTTTGCTTAAATTGTCTCTTTTCATTTGCCTAAAGTTAATAACATGATAAATATTTGGCAGTCAGGAAAGTAATAATTTATTACACAGAAGGCCAAAGCTTGCTCAGTTACAATTGCAGATAGCCTATTAGTCTTAAGTCCAGTTGTGGAGTTGCAGCTGAGAAGAGTTTTGAACTGTAGGTAATTTTCTGCAAGATAATTTTCCCACTATTAAGAAGCATAAAATGGCAATTTGTTTACTGAACCTTTTAACCTCCCTTCTGAGGGGAACAGGCGGCCCAATATACCGACTGGACCCATCCCACAGGGAAGTCTGCTGCCTCCCTAGGGCCCGGGTCAGAGACATCACTAGGAAACTCCCTGGTCTGGTACGGCCTTCCGACTACTACCCGCTGTC
>NW_008795124.1:797079-835589 GCF_000699145.1 Aptenodytes forsteri | reverse complement strand
TGAGAGGAAATGGCCTCAAGTTGCGCCAGGGGAGGTTTAGATTGGACATGAGGAAAAATGTCTTTACTGAAAGAGTGGTTAAACATTGGACCAGGCTGCCCAGGGAAGTGGTTGAGTCCCCATCCCTGGAAGTATTTGAAAGACGTGTAGATGTGGTGCTTAGGGACATGGTTTAGTGGGCATGGTGGTGTTGGGTTGACGGTTGGACGTGATGATCTTAGAAGTCTTTTCCAACCTTAATGATTCTATGATTCTATGATTCTAAAAAAAATTGTACTGAATCAAAGTTCCTTTGAATCTCTATTCATCTATAAACCAGCCCTTTATTTTGTAGTGATACTGGCCAACTGTGCTTTCAGTCATATCAAATCAGGTGTGGCTGCTCACTGTCCTAGACAACCAGACATCTCATTTAGCATGGCTTGTTTTCTCACCATAGGCAAAAACATTGAAAATTATGATTAATACTATTTCATATGTTTCATTTTAAAATTAAGCAGGATAAATTAACTTCTGTTCTTAAGAATTTGCAACCGTAATCTTCTACCTCTTATTTTTCCTCTGCTGACACATTTTTTCAAGATGTCCCTTTCAACCTCAGGTAATCTATATTACTTAAATACTGTTTTACAAAAAGTAGGAAGAAGCCTATCCAAAGATAGCCCACTCCAAGATTAAGGGTCTCACTGAAATCTGTGAATACATTAAATAGTATTTTTCCTATGTCAATGACCCAAACAAAGCCTATGCCTCAAGGAGGTCACAAAGCTGAGGCAGACAGAGAGCACAGGACACAGAAGACACCCGGAGAAGCAATTCATTGGGGCTTTTTGTCCTTCACCCCTCTCATACATGATCAAGGGGTGGAGCGGGCTGACCTGCTTCTCATGGCAGTCAATGGGTGGGCTCCTGTGATCTTTGACAGCTCAGTGGCTCTAAGACAAAAGTGGGAAGAAGTGAAGGAAGACAGTTTGGCTGCCATCAGTACCATGGAAGGGGACAGAGCAAAGAAAAAGAGTGAGACAGGGCTGCACGGGGACACAGAGAAAATATTTAAACAGTCTACAGTAGGTAAAGGGGAGCAAACAGCCACAGAAATGAAGAGGAAAAGAGCCTGATTAGGAAAGAAGGAAAATAGCAGTTGAACTAAAGTTGTGCTTCTATTTTCAGTAATGTTTAGATGTAATGTGACTCAAACAAAACCAGGAAAGTCTGAGTGTGGGTAAATATAGACAAGTAGATCCAGTCTAAAAATGAAGTAAATAATTACAATTCAAAAACAAGCACATAGGAAATGCAATAGCAGAATAAATACAATGCTTTTGGCTATTTTCTCTGAGCAGCATTGCTGTTTTATAGTCAGTCAGGATAACTTCAAAAACGGAAACTCTTTCCTCCACAACACAATAATTAGACGTATTTACTTCTTGAGTGAGCAAAGACCTGGTGACTTAGAAAAAATAGCAAAGAAGTAAATGAGACTCATAAGGAGTACAACCCAATGTGCTTAATTTGGCAGATATTTTAAATTTGAATCCATCACGATTACATTTTAGAAATTATTTTTATGCAAGCATCCCACTCCAGATTGCAGTTTTGTCACAATTTAAACAGAGTTCAACCTGATTAGAAAAAAAAAGGTGGTATAGGAAATGGTTCTGATGATTTAGCAAGTCATTGACTTCCCTTGAAGCAAACATGAAAGTAAGGCCACAAGTGGAAAGAGATACTGAGCTCCTCTATTTTTTCATAGTATAAAGCAAGCAAGCATGCAAGCAAGCAACACAGAGATTTGAGACGACAGCCTAGCTTAACACAGGGTCATATTTCTTGCTGGCTTTCTTGTAAGTGATAAGAGCTTAATTGCACTTCTTGATGTAATTATATCTCTAAGCTCAAATGCATGGAAAGCCATTTTGTCACTTTAGTGGACTTTGGTCATGCTCATTTTGGCTGAGCCAGCTTCAGTACTGTCTCATGAGCATGTGTCTGCATTATGAATCTGTCTCTCTGGAGATCTTGGTTTTGGTCCTTCTCCAGATATAAAAAATTCAAAATCCCAGTTTAACTGTAAATAGCATCATATTGTGCTGTAAACAGTGCGTAAACATATCTCACTTCGAGTGCATTTAAAATGCAACTAGTTAGGAGATAAAGGAAACCAGGGATCGCAAAGGCTGAATGGAGTTAAACTGTGCAAAGCTTTGCAAACAGCAGTTGAAGGCAATGTTTTGATCTATGGGGCATTAATTTGGAAAGAGCAACTTGATTTCAAGTCAGCTGAAATTCTAAAATACCCTGAAAGATTAGATCCATTGCCCTAAAATAAATCAATAAATAAAAAAGAAAGAAAGAATACACCAATCGACAGATTTTTGCACTAGTGGGGGAGAGAGGTTCTTACTCCATTTCAGTGGGCCAGCATCATGGGAGGCTACCTATTAAAACATTTATTTTTCAGGATCTCTGGAAGCTTATAATATGAAAGTGTGTAAATAAAAACTGCACGTATTATTTCAGTGAGAAAAAAATAAACATTTGGAGTGAAATTTCAGTTGGCTTTAGCTCTTCTTTGCTTTCCTAAAATGTTAATAAAACACCTGCAAGACTGCTGTGGGCTCCTGGAGCAGAATGTATAATGGTCAGCTATCTGAAAGACAAAAAGAATTGCCACTGACGGAAAACACCACAGATGATACCTGAGACCTCTGCATTGGCAAGTCAAATAATAGCCAAAACCAAAAATAAAATGAAACAAATATGATTGTGTCTGGTAAGTTTAAGAATATTTGAAGGCAACTATGGTTGAATAGCACAGAGAATATTGCAAAACAGCAAACATTGCATCCTTTGAAGGGAATGAAAATTAGGTGGGAAAAAGAGGACCAGGATTGTCATGGAACAATGAGAACCAAATCACAGTAATTTCTAAAACTACAGATGAAGAGTATTAAACAAATAAAATCTGCACTGATCAGTACACTGTCAGAAAAATTGGTAAAGAAGTCATACTAAACAAAAAAAGGCTATGATCAAAGACAGACAGTTGAAAAGTCTTTTTAAAAAAACCATAAGAGTATGATCCTTTTAGCAAATACAAGCCTCAATGTTCTAGCCTTACTGAAAGTCCTAAGTGACTGAGGCACCTATGGCCAAACATTAAATTTTTCTGTATCATTGGTGCCACCACCACTGCCCCTCCACAAAAAAAAAAAAAGGAAAAAAAGAACATCCCTGGCTGTTCTTGCACTTGCAGTGGAAATAACTATTTTGTAATAGCATAGCAAATTTGTTTCAGACAGATGAAACAGCCATGCAGGCATAAAGCATCTTATAAGGTCCTATGGATACATAGGTACATTACATACAAATCTATCAGTGTATTTTTTTTAAATACTAAAAATTGACCGATGACTCTTAGTACAGTATCTGTATCCATCTCTAATAGGTTAGGCCCACTCCCGTTTTAGGAGTGCTGTGAAGGCTAACAGTGGGACTCAGCGTCCTAATTTAGCTACGTCAGGAGGCGTTAGAGAGCTACACCTAACCCCTACTTGGTTCCAGACATCCATCTCACCTCGCAGGCCTCCCCATCTATCTTACCTCAGCAGCCACAAAGATGAGAGAGGGAAAAGTCCCTTGACAGCTAAGTTGTCCCTCTTACACATGCACAGGATTAGCCTCTTTGCCAAGTGAGCTATTATCTGTCTAATCCTCCTTCTTGAATAATCTCCTTCATGCCATGTATCTAAGTCCTATCTGAGCCACCTAATCAGGCTAAGGCCATAACTAGTTCACTCAGAAGATCCAGCTGGAAGCTCTGCAACTAGGAATCAATCTTGGTCTAAAAGATACCCAACTTCTCCTGGGTTAGCAGGTAGTGTGAGTGGAGCCAAAGGAGTGAGGCGTTCCTTTATAAAGGCAAGTGTTAGGTTTGAATATTGTGTCAGCGCTTAGGGGGATGTGAGGTGACAGACAAGGTTTAGGGAGAGTCGTGGCGTGTAAACATGGAATAGGCAGGAATCAAAAGAATCTATGGGGAGATTGAGGAGTGGAAGGCCAGAAAAGCAGGAGGAAGGCGAGAAATGGGCTTAGACAATTAACATTCACATTTGCATTGAGTTGTAGTATTAAATCCACAATGAGATTAGTGACTAGATGGAAAAATCTGCTTTTTACCTATGTTTCATGTGCCTTAGCCTTACAGCGTTAAAATATTAGAGTTCATTCAGTACTGAAAGCAGGCAGTGTTTATGGGTGGTCACCTCCCTTGAGGTCTTGATGGGTGCTGCTCTTGGCATTTTTGATCAAAACACATATACCCAAATGTATGTTGAGGCCTTTCACTGAGCCTCTAAAGAAAAATACGAAACCATAGGCTTTACTTCAGTGCAAGCTGCTGAAAAAGTCCAGTGAGTTTGTAAGACACCTCTATTCCAGCACACCTGCCTCCCCGTGAGAACTCAGAAGTACAATAGTTTGCCCCCTCCTCAATCAAGATAGTTTTATCATTAAAATTTCCTCGTATCATGGGACATCTGTGGGACTCCTTACGCTTCCAAGCACAGAAGTTAATTCTGAGAACAGAGCACAGCCCTTTGCACTCCTTTGACAAATTCTGACAGCTAAGGTCCAGCAGTGTACGTGAACAAGTTGGATTTTTGTTACATAAAATAAAGGCTGCCATACTTTTTATTGGACTAGGGTATCAGTTAGATTCCAAGAGTAGTTATAATAGAATCAAGTTACAATGTCAGTGTGATAAAAGGTATCACATCATTACTCTGTCCTTTTTACCTTATTCATTCACAGATTGAAGTTTCCTGGATTTCTGTCAAAAGAATTAGTCTTTTAAGAATAGAAAAGACCAATATCATCTTTATACAGTTTGGGAATTCATCTTGAGTAGCCCAGAGATTAACAATATCAGCGATAATTGAGTCAAAGGCGTCTATGGAGTACATTAACAACAAAATAGACCATGGAACAAAAGATGGGTAATTCAACAGAGCACAACTGCTGAATAATCATTTTAACCTTACCAAGGGTCAGGATGGCAAATAAAATAAATAAAAAATGAATGGGTTTAAAGAAAGGAGGAGGAAAAGAACAACAATGTATTCAGAGGGAACTAGGCGATTTTGAAGAAAAATGTGTGCAGAACAGAAATTGTACAGCTGTTAACAGGAAAGAAAAATCAATTTTACACCATATAAAGGGATACATTTACATCATTATGATTATGTTGGGAGAGGATTAGAATTTCACTTTCTTCAAAGCATTCTTGCAATGTGTCATATGATTCTTCCTTATCTGATGATCATGATGATGCATAAAGAATAGCACCTCTCAAGCATCACTTTATTCAGTAACAGACCACCTTGTCTCCCTGACTGCCAGATCTCATGTCTTTGTTTTCCATAGGTAAATTTAATTAAACCAGCAGAAGTGGAGTTATAATGGTTCACAAACAGTGGTAGTAACTAAAGGGGAAAAAAAGAGTGGGGGAGGAGAGTAGAAAATGTGCATGTATTCAGGAGCTCAATAGCTTAGATGATAGTCAGATCAATCCTAAAATTGGCATAAGCAAGTGATACAGAAGAAAGCAAAACCCAGACAGCTGAATTCAGATGTTGGTGGCATAGGAAAACACAAGTCGTCATTGTAGAAAATACAGGTGTTTCAGAAATGGGGTTAAACAATTATTTGCTTTCTTTAAATATAGTTTTAAAATGTATCATTCTGATTTGAGTACAGCTATAAAATATGCTTGCACGTGTGCGAGAACAGGGTTGGCCAGTGCCCGTAAGTAAATCCATTCTATCTGCGCAGACTAGAATACTTTCATTTCATCCAATTTCAACCTTTTCAATTTCCCAGCTACTCCATCCATGCTTCCCCAGAAGGGAATAGCAGCAACATGAATCATGCCTCCAAAGCAAACTAATCCAGACCCAGGCAGACTCAGAGGTGGCAGGTGTGAGCCTCTCCCCACATCCTTCTCCCCCTTCTCAGGTGTGTACATGATGGCTTTAGCACAACGACTCAGCCACTGTGCTTGCTGAGGAAAGCTCCACAAGAATCAAACAGTTTGTTGCTTTGTCAGTAACAACCACTATTATAATTCTATCTGGCACCATCTAAAAGCAAATGCAACTACAGGCTCGGTTATAGCCCATTCTGCACGGGAAGAAGGTCTACGGGAGTGGAAAGCCATGCTCTCCATCAACGGCATTTCCTGATTAGTTTCAAATACTGTCAGGAAGTCAGAAATCAGCCTGGAGGCAGTTAACTGCAATGAGCTGCGTATTAGAAGAAATGCCTTCACCTCCTGCCCGAGCATAGGCCATGTCAACTAATGGGGAATTATATTCCTTACCATTTCCACCTCTTGCTACCTCAGATCTCCACTACTACTATTTTCTCTAGGACAGATGTTAGCCTTCCTCCTTTCCTTCTTACCCTACCTGATGCAGACACTGGGAGTTGCAGAAGCTCAAAACAGTGCAGAAACAGGCCTTACGTTCTGGCTGGATTTGTACCCTGGCTGAATGAATGAGGAGAGAGAGCACCTACTAGAGCCGACAGCGGCCTAAGAAAGCTGCAGCGTTGTGCACACGCAGAAGGTCACAGGGCTCTGTTTCAACTACAGCTTTCTGGCAGACCTGCCTCCTCCCCGCCCTCTTCCCCACCTCAGATTTTAAGCTCAGGAAAGCTAAGTTTTATTTGAATAAAAGCTCACAACAAGCTTTTAAATAGAAAAATATCCTTAAAGGAGCTACAGAAAACAAAATAAACTGTGTTCCATCCAATTCTCTCTGCCTACAGCAGCCTTGTAGGTGGGTTCTTCATTCCAGCCAGTTCACGAACTGAGAAGCAGAAAACTCTGCCGAGTTTCCCCACATCCCTATGACATTTTTTCCATCTCCTCTGAGGTGTGGCTGTCTGCTTCCCAGTCCTTCCTTCAGCCTTTTAGTCTCTCGAAGACACAAGCTGAGCAGATCTGCAATGACTCTGCTGGACTCCACTGGTCTGCCCATCCTCAGTCTCTCCCTGAATCTGTTCAGTAACGCTTCAAGAATTTCCCCTGGCAAGTCCACCCGGCTTCTTCAAAGAAAATAAAGCCAAATTACAACAAACCCATCAAGTACACAGTTTGCTGTGGTTACAGCAACAGTTGAGCCTTGTAGTAGGGCTGAAAGGCCGATTTTGTGAGACCAGAACACAGGCAGTGGGTCCTGAAGTGCTGCTGATAGTCCTGGATAAGTGCTTTGTTTAGCTGAGATGCACTTTATATGTTCAGAATGAGCCCATGTAATTTGTTATTGTACTACTGTAACTTGCAGTAGGCCAACATTTATAGCAGTCAGTGGAGCAATTATAGCTTTAAAGTTTGACACTGAGGCAAAAACAGGGCTGATGATAATTACAAATGAGTGATTTTCAGGGTGTGAAATACTGAAGAAAAGTAATAAATTGTAAGTAAGGTTTGTCGTAAGGCTTATAAGCAAATCAAGCAGTTAAAAACAATGAAAAAGCATGCAGTCTGCACGCAATGTATATGCACTATGTATTACTTCTGCTGTCTCATATTCTTTGTAGACATTGTATAAAAAGACACTTTTTCCTAAATGTGTAACAGCCCAGATAGCTCTACATCACTCCTTTATACCACCCTTCCATTTCCTTCCTTCCTTCCTTCTTGTCTTCTGTCTCCTTCTGTGCATCTTTCTTGTCTTCTGCTTACTTAATTCTGTGCTGTGGTAAGGCTGCCTACATCACTTTATGCCAGTTATTGCCTCCAGCTTTTGCTATAACTTTAAACAACCTTTTCTGATCATTTTGATAGCAAGGTTTTAGTAAGTGACTAAAATCTCAGAATCATTCTGGGAGAAAAGAATACCCTCCCAGTTCCTACATATTAACCACAGAATAACTCTTGGAGGAATATATAATGTGGATACATCCACATACTCCATACTACATAGTACTACATACTCCAGGAGAAATAGGAACTTCAGACTTGGGCACAAGCTAGTGGGAGTTTGGTTTCAGAACAGAGGATCAGCTATCAAATACAAGGTCATTTTAGCGGCTGTGCCCTACTTAAAGTTGTACACTGAAAGAAAAAATGGAGAAAAACCTACCCTGTTCAGCCAAAGATAAGAATATAAAGGAGTACAGTATCTGACGTCTAAACAAATAAAACCAGCAATGTGATGGGTGTTTGTTATTTCTCTGAATGCTTTCACTTACGCTACAGCTAGTTACTCAGTAATACATACTGTGAACAGCAAAGTACAATTTGCCAGGGTACAAAATGACATGGAAAGAAGCCAGTTATTAGAATAATGATAGCAAAAGTCAAATATAAGCTGAGAAAAGCTTACCTCAAGTTAATGAACTGGCATGTAGATGAGTTAAAAACAAAACACAAAAAATCCATATCGAAATCACTGGCAGAGCTTCAGCTCTATTGTAATGCTCTAATCATGAAAACAATAGCACACCAATTTGAAATGCTCAGGAGAACAGTCGTATCTCTGTCTTGCAGTGGAGCAACAGGGGCTTTTTCTGTTTTCTGACACCGTTAAGGTCTTGCTGTTTTACTGGGCGCTTTGTTCGGCAATCAGGTATGGTATGGTTCAAGGATCCCAACCCAGTGGGCAAGTTCTAACCTTTGTAGACCATGAATGGTATCTCAGCACAGATTCCCTAGCTGTGGCACGATTTCAGCAGCTGAAATCTGTTTTTGGCTCATTTAATTAGCTGAAGTTTTCCTTTGACTCTGTGACTCAAGACAACTAAAACAAGGCAATTCATTTGAAGCATTTGAGTGAAACTTTACATTTTAACATTCTCCATAAAAATCAATACTAAGAAATCCGTATCAATATCTCAAGCCTCTGAAGACTTAACCCCAGCAGCAGTCAGGAGGTTTGACTGGCAGCCACCTCCTCAGAAACTGCAGAAGAATGCTTAATGCTCCAGCAGGCAGAATCCCATTGCTATCACAAAAACAGAAGCTTGAAGAGCAGATGACTCTGAGGTATTGGCATAACAATCTTTCAATTCCATATTATTTTAGTGTAGTGTTGCTAGGTTCTGGGTTTTGTTTTCATTTGAATAGTCATTATAATGATTTGAAGTAGGCTTTAAATCTTGAAGGGTTTTTCTCTAAAAAATGAGCAATGTCTCTACATTTTACAAGATAGGTTCATCAAGAGGAGATTGTACTTGAAGTGGAAACTGAGAAGAGTAGTCTCACTGGACTACAGGCAGAGCCAAAGATGATTTCTAGGCATTTTTGCAATGTATTATCCTCTTAAAACAATATATAGTGGGGGTATATAATTTTAAGAACATGGTAGAATGTTTAGCCCATTTAAAATGCAGCTAGTCGACCTTCTTAGAAGAAATATTTAAATGTTTTAACAATGGGAATGAGAAATGCAGACTAGAAGAATCTACTGTAATTCCCAAGTCAAATCTGCAAAATTGTATGCATTTCAGGCTTTGAGAGTGTTTTTTTTAAGTTACAGGTCTGAATCCAAGAGCCTGTGTTCAGGGTAGTGAATTGGTAAATTAAACTGTCTATTGACATTCTTTTAGGCAAAAATGGAAGATAAATTGATTTTCTTAGATGCTGGTATTCTGTAAGATTGAACATCCCCAAAGAGATTTCAAATGGAGCCTGTTGTCTTACTAATTTGCACACCATGCTTTTTTTTTTTTTCTTTATTAAAACCTTAGTAAGGAACTGCTCAAACCTTGGGAGTTGCTAGGCATAACTGTAGGCCAGCATGTGCCAAATATGCCACAGCACGAAGTCTTTAGTTGTCATCCAGCATACTGTGTGTAAGCAATTGGCAAGCCTCTTCTCCCCCTACCTCCCAGGACTTTTGTTATTGAATTGCTACATAGTGTATCTTAGCCTAATTGCACTCATTACTTAAGGGACTACTCTGTCTACACAACTATTCAGGAAATATTATTCCTGAACATCCATGTGTATATTCTCATGCTGGAACAAGAATGCACTAGATAACATAGCTAGATAAAATAATGAATAAAGAGGTCCTAAAAGATGTTCTGCCAGCTTCACTGAATCTAGAGAAACCCCTCAGAAAACCTACAAGGAGCAATTCTCTTTTCACATATGGTGGAAGAAGCCCAGCTTCCCAGGAGCATGAGACGTGAGCTATGAAACCACATAAGAGGAGTCAAATTCCTAACGGCAAGAGAGAAAGACGCTGAAAGGAGTGGTCTGATAAAGAATTAATTCCAGTGACTTTAAAAGTACAGCTACGCAAAAGCATGATGGAAAATAACTCCACCTAAAAGCACATTTCCCTCCTCAGGAGATAAATGTTTGCCCTCGCAGGCTTTGCCAGTCTCCTCGAACTGACCAGGGCCAAGGCAGGAGGCCAGGGGTTGCCCCAGCAGCCAGCAACACCTTCCTGGGCAGTTTTGGCATGGGCTGAGGGACACGTTCCCACGCAGCGCCCAGGCAGGATTTGGGGGCCAAGGGCCAATCCTAATATTCACTTTGGATGTAACTGTCCTTTTTCAAGGGAGTGAAAGGGTTTGAAATGGTATGGATGCAACTCCTGCTGGGCCAGGTGGTCTCCAGAATGCGCCCAGGTCTGTTACATACAGTAGTATAGATATACCTTGATTATAGCATATTTGTTCCAGTATGTACTGTGACGTGTAATAGAAAAAATGCACTGAAAAATTTACTGTTTAAGAAAAAAGGCAAGTGTCTTGCTTGACATCCTCATGAAAAAGGGATGTTACAGTCACTATGGCTATTTGATTTTGCTCTTACCAGTGTAAATCAGGAGTGATTCTGTAGAAATTAGAATAATATCTGTGCTGGGTAAAAGAAATTAGAATGAGGCATTTTATAGCCACAATTATCAGGATGTGCTAAGGGTCATTTTCATCCCTGTTTTGGAGCCCTATGATAAGCTTCAGAAATACTAAAATATTCCATTTTTTTCTAAGACCATGGAGTAGGGGTAAGCTGGAAATGTGCTTGGGATATTCACGCACACTAACATTGACTAGATGATCCTCCTGGTTTCAGGAGTCTCCCCAGCTTCACAACTGAACTTGTCAAATCAGAATAAGCATTTCCTGAGCTGATGAGAAAGTCTAATGAGAAGCTGCACCCAGAGGCACACTGCCCGGCTTCCCCCAGACACTCTTGTTGACTTCAGAGAAGTGAATCCTTGTGAAAAAAATAAAGCTCATGATTATTAGGGAAATCTGTTGTGTTAGTTGTGTAGGAGTATGGTTCTGTTTTGTTATTATGTATATTTTTAAAATCTGATGCTAGTATCCCAAATTCTTATAATTTCTGTTGTCTTTTATTCTGGTACTGTGCCCGTGTTTGTGCTTAACACTGCTATTGTCATGATACCTATATTGGTTGCTTTTCATGTGGTATATGATCCTTTTATTTTTCTCCCATTTAGCACTGGAGATATAAAGGCAGAAAGAAAAAGCTACTTATTGTACTCATTTGAGCTTTATTTCCGTCTCAGCATTTGATGTGAGTAGTTCCACTGAAATAATAGCAAAGTTTGGTGCTTGTTTATTACAATTTGCTTCTTGCATAGAAAACATTAGCCACTAAGTAAATGTAATTTTGATGCAGGTTTTTGGGAAAACTAATATGCTGCTATTTTAAAAAAGTATGGAAAACCAAGATCAGCCTGAAAGAACCTCCAGATATAAAGGAACTAAGAGTGGAACTAGTTATACGTATAACAGGCACAAAGTTGAGGCTAATAAACTTGAATGCATCAATATGTGAGTGTGCAGTAACCCCAGCTGGACAAACATTTTGAAATTCTTCTGAGTTTCAGGGTGCTGCATTTTGCTATATTTTGCAATATCTTCTACTCATACTCCCAATGAGAGAAATTAATTGGAATTAGGTGGAGATATGCGTAAGGACAACATGACCTGGCCCCAAAAGTAAAAAAGAAATTAATCTCAACATAATACAAGGACAGATGTGTGCATTGGGCAAATCTAACACTACCTTAAAAGAAACACGTGAAGAACATGGCCATGTACAGGAAGACAATGAAACCAAAGAAATGAGCGTAGCAGTGCTACTTTGCGGAAGAGAAACGGAAGATACATTATCGCAGAAGAAACACTGGCAAACTGCGTCATGAAGATAGTAGCGGTTGGGGAAAAGGAAAGATGTAGGCTGCAGAGACTACCAGCCTCATTTAATCTACCTTCTGTGAGGCTGGAATTGCAGCTATTGTAATAGGATGCTTGATAACATATTAAAAAAATTTCCTCTCAATGAGTAATACTGATTGGCACGTATCATTAGTTTACTTAGGGTAAATTGTGGAGCATTGGGCTGCCCAGTGTAAGGGAAAGTACCAGAGTCTGGCCCAGACTGTTGCCAAATGTTGGAACAGATGTCATATTCAATGACACAAGATACATAGGCAACTGTTTGAAGATTTAACTTAATTTTCTTTTAAGCAAATTTCCAAAATGCCCAGGGAACTTGATTCTGCTACCCATTAGATGCATTAGCTAATGTCTTAATATAAATCCCGTTGGTTTCAGCAAACCTGTTTGGAATGGGATGATGGCAGACTAAAACCTAGGTGAAGGGCTAAATTCTAACTGTGAAGTAATCTAGAAAGCTATGTTGGGAAGAATAATTTAATAGAAAACAGGCAGAAGAAAAGGCAAGTCCCAATCATGTTTTACCTACAAAACTCTTACCCGAAAAAGTGTTTTCCCCTGTTTGAGGTATCTGTTTATAACTGTTCTTACTAGGAATGCTTAAAAAAGCAAAAACCAAAACAAAAACTCCTATATCAGGCACATTATTCAGAGTACAAAGTGGTAGAAACCAAATGGAAATGTGCTCACATCTCCTGATGACCACATCCTTTTATGTGCACATTTTATTTGCTGCACACAACAGGTAATGGCATAGGAATTCCAGCATAGGTGTTCACTTACACCCTCCACCACCAGCCTATCTTAAATACATTACTTATGTTAGTATATCTGAAGGTCCCATATGAAGTGTGTGTTGTAGCAGAACAAGTGCCAAGTGTTTGACAAAATTGGCTGAGCCACGAGTGCTAATTGACACACAAGACAGTCAACAACCTACAGACATGTTGGCTGGTAACCAGAATGGGGCGGTGGAGAGATGTCAATAATACCCAGAGGGAAAAGAAAGAGATATTCTTTAGACTAGATTCACCCACTGTTACTCATACCTTTACTCCATGACATGCCTGAGTGAAATCAGCGAGATTAACATCACTGAGGACATCTTAAACAAAGCCAAACCAAAAACGTTCCTTATATTCAAATAAAAAAGACAAGAGTATCAATAGAATTAATTGAGCTAATATATTTAGCGCATGAACAGTTGCTAAAGAGGTTGCTTAACATAGTATTGTAAATCAGATAATTCTTACCTGTAAAAAAATATTAAATATAGTTTGCCAATCTGGGAAACAAATTACTTTCTGTTCAACACCCAAATGATAGCAAGCATTACCTTTGGAATTATTTAATTATTTATTTTAACATACTTATATACAGTGAGTGACTCATCCTGATATAATAGTTTGTTTCAACATAATCTAAGTAAAGACTTTTATGACTTAGTGAAGGTTTTTAACACATTTGAGACTTAGAAACTTTCCTCACAAGCCTTCACAAATATAATCATAGTGACAATATGTCTTTTGTTGTCATGATTTCCAGTTTTTGTGTCTTTACTGAGGGCCAACACCATTTAGCGATGTTTTAGTTGCATTTGAAATGGATAACGCTTGAGCAAAATATGCAACACACAGTTTGAAATTAATTCTAAGCAACTAAAGAAATTTAAAACATACATGTTTATAGGTACATGTATATTATATATTGGTGTATAATAATATATACACACACATTTATTTTAACATTTAGCTTTAATAGCAAAAAGTACAGTAGAATTCCACTGATAGCAAGATTTGATTCTAGATTATCCATAGAAAATTGGTGCACTTCTTCTGAAAATCAATACAAGCTCAAAACAAAATGTAATACCAGATAATTCTCTGCCGTGGTCTAAAACCGATAATCAATTTGAACACCTAAATAATTGAATTAAACCCTACAGTAATCAAATATATACTTGATAATGGAATACCTCCATTGGAAAAGGTTACTGAGTAAAATTTTGTATCGATCCCAAGTAGGTGAGTGTACAACATTTAGGATAAGGCCTCTCAGTCCTGACTGGAGCCTGTAGGTACTACTGGAGTACAAATAATAAATAATAGTACATGTATTGTAAACTCTCTAAAATCAGTGATAATACCAAGCATTTTCCATCTTTGAAACACTGTACAAACATAAAACTATTCCTCACAACACCCCTGTGAGGTAGGTACAAAAGTATTACCCCATCTTTACTGATGGGGCAACTCATCCCAATACTACAAGGTGCTAGCTGACTCTGCAAGGGGGAGTTCACTCCCTGATTCCCAGAGGCCCCAGAAGTATGTAATTCTCAGGCAGAATCAGAGTCTAATTAGCGACTTGCCCACATCCCTAAAACATGTCAGTGGCACAGCCCGAAGCTGTTGGCTTTCACATTTGTCAATTGAGACATTCTTCCTTCTGAAAAAATAAAATACTATACATTGGTGCTGCGACATGCACAAACGTATTTTTTTTTTCATAAATCTGTTGATACCTTTACTATCTGCAAAGGGAAGGCACTTCCCTGTTAGTGCCTACCTTGTGTAGCAGAGCCATAGCAAGATTCTCACATTCTTCTACTTTTATGCATAAAAGTTACAGGTTCTTTTACTCATTTATGTGAAAAAGGACTGATTATTCATATGATGACATCAAATGCTATATTAAGGGGCACAGTCATCTTTTTTTTTAGATTCAGCTTTCAGGACCTCCTTTAAAACTGGGATAATCCTATGGTATGTACTAAAATATATGTATTCTCTTTTCCCTCTTTTTAAAAATAAAGTCCAGAATGCTTTTGCCTAGACATACTTTTAATATACTATATAGCTAGCCATTGTTTTGATGACACGTAAAGTAAAACAAGACATCTGAACCTGGAAGCAGTCCCTCTTGCACCAGTATAAACCTGGAGTGCCTCCACTGAAGCCCATGGAGTTTCCAGCGGTGTAAAAGCAGGCGCAGTGAAGTTAGGATAAGGACTTCCATCCTCCTGACCATCTGTGGCTGCCCTATACCAGCAACACTAACAAACTTCATGCCTTCATCTGGAGGAAAGAGTGCCAACGGCATGTTTGTTAGCAAATCCTGTGAGCTACGCACATACCTGATCACATCACTGATGACTTCATCATTCATTATGCTAGTGTTACACATAGATGTAAAAAACAGGCAGCTCTTTTGACTTCTGCAGAATTAGAGAAAAAGGAAAAAAACAAAACACAGTATCTTCCAAACGACAGAGTACATGCAGAGAAGTTAAAGGCCACACAAACACAGCACAAATGCGGCTTTAGAAAAACAAAGTATTTGCCAGGATAGAAAGGACAAAATAGGTAAGGGAACAGATAATGTATTGAGGGCTAATACATACAAAAGGAAAAAAAAAATCAGGCAAAAAAGTAGTTATGTCAATCATTTGCCATAAACAGTCTCTTTCCAATAACTCATGGAAAAAATGTAAGTGAAGAGTTTGAAAGCCTTGCTGGAATTTTCATGTTGTAAAATAACCCTCCCCTCAAAAAATCAAAACTGGATATTTTTCTGATTATATAGAGTTCCTACATGGCTCTATTTTTAAACATCTGTAATTCAGCAGACTTTGACCATTTTTATCTGTGTAGCACATTTTACTATTTAATGTCTTCCTACAATAAAAAAAATAACCCATACATATTTAAAAATAGATACCATTCTGCTTTCATCCTTTTTTGGGGGCAGGAAGGGAAGGCAGGTAATTTTCCCCTTGTGTTTTGAACAGAACCATAACTATCAGCACTCCTTTGCTTTCATTCTTTTTTGCATATCATGTTTTCTCTCAGCAAGGCTGAGAGAAAACAAACCTGTTGTTGTTGAGTCACGAGAGGAATCTCGTACCTTCTTTGGCTAGGTCTTATAAAACAGAGTAGCTTCATAACAAGGCCACTGAAAGATGATTAATACAGATTTTTCTCTTTTATTTCTCTTTTTTCTGTTTTAAATGCAGCAGGCATTCATCACCGGATTATAACAGCTTGAAGGTTACTCAAACATACAGCTTTTTTGCAGGAGATACTTAATCACATGCCTAACCTTAAGAATGTAAATACTTTCATTTAAATCAACGTGAAAAAATAATTTGGTTACAATTAAACATGCTTTGATAAATTAGGGTCTTGGAAAAAAAGAAGGAACAAAGCCATGGGTTTAAACGTACAGGTTATGTCATTTGGAATGAACGGATGCGAGTTGTCAATTTTTTTCTTTTTTTTTTGTATTTTAGAATTTGAACTGCTCCTGATAAATTTGTTCCCAAATTTTATCATGCAGTGTATCGTGAATATTAGGCAGATGTTTAAACAACATGAAAAGGAGGCTTTTTTAGTAGACAGTACATGGTAAGTGTTCAGAAAGCAGACAATTTGAAACAGTAGTCCTTCCAAAGGCTGTTTTCCCCCCTCCAAAATGTTTTTTTTTTTTGTTCTACTGTCTTGCGAGAAATACTCTTAGGATTTATTTTCGTTGGAAAAGAGACTTTAATAATTCTACCCCTTTGCACTGTTAATATATATTAGAATAGCATTTGAATATAAGGTGTCGGCCGTATTCCGATTTTCAGATGCGACGATTAGAAGTCATTGACACCAATCTACCACAAGTGACCTTAGTCTCATACCTTGCTCTGTTATTAGAATAATCAAGGAACGCAATTCAGAAATAATATTACATCCTGCATTTTATTCAATTCCATATGACAAAAATAGTAACCTAGACTAAGACATCCATTTCAATCAGTAGATGTGTCAAGCCAACAAGATTTAATAATAAAAAATATTGGATCTAGGTAACAATTCCCAGCTGGTTCAGGGAGGCTCCTAGCCCTACATGGTATCGCAGTATAAAAATAGTGTCTCTCTTCACCATGCAGAGAGGAATGACCTAACCCTGAATACAAAATGGGGTCAGTCTTACTGTACCATCATCAACCATCTTATTTACAACACTTTACATCTTTTTTTCTTTTTTTCCTTTTTCATTTTTTCTTCTCTTTTTTTTTCTTTCTTTTTTTAAGTTATACACATCCTTTAGGGAATAGAGATAACACTACATGGTACCAAATACTAACAAAAAAAGAAAGTCACACCAAAAATGACACAGATAAATAAAAACATTCAATTGCTGAAATACAGCAACATTAAGCCACCTCAGTTTTCTTTTTTTCAATGCTTGGAAACACCCCTAACCACCCACACACTGTGGCAAAAAAGATGTTATATTGTAGAGGTGCTACAGATATATAATTTTGCTTATATATAGATATATATATCTATATATCTCTATCGCATCACTGTAGAAAATGGAGCTGTAGAGCTCATTGTTCATTTCCAATAGAAACAAACAGCTAATAAGTCTTTGAACCTCTTTTCACTCCATTACATGATGGCAGAAATAGTCCATCCTCTTACAGTAATGGTTTTTGTTGTATAAGAAAGATTGTCCTATTTTTCAGTCTCAACTGAGAAGACCTCACTGTCTGATTCGTTCTTCAGGGGCATAAAACTCCTTGCGCTGTTACCCAGCTACCCATAATGTCCCTCAAGCAATTCTGCTGGACAGAAGTTCATAGTGTCAACTCCACCATGCTTGTAATGCACAAAAATGAGGTAGTACACAAAACGTTTACTGTTCAAGTTTTGATTAAGCCCCAGTCTCCTCAGCATCCCCAGCCTAGCTTATGAGTGGAACCATTCCCTTTACTTACTCGGTGTAATTTAAACAATGCAATCAACATAAAATTATATTCGATTAATCAGAGTACATTGTGCTTTGGAGCAATCTGAGAAGATAATCAGCAAGTTGGAAATAAATACAGAATATTTGTATGTTACTACTGCTCACGCTGCCCAAAAGTTACTATTTTGTTCCCGTGTTATTAGGCAGTCGACATCTTTCTCATGGGTATGTGTGAAAGAGACAGAACAGATTACAGTAAAATTAAACCTACACAATGTTCTCCTTCCTCTATCCTAGGCTTGTATTAATATTACACTCCTAAGATAAATGTATCAGAATTCTGTCGGGGGTGGTCACGCTTTTAAGTGGGCTTTGTAGAAAAGTTAAATGAATCATTTCCATTTAAGAAATGGCAGGCCCCATATTTCCTAAGGATCTGACAGTTCTCTGCGGCTTTTCTGCTTAGTTAATAGAGATCTCTCATTGTTTGACCTTAAAACAAAACAAGAAACTGCAACAGCGTTCTCCTCCTCAATCCTTAAGTCAAAGTACTATTTATAAAATAGTTTACATCTTTGTTCAGTTTCAAATTATAGACAAACCTCCCTAATACAAAATACTAAAAGTGCAATAGTATAAATTAAGAGTTTGCAACCACATTATACAAACATTACCTTTTTATTGTACAGCTTTGATAACATGGAGTATTTACTCACAACTGTTTATAATGTTGTGAATAATTTATGGTGCTAAGGTTTGTCTGTTTCTTGTTTTCCAATCATTGAGCTAAAGTCCACACTACATTTTTTTTTCATTTAATAGAACAACTGTCCACATAGCAGCTACAAATATTTAAATAAAAAAAGGTTTGTTACTGACAGGTACTTGCACATGAAAAGCATGCTATCTTTCCCAATAAAACTTCACAATTTTGCCTGCATTGAAATAAACCACTTATTTATAGTAAAACAAAACTCGCTTTAAAAGAAAAAAAAAAAAAGAAAAATCACATAGCCAGATGTATTTTGCAGTACAAAAGCTTCATTTAAGTTTGGGGCTAGTATATTGTCTGTTACCCGCATAATCTTAACATTATAAATACTACAGACAAGGATACTGTAATAATACACAGCATTGGGGTACTAAATCACTTATTTAAGATTAAGATTCCTAAAAACATAGTCCAAGTTGCTAACTAATTTGAACAAAACCAGCAAATAAGTGTGACAGAATGCCGTAATGAAGCCCCCCTTTCTCAGGTGATAGTAAGTTTTGTAAGAAGCAAAGTGGACGTAGACTAGCCTCTTTCTGTTTCTAATGAAGTTATCCCATGATTTGTTTGTTTGTTTTCTGTTAAATTAAAAGGTTTCAAAGTTCTCAGTAACAGTCAAACTCACTGTTGAAAGAAGTACCATGCAGATCTTGCAAGACAACTTTTCAGCAGCCACAAAGTTATGTATTTCTGCTATGGGTAAAACTTTAAAGGGAACCTATGCAGTTAGGTCAGGAAACTAATGCTTAGCTTCAAAAGCTGTACATGGAACAGGACAAGTGTTGTGTCGCGTAGCGGTCCAACAGTTATTCGGAATGAATGCTTTTAATTTATGCCAATCTCTTTATTATCCTCAATAAATCTGGTGAATGGACGACTGGCTCCCGTTTCAGAACTTGCTTTGTCCAGACCGACAATGGGAGGGCTGCTGCCCGTGCGAGCTTTGTCCATGCCACCGGTAAGGTTACTCAGAGGCGGGATGGCGCCTCCGCCTAGACTTACTGGGAGCTGGGGAATGCCTCCGTTCTGTATGACAGAAATCTCATTGTTCTTCATAGCAAGTCCATTAGTGATAGCTGCAGCGTATTGGTTCCAAAAATTGGGGTCAACGTTCATGGCCCGAGCTGCCAAATCCTTCTGGAACATCTCGGAGAACTTGAGCGCGTCGCCACCGAGCAGAGCCATGGGGTTTTCCACGGAGAGGCGGCGGCCACGGCGTGCAGGGGCGTTATTCCACATGTGAGTTCCCATGTGGACCTGCGGAGCAAACGGGGACAAGAAGCACCCCCAAGTTAGCACGTTCTGGTGAGGTGGCTGGCCTGAAATGCTGTTACTTACAGTATCGCTTGCTTTTTAAAAACATGCCTTTTAATTTGCATTGAAAACAAATCAATTCCAGTTAAGACACAGTTCTAAGGCCCAGTCAACATATACAAAGAAAACCCAGCTCCGTAGTAATTTTTCAACGTGCATTTGTTTCTTCTCAGTGAAAACAAATGCAGTGCCGCAAGAATAAAGAGTACATATCCTCTTAGGTCAGACAATTTCACATGCAAGCTGGAAGTCCTCACATACTGAAGATTACCAAGGGCATTACTTGTACTAGGATATGGGAGGTTTTTTCTGCCATTCCCCTTTTTACATCTTGTCTATTTTCATCATATTTTATCTCATGTCAGAGGTATCGATTATTTTGCTAAATTTAATATTTTAAAAACGGACATTTAAAAATGTATTCCCCAGGCTGTGTCCTGATGGTTAACCAGACTGCGGGAATAAGAGGCGTCAGTCCTGTAGTAACCCACTGTAAATCAGTGGGAAACAGCTTTCCAGTCTGCAATGGCTGCAAAGCAGAATAGGAAGTGGAAACTTGAGAGGTGCCCAAGAAGCTGGGCAAGTTCCGCGTTTCTGGTTTATAGCGAGGTTATTTTGCACCCATGGTCCACAAGAACTGCCAGAACACGTCCATCAGCTGACCGTGTGTGCCATCACGTCTGTCAGGAGAACTACAACCTGCATGCACGTACACCCGGAAGCATTTTTAAAGTTCGCATCATTGCACAGCTGTTTTCCAGTCCCTTTCTTCAACATAGTGGAAGCATAATAACCACCACTGTACAGCAAGCATTTCCTTGAAGCTCCCTTCTCTCCTGCCTTTGGGACAAACACTTAGCACTAAAACCTGCTGAGTTCAAGCACAGTGCCTTAAACCCCCGCCCCGAGCCTTTACAGTTTTATTTGGCCTCTTACCTTAAGATTCCCCTTTGTGGTAAAAGCTCTACCACAGATTGTGCAACCAAACGGTTTTTCACCGGTATGGGTGCGCTCGTGTATCTGCAGTGCACTTGCTGAGGAGAAGGTCTTCCCACATGACTGACAGTTGTGCTGCTTGGGAGTCCGGCGAGGGGGGGGTGCCAGCATAGGGGTGATCCCCGGACTCATCACTGTCTGTGGTGCAGCAGGAACCTGGATTCCAGCTGGAAGCGAGGGAACCTCACCCAAAGAGATCGGCTTGCTGTGACCATTCACTTCCATTTTGATCATGGTAGGCGCTGTACTGGTGACCAGGCTAGGAGTACTTTGGCTGGGACCTAGAGTAAAGTTGGGTTCAAATAACTGAGAAGGCAGCTCTTTTAATTTGTGCGTCAGTAAGTGCTGTTTTAAATTACCCATAGTGGAACACCCACGACTGCAGACTGTACAAACAAATGGACGTTCTTTAGTATGGCTGCGGTAGTGAATTTCCAATGCACTCTTACAAGCAAAAGGCTTGCCACAGATATTACAAACAGTACTTTTAAACTTACCACGTTCTCTGTTCAGGAACAGCAGACTAAAAGGAGCCTCCTCTTTGATGACCGGTCTTCCCGGGTTGGTGGATGTCAGATCTAATGCGCCTCCATTTTCAGTTGCGGGTGGTGGACTGTCTGGTTTTTCTGTCTTTAATTGTATTTCTTGTGGCTCTTCCTGGTTACTGAGCCCTGGGGACTTTGATCTGAAACTTTCACTATTGCTATTTACAGGAGACAAAGCTTGCATGGAGGAAGAAGACTCTGACATTGCAGGGCTGCCTGCACTCTGGCTTTCGAGATCACCAACGGCTGATGAGGAGTCATTGCTCAAATGGTCACTTTCCCCTGATCCATTTTCTATAGATTTTAAACTGGTCAGCTGCTGACAGTTCATGACAGAATCAATCATTTTCATTTGATTCTCCAAAGCAGCAATACTGGAGATCACAGAAGGTGGTGAAGAAGGACATGACCCAGAGTAAGAGATAAGGGGTTTGGATGAGTCACTTGCCGTGTCCTTTAGCTCTGGGTCCTCCTCCATAGAATTTTCATCAATGTCATCGTCGAAGTTGCTCAGCGTGTCAACGTTCTTCTCATCGTAGGAAAGCTCTGAGTCCATGGCGTCCTGGAAGCCCTCTGGTAGCGGCGTGTTTGGAATTTGCCCGCCCATATGCATACGAATGTGCTGCTGAAGAACAACAGCATTTGTAAATTTCTTCTGACAAATGGGACACGAGTGCTGTACTCTAAGTGGTGGCTTCGCTCGATGAACTCCAAAATGTGTTTTTAGATTGCCTTTCGTAGTAAAGGCACGTCCACAAATTTTGCATTTAAATGGTCTTTCTCCTGTATGCGTTCTGTAATGCATCTTGAGAGCGCTCTGACAACTAAGCACACGGTGACAAATGACGCATTGATTTGGATCTGTCATCTTCTTATCAATGTTCTCCACTAGCTGTTGTAGTTTTGAGGTTTCTGACGTTTGCATAGAGTCTAGCAGACCACCAAATGGAAACTTTGCCTTAAACTGGTCAGACACTGCTGGAAGCACAGGGTTTGGGAGGCTTGTTGCAACGTTGCTGTCCGTAACAGCAGTAGAAATTGAAGACGTGGAAGCTGTGGAAACTTGCCCACCTGCAGAAACGTCCCCGAGCCGCGTGCTCGTGGGAGGCAGAGTGACAGGTTCTGCCTTGGTCAGAGATGTGCCACTCTGAACGGGCTGCGGGGATTCGGCAGATGCTGGAACGCCTGACTCAGAAGTGTTGAGGCTCGGGGATAGAGAAGTGCATTCACTGGAGGCAGGAGAAGGCCTCTGGGGTGACCTGCTCATAGGAGTGATACTTGGAGAATCTCCGTAGCTGTTCACACCGGGTATAGTGGGGGGCAGCTGGAGCCCGATGGAAGTCGGGACGGTTGGTAAAACAGGTTTGCTGTCTAACCACGTTGTGACCGGCTTTTCGGGGGGCAGCGACATCCCGTATGGGATTCCAGAGCAGGTGGGCACGTTATCGAGGTATTCTGGAACAGGATAAGGGTTCATCTGAATATGAGGGTATTTCTCTTTATGCCTCTGAAAATGAACTTTCAGGTTGCCCTTTGTGGAAAAGCGGTTTCCGCATATGTTACATTTAAAAGGTCTTTCGCCTGTATGCGAGCGGAGGTGAATTTGTAAAGCACTGTCACTTCCAAAGACCTTGGCACAAAATCGGCATTTGTGTTTAAAAAAGGGATCCTCAGAGCTTGACTTGGGTTCAAACACTGACACATTTGGTGGCTTTCCTTTACGGTGCTTCATAAGGGCGGACAGAGGATCTAGCGCGTTAGCCGTTGCAGCGATGCTAACCAGCGGATTGGGGAAGATCACACTATTTGATGAAGTCTGAGGTAGAAGTGGGTTTGGCAGGCTGGACACTGAGGTGAGGCTTCCATGTCCTATTGAAGGCGGAGTCGAAGCATTCTGGGGCTGCGAAGCACTGTTAGGAGCGTTTGACACGGAAACGGGAGTTATGGACGTAATTGCGTTCGAGGAGGAAGGTACACTTGATTCAGGTGGGGCAGAAGAGCCACCGCTGGATATATTGGGCGTACTTGCTCCAGATGTAGGTCTTGAGATGTGCTGAGAGCCGTCAAAGGCAGCGGGCTGACCGCTGGCGGCCTGCCCCACGATGGCGGGAGGAATGACTGCAGTGAGCTGGACGGCAGCGCTGGTGGCAAACCCCTGCAGCTGGTTGGATGCCTGCCCGGGACCACCCTGGGCAGCCACGACTGGGTTGAGGGACGGCCGTAGTGGCTGGCGGTTCATCATTGCCACTTGACTACGGATCTGCTCAATTAGCTGGAGCTGGTGAATCTGCTGCTGCTGCAGGGCCATGAGCTGCTCCAGGATCATGGGGATGGCCACGGCTGTCACCCCGCTGCTGATGCTCGCGGAAGCGGTGGTCCGTGCGCTCTGCGAGAACTGCGCGACCGCCACTTTAGTGCTCAGCAGAGTCTCTAGCGTGACATTGGTGTTTGGCATGTTATAGCTTGTCATGGAAGATGGTTCAGGGATCTGAGGTAGAAGAGTAGCTGTGTTTGAGGTGCCTTGATTCTGGAAACTTTTCTCCGCAGAAGTTTCTACCTCCATTGGCTCTTCTTCCTTTTCCGTGTTTTTTACCTCAGAGCTATCATTGTTTTCTGCCTGGACGCCTTCTTCAGCAGCTTCACTCTCTGCCTGGTCACTAGGAGAGCTAGCGGGCGAGGGCTCAGGGAACTCCTCAGCGGGGGGTGGAGCTGCTTCATCTTCGTTCACGATCAGCACCAGGGGGTTTTTAGTGCAGCTCTTTTTGTGCTCCAGGAAGTCCGTCCACTTGAAGAACTCGGCACAGCATTTCTCACAAACGTTGGTTTCTTCGCTTCCGCTCCTGCTCTCGTTCCCGCTATCACCATCATCTGCTCCTTCTCCTGGGACTGCTAGAAAATCAAAAGATTGTATCAGCCAATGGCTTGCAAGACAACTCTCCCTACATTTAAAAATTTTGCACATAAGTAAAATCAGTATTTTTTATTTTGTACAAATTGCCCCACTTCAACATTTCTGAGGTCCCAGCGTGTGTATTCTATGACTCTTTCTACCTAGCTAATCATTTTCTTAGCACAATCCATCAAATTATGAGGTGCTATCAATTGTGGATACTGCTTCTTAATGAAATTCCATAGAAGCCATTGATTTCCAATATTTTCATACAATTCACAGCACCTTGTCTGTTGGGTACAAAGCAAGCTTTCGATGGACTCATTAGGATTCCCTTTTACCATCAAGCTTCCTCATTTCCAGCAAAATTAGAGATGCCTTTGCCAGTTCACTTAACATTGCTAAACTAATCTGTAACCTTTCAAACTCAAATCAGCACCTGACAGGACAAACTGGGCCTCTGTTACTCAAGTGTGGTCCTGGACTACCTAGATTTATTATCTTTATACAGTGTTGAGACACCATGAATTTAATGTAATTCTATATAACCTTTTAAATCAATAAGCATTTATTTAACTTAAGAATTTTCAATGAAATGAATTCATTTATAAAAGTAACAAGAGTGTGTAAGCACTTCTAGCATTTTGACTCAGAAAAGGAAAGTCTTCCTATCCCAAAGGTAGGCGCATAAACTAGCATTACGTCTTTTTGTACTTTGCTTAGAAATGCCGTTAAATGCTGCTGAAATTAGTTGTTCTGCGATACCTAAACTGGACGTCCTATATCCTAGCCATAAAATTAATATTGTTAATACAATTAATTGGCTCTGTCAGATGCAATATTTCTCTAGCAAAAAACCCCACATTAAATTACATGTTATTGCTATTAGCCAATAGAGTTCATTTTAGCCAAAAGAGAGGTTTGTTAACAAACTAGAAATTATATATTTAAAGTTCATTTACATTGATATGTTTAACATGAGAATGTTGTAGTCAGGCACACTTTTTGTACCTATTTTCATCTATTCTCATAGAAAGACTCAGCAAATTATATGCTTGTGCCATACTGGAAAACCCACTAATTGGTTACACATGTTTAATTACTGTTGTAGGCAGCTACTTCCTCTGACTCGCGTTACCCTCTTGTGCCGAATAACAAGCATGTTTAATGAACGGAATTCTAATTCACACCTGATCAAATAAATAGCTGCGCAGGAATAAGAAATCAACATACAATAACATTTTTAGGGTTTTTTTTTTGTCATGTGGGTGAGAAGGAATGTAGGTAATTACTCAGGTTCCATTTGCTGCTCTGGACCTAACTGCTTTTCGTCAGCCCACAGATCAAGTGACAACAGCAAATCAGTTCAGTAGAAGAGAATGACAGCTGTAAATCAGTTTTTGTTATATGCATTTGAGTACGTGAGAAAAGCAGCTCCGAGTCTTCTTGCCATATCAATAATTTATTGTTTTCGTACTGAAAGAGAACGTATTAAGATGTCTATCGGTTTATTTTATTTTATACTCAGGAAGAATGCTCGGCAAAAACCCTGTGCTAAGGTTTAAATTAAATAGCCATATTCTATTTCTCTAAAAAAAGAGACGTGGTCTCTTAATTGAAACAGAAAACAAAAAGAATGTTTTCTGCAATCATGATATCCCAAGCTGCACTCTTATTTTATTTTCCTGGATCCTATTTTTTTTTTTTTTTAAATTAGCACCATAATTCAACATCATGAAAAAATTGCACAACTAAAAATAAAAATAAAATAGCCGACAATTAACAAGTTCTTCTACTAAATTCTGCATGATAATAGAATGCTGGTAGTCTAAGTATCCTGTCAGAGCAAGGAATGTAATGTGTATCTGTAATGAGGTTGAGCATAGCTAGAAGCAAAGACATAGCTGATTTGTATTGAAGATAGGCATAGTAAGCAAATAAAGCGTCCAATCCTGTTTCTACTAAAATGAATGGCAAAACTTCCATCGACTTTGATGGAGCAGGATTGGGCCGATACCCTCAATATCCTATGCTTAGTATGAAAAAAGCTTCATGTAGCTATGAATATACCAGGCAATATTATAGAATGCCTAAAAAAAAGATTGCCAAGAAATTCAGAACTTATCATTACAACAGAAACAGTTACGAAAAAAAGGTAGTAGTGCAAAATAAAAGAAAAGTGTAATCTTGAGATGTTCCGGTTACTTTTAAAAAAGAGGTTTTTACAGAACATTAACTATAAAATCGCTTTTGACAAAATTACATGTCAGTTCTTTCAGTCTTCGCTGAGCTAACACTCCCTACAGATTTCAGCGGGGAGTTTTGGCTGATAAAGGTGATAAATCTGTGCCCTGAATACTATTTCCTAGCCTTCTAGAGCATCTCAAACTTGTTATTTCCCTGTACCTTCCAAAACTGTACCTTCAAAAAACTGTTAAAATGGCACTATGTATTTATACATTTATATATCCAGTGGCTGCCACTAAATAAGACACGCATTTTCTATTAAGAAATGATCACTGAATGTTTTTTTTCTAATTTTAAATATGATTTACACAAAATTCTACTGTACTTACTAGCTAAAAGGAAAACTCTACTTCGAGTACTACTGGATTTTTTCCCTTCCTTTTTTCCCTTTTGGGAGGGGGGAATAAAATGCAATTGAAAACAGTCAAATATTATTTAAGACTTCTGCACAAAGTGCTGAAGCTGTTACACTGTTTGGGTTAAGATCAATAATCTATAGCTGTTGCTAGACAATACTAGACTGACTAATCCTTATGGCAAATGCTTCTGTAGAAACTTAACTATCACATTGTGTTACAAAAATATCACAGAAGATAACATGATTCACCACAGAAAAAGAGTGTATTGGCCGCAGATATGCTAAATCATATGTTGAAAAACCTAAAGCCTCCCAAAATGAGTAAGTGAAAAAGCAGACTTCCAAACCACATTTTCAGTGCGTACTTCAGCTTTCGCAAAGTGAAAGCATGCAGAGTACAGACCAGCGAGGCACCCAACACGCTCACCTCTCTCCAGAGTCTTTCCAAACTAAGACAACTCAAACAAATCCTTGTTTACATTACAGATTTACATTTTTACAGTCGGGGGGCCCTGATCCTCTGGTCCTTACTCAGAATCTACTGAGTTCCCTGGTTGATAGTACCGACCACGCACGGAGGGACCACGTCTCTCCTAAGGCTTTCACTGAGGAGATTTTCCAGTGCTTATTTCCAAACTTTGGCAAGCTGGGTAAGAGTTGCCTATCATTATTATTATTATTACTACTACTACCACCACTACAACTACTACTACTACTGCTACTACTACTACTACTATTAAGGCATGGTTGCAAAGGAGGATTGATTCTAAAAGAAGCTGCAAACTGTGAGGCTCCTCTTCCAGGTTTTTATCTATATATCACTATTCTTTTGTTTAAGGAGAGCTTTCTCTAAACAAACCTTGCACAAAAGGTTTAAGTAATTAGTGATGGATTCAGGCAATATAGCCATTCAAATATGGCTGTCCTCTGATCTAGAACAAGCTGATCAAACACCAGCAAGCTAATTATTTCAGACACTGTACAGTAATCAACAAGCCCAAATGTGAAAATTTACAGTCAAAACAGGTATTATTTTCTGCACTAGAAGACAGTCTCATGATCTATATATGTCAAAACTAGTATGTATAATGTGTAAGCTTCCAACAGAAACCTAAACTACTGATGCCCACTGTCAGGAGGTATCAATATGGACCTGTTCAGCATTTCAAGATAGTAACCAGTCTAGTGTCCTAATTCATGAACTCAAAGCAGCAGCAGTTTGCATTTGAAATATAACTTGTGAAAAAGTACAAGTGGAATACAGCAGTATAGGTATTTCTCAGATGATCAGTGCTCAGCTCTGTTCTCAATGAAAGAAATGGCTAGTTTTGTGCTATCTCAGGGCGACCAGGCTTGCTCCCATACTAACTGGGGACCTACAGCTCTTTTATATTCCTCCTTCTCTCAACTCCCAAGCCTTGAAAATAGTGAGAATACTTTTCAAGTGACCAATCCAAGCACATTCATCTCATCCATCACCTGTCTTGAAATATTCA
Organism: Aptenodytes forsteri; assembly: GCF_000699145.1. Classification (NCBI taxonomy): domain Eukaryota; kingdom Metazoa; phylum Chordata; class Aves; order Sphenisciformes; family Spheniscidae; genus Aptenodytes; species Aptenodytes forsteri. The sequence continues at coordinate 807,001 of NW_008795124.1, read as the reverse complement.
AGGACTGCTTTTGAAAAATATTTTAGAGAACAATGCTAGAGACAGCGACCCCAGGTCCCCCCCCCCCCCCCCCGAATCAACTTCAAAGTAGACATACAAAGAACCTCACCACAGTATTTTCCATTTAGGATAAATTATTTTGGCATTTCTTAAGAAAACAGACAAGTTAAATCTCTCTCAAAGCTTCACTTTCTTGGACTGGTAAGCAAGCAGGTGACTCAGATGGCACCGAAGTAAACGCTGCTTTGCCATAGATGACGGTACATTCCCTGCACAGCACACTGAGGCTACTAAGATGCTTCACAGAACAACAGGCTATGGGCTCAATCCAACAACTCCTACTCAAATGAGCAGCCTTTACTCACATTAGACACACCACTGAAATTAATGGGATTGAAGGAGTATGAACTAGTCATGCAAACTGCAGTCTTTCTGTGGTTGCCCCTCTCACCCAGAGCCGCGGGGGGGGGGGGGGGGGGCAAGACTGAAAATAACGACTGATAAATATTTTTTAATGTGTGTGTATATATGTGTGTGTGTGTATTGGAGAAATGGGCGTTGCCCCAGTATTTCACAAATGCGGTTTTTAACATCCCTTTCAGTAGTACTTATTAATATGAAAGCACTAAGGTACTGTATTTATTGTTGCTTTTGAAGTGTAAGTCCTCACCAACTTCAACAGGGAATAAAGATTAAAAGCATATGCCTCCACATAAAAGGATATTTTTGTTGTTTGTTAAAACTCGATCACTTTATGAATGACAGAAAGCAATACCAAAATTTTATCATTACTCCAGATTATTAAAAATTTTAAATGTTAAAATACTGAGCTAAAAATTAATTTTTGTTTTTAGTTACAGCATATACCTATTACAGGAAAACATAGCATTTTTCCATGTTTCCTTATGTTTTATAGCTTGCTTTCCTTTTCCAATACATTACAAAGTGATTAAATCCATTAAGTACTGAAGAATTTAATCTTTTTTCTTTTATTTTTCCTGAAGAGAAACAATCATTTTTATTATTACAGTGAGGATGTGGTGCAGTAAAAATTTTCAAGGACTTTGGGGGAATCAATCGAGCACTTGCTTAATCTTATAGACATGGGCTGAATTTTGCAGTTCTTAGTTACACAAAAGGTGTTGAATGGGAGTTTTGTCAAGCAGTCAGGATCTCAGCCACTAATAACCTCTCAGTTATTTTCTTTTTCTCATTAGCAGTCTAACAGCTAACAGACTAATCTGAAGCTGCTACGGGATGCAAGATGAATTACAGCACGTAAAGCTTACCCTATGAAAACAGGTGAAAAATTACAGGCAACATCTCTCAAACGGTACCCGGGGCGAGCTCCTAAGCAGGTACCAACCCGCAGAGCTGCGGTGGCTCCAGCAGAGTGCTGCCACTTTGCATCACTGGGGTCTGGCCCTAAAATTAGCCCACAGAAATTCAGACGAAGGTATTTTGAGAAAGTCACTTTGGGATGGTGATACCTGAAGCCGCTCAGGTGCTCCGCTGACTTGACGAAGGGGGTACAGGGGGTTGATGCCGGGAGGCTTTGCTCTGCCACCCTCACTAAGCGTACCCACCAAACGCTTTTCAGGCTGGAGCAACGCATGGCTGCAGGGAGGATGGTGTCGGCCTGCTTTCTCGCCGTCCGAGAGGAAGGGAGAGGGCTGAAAGGGTGCTGTGGGTCCTTCAGTCACCGTCAGGAAATGTGTAGAGTTGAGAAAAAATTGCCACAGCTTCTGACTACACGCACGCAGGATTTGTAAACCTGGCTTTACTAGTTCTGAATTTTTATCGCAGGCATACGTCTTTCTGCTCTGTGTGAGAGGAAAGCCTCTTGCGTGATGTGCAAGGGAAAATTTAACGCATGGATGCTTCAAAAATGCTGCCATCTACTTTTGTGAAACAGACTGAAATTAAACATCACATTCTAGTCAGGTTAATTCTGAAAACGTATGCTGTTTATTAAATGCCCCCTTTCTTAGGACTAACTACTTCCAGTCTGGAAAAAGCCCCAACCGACTCCACTGTGTTTCATCTTTGCTGCTGAATCTTCTCATTTTGTCTCAACTTAAATCACCTCTAGTTGTGTACATGTAAATGACCTGAAAAGCACCTTTTCAGTTATATTAAATGAGGACAATTACAATCAAATGTTCTCTGACAATTCAGTATTTTGTTATATTTTGTTACTCTGTACCACAAAATCCTCAAATTATGTATGATTCATAAGACACTTGGATAAAATCAGGTAAGAGAATCAACATTTTCTAGGCTTTCATCTGTTTCAAATTGCTGGTACCTTCCTGAAGCATTCAAACAAAAGTGTCTTGTAAAGGAATCCAACAAATGTGTGAGTAAATTATTTTCTGAAGCTTCTTTTTAGACTATATGCAAGAATACAAATGAAAGCATGGAAAAGTGTTGTATTAATTACTATTGTTTCTACATTCAGAGCTGCGTAATCGAGACAATATTTTCTAAATGTAGGAATTTCTTTCAGGAAGAAAAAACCCCACTGATCTTTCACTGAGAAGCAGTGTATGAACTGTGAAGAAGTTGCAGAAAAAACTGTGTTCATTAACATCAGCTAAAGATAAAACGTCTGCTAACTATGAAGACAGGTGTATAAAATGCTCTCACATGCAAATCCAATAATCATTTCCAAGTGCAGCTCACAGCATTTTTGTATATTTAAAGAAGCAATATTACAAATAAAACTCTGAGCGTAGCACACCGATACAGGACAATTATTTACTACTCCTATCATCAGAATACACAAATTTATTTTTCCCCAAGCACAAATTAAAGGAAGTAAGAAAATATATTAAAAAAACCCCATAAATTTGTTTTCAAAATTATATTCATTTGGAAACAGCAGCCTTGTAACAACGTATTGATCCTTGAGAAGAAAAGTATTACTTTTTCCTTAGCTTTATCATCTCTTACAATTGACGGAGCTTTTAAAGAAAGTTTTCTTAAATTGTTAGAACACGTTTATTTTCTTGCAAATTAATTCTTTTTAACTCTTTATGATAGCTTTGAATCCCATAAAGAAAGATGAATTATCACATACTGAGCCCAAGCTGTGAAACAGGAGGAGACAAATAGAGACCCCTACTGTGTTTAACAATGTAGAAGAAATTCCAGACTCAATAGAAAAATTTTCTGTCCTTTTTCTCAGACCACAAAAGCTGTTAGTATGGATTTGAACAGTGGAGGGCACTCTTGCTATGCAAAACCCGGTACTGACCTGGCACACTCGGTTTGATCTATTCAGTAGCCTAAATCTCAGAATTTGTTAAGTAACAGCCACCTGTGGCACAGGCACTAACTGTATTCTGTTTAAAACATTTGCAGTTTCTAATCTGTGCAGCGAAGCACTTCGTTATCTCAAACACTGGCACCTTTCTGTGGGTACGCAGATGTGGAACAGATGCAAGCTTCACAAATTGTTTGGAATATTTGCGCAAGGTATTGTATTAAATAAGACCTGCGTTATGTTTTTCAAAATCATATAAACAGCTATTCGGTTGGCTGTTATGGCAGGTATACATTAATTTCGGGTTGTGTAGAATTTGTGTACAAATACGCTGATGTTTGTAGGAACTAAGTTTATTTGGAACGCATCAAGTTTTGTTGGGAATCCTAAAAAAAAATCGAGGTCAATACTTCTAACATAGCTGATATGAAAAAGACATTGGAAAAACCAAAACAAAACAAATAAACCAGAAGAAAGAAGCAGAACACTAGATTCTGTATAGCTTTCCTATTTTGAAAAGTATATAATTAACTACATCTTAAACTATGTAACTCTTAACACCCTGCAGACTGAAGCCAGCCACCCTCTGACCAACCACAGAAACGCTGACAAATTTGTGTTTGGAAGCTCACAAGAAGAGAAGCCGATGTGAGGATCCAATCCTTCATTTCCTAAGCATCTCAAAACTGAACTTGCAAGTACTGGACTCACTGGCACTACTCCTTTGAGTAAAATTACTCACATGCAGGAGTGCTTAAAAGAGCAAACCCGGGGTGATTCGATGACAGTTGTGCAGCTCAGTCATTTTGCTCATTTACCATTCCATATATTGCAGTATTGCACAGGATAGCAAAGCACATAAAGATCTAAACAAATTCGTTAGCTTTCATCATTCCCAGCTTTGGGGACATTACTACATCAACAAAATCATAAAACAGAATTATCAAATGGCACCAGTAGAAGAGATCTCCTGAAACAGTGAATAACAAATTGGTTTTGATTAACTGAAACAAAAATACAGCGGCACCTGCAGGGTTAATTAAGCAGCTCAAGATGCTGGGCTTCACAAAAGGAAACCTTTTTCCTTCTTTAAGAACTGTAAACACTTGTGCTGAACTAGATGGGCATTTGATAAGCTGTACAGCATGTAGAAAACTCAGAGGGATCTCTAGTTAACACTCAAATTCAGTGTTAACACTTAACAGAACAGTGGTAAGCCGCGCTGCCAAGGTCAACTGCACAGATGTACTAATTGTATTATGAGCTTGACATCTAGTGGCCACCCCTGGCAGGGCAAAGCAGGCAAAGGTTAAATCAGCAAGCCTTGTCAAAGCACTTCTAACTACCCACCCTCAGGGAGAGTCCTGGGGAAGCTTTCTGGCACTCTGCAATCCCACCTTCTCCCCGGCTGCAGGCTGAGCTCCTGCAGCAGCCCGCTGCGAGACCGCACAGGGCAGCACCCACCCACGCTGCACCCACCTGCGCCTCCCGCACCCACGCCCCACGCACCCACCCTGGCCGGCCGGCCGGCTGCTCCTGGAGGAGGTCAACAGCCTTCCCAAATCTTTCAGTGTGCCTCGCTCTCTGTGTCAAAAGTTTGGAAATTTTTTGGTGTTTAGTGGTGAAGGGGGGGGGAACCCAGTATTAGAGATTGGCAATACAAGTTTCAGAAGGGCTCTTTTTAAAGATTTAACTTACCCGATAATAAATGTTATTCAAGTGTGCTCACTTTGTGTACCCTAACTAGAGCAAGGAAATACTAAAGACCCCACTCTTTAGTCCAGTATCTTTTCTCTTTTCAACTTAAAAGAAACACATTTTTTAAATGTGTTTCTTTATGGTTTTCTGTCACCCTTTTAAACAATTCTTTTTCTGGGTTTCCCAATTTTGAAGGGGTTTTCCTTGATAAGAAGAAATGTACTCTATGTCCAACAGCACTATAACTGAACCAGCTCCTAAAAGTGTATTTTGGCTTAAATGCCCTTTTTTTATTAATGGAAAACCTTCACTACATTTAGTGGGAAATTTTAAGAGGGTAAAGGAAACAGGATTTTGGCCCTTTACATTGAAACATACAATTCAATAAAAATTTACTGCTGGAACTAGATTTACTCATGCTTCCTCTGAAAAAAAAAAAAAAGCAAATTACTCTCATTTTACAAATGCAATATAACGAAAGAAATGATTTTTACATGCTTTATTTTGGAAAATGTGTCAGTACTTAACTATTTTAATGTCATGCCAGACCTGGTTTGTTATCAGCAAAAGTGATTGACTCATGTCCTGACTGATGGATAGTCAACAGATATGCTTGTCCTGGCTTGGCAGTCAACAAATCAAATGAAGGAAAGATATCCAGAAAATATTCGCAGGACTCAAACTGTTTTTCAGAAATGGCACTAATACTCATTATTAATTTGTTTTTACTCTTTTTTTAAAATGCCACCCATTTTTTTGAATTGTAGCTTTTCCTCTTTCTTAGGCAAGGAGAAGTAATTTTCAACAGCTAAATGTATGCATAGTAATAGCTTAATTACACAGAATTTAAACGAACACCTTTCAGAATTTCCTCCCTACCACTCCTAAAAAAGAGCCTTAATGTCTACCTCAGGAGATGGTAAGACTTCCTCAAGATCAGCACCACCAGATAAAATCTGACCCAGTTTTGTCTACTTTCATTGTTATACGTACATCAGCAAATTGGCTGATTGTTGTACTTCCCTTATTATTCCAAATATTTTCCTATTGCTAACACAGTTCAAAACAGAATATTTTAAAAATTATACAAATACAGATGTTACACAGTTTGAATGTTAAGTCTCTACCGTAATAGCAGAACTATTTATGAAGTTTCAATTACCGTTTCTTATCAAAGGGACAATTTATAGCAATACTTATTTGGCCTTTATTTTTCAACACAAAAAGCCTTCTCTTACACAGTTGCCTCAGAACAAACATTTGCAAAAATCACCTAAGTTTTATGTTTACTGACAGCTGCTTGTGACTTCTCAAGTTTTCAAGGCAGTAGTGTCTAACCGATGTGGAATAACTTCTATTTTGTACGTAGGCATGTTCCTCCAAAATGTGTTTTTACCCTCTGTATATGCAGATAGAGTGAACACACTCACATGAAGCTGGCTGCTCCACAGCGAACTGTGTCGTTGCTGTAGCGGAGCATGTGTGTCTGTGTACATACTCCAGAAGAATACCGAGTGCAGTCACAAACTGCTCAAAACTGCACAGCCCAATCCCACTTTACCAGAATGAAAAAGATCCATTGGTTTAGACTACGTTGTATGTATTGAAGACTGTGTGGGGGAAACAGGTCCAATATTTAAAAAAATGATTGCAAAAGGCACATTAGAAAACTGTCATTATACGGTTCACTACAAGGTATCCCTTCCACCTCAGACTAAACAATGATACATCTTTGCCAGAAACTTTGCATGAAAAAGTCCAAAGCATCATTTGTCACCACTCTTACCAGAACCTCACTTGCACACTCTAAGAATCGCTTTTCAGCACTACAAAAAAACCCTTTTATTATCCCTACTTTAAAAATACAAATGCTATATCCATGGTTTAATATAAAAATTAATCGGAGTTGAAGCATGTGCATTGTATCTATAATTCTGATTCATTTGTAATCTGTTGAATTAGGCAAGTGTACAAGAAATGTAATTCCAGCTATTACAATGCCTTACATTTATTGAGAAACTGAGATTATTGTATTCTGCAGGCAGTCATTTGAGTCCTTCTGCTGCTGTTTTTAAATGATTTCCATCATATCTTCTAATTTAGTAACCTCATATTGTTTTTTAATAGGTATCTTTTGTTCACTCTTCTACAGTGCAATTGTTCAAGTAATATATCATCACCAGCTGTTTGTTAACACTTCCTTTCAAAATTATTAAAAAATATTTTTAGCATTTCACTTTTGACAAATCATTTCAAACGATTTTGAGTATAAATCTGTAGTTGATGACATTGCTAATTATCTTAGATTTCCAACAGTTTCTCACCATCGTAACATTGCCCTGTTTGAATGCAGTTGTGTTATGCTATAGCCCAAGCTGGCTATAAAATTATTTGTTCTGATTCTAAAACTTCTGTGGTAACACTAGCACGAAAGTTACGGTGAGACCAGCCAGCTTAAAATCCGGCCTAATGTTTCTGCTCCCCAAACTGCCAGGCTTCTCTCTGCTACTATGAATGTCCCTTCACTCCAAGGATTACGTTTATGGGACATTCATTTTTAAATGCTTCACTTAATAAAATTATTCTGAGGTGATATTAAACACAATTTCATTAAATAAATAGTAAGCTTCATTTGCTTAATCTTGTGTTAACAACAACTTCCACCTTTGAAGATAAACAGCCAAATTAGTCAAAAGGCTACATGTATCAAATAATATTGCTTAAACAGTTTGCTTTCTAAAAACGAGGAATATTCTTGCACTGTGCAAACTATTTTTGGCCTGTTGCAAAATACGCTCAGGAACTGTAGCAATATCTTGATTACAGCTGTGAACAGAAATGAAGAACACTGACTTGACCAGAAGTGTTTTAATTCACGAGATTTGGAGCGCTCATTATATCTGGCCTATAAAATTGCTTTCAGTATAGCAATCGTTAGGCTTCCTAAGATAACGTGTAAATGATTTACATTACACTAATGTGCACTAGATAGCCCTCTGCTAGCGTATCCTGTCTCCACCTTGTTCACATTTCCCAAATGAAAGTGCAAACCCAACAGCACTGCTTTCGCTTGTTAATTGTTAACTATGAAGGGTTTCACTCTATTAATTAAAATATGTTTTAATAAAAGGAAACATAGCACATTTTGATAACAGCCTTCTAAGGCTGAAAAGTATTTATGTTGTTGCATTTTAGGGCTGCTGTGAAAGCCGATTTTGTGCTATTCAGGGACCACAATAATAACGCTTTAAAATTCCTCACTGGGATGCAATGTAGTCCTTTTGATGGAAAGACTGTCTTTCTCATTCGGCAGAAATAAATCCATTCATTTGATCATGTAGTCATTGAGGGCAATACAAAACAAACCAAGTGTGAGAAATTCTATGTGATGAAGTAAACAAAACAAAACCCCCCAAAAAAGGGGGGAAAAAAAAAAACATTTCCATGACAAAAAGATTCTTTGTCCTTAATCTACCCACCATATGCAAGCGTTTCTTTTTAGCATATCTCTTGTTCTAATCTCGGGTGACATGGCTACATAGATAAGATTCACAAAACAAAACAAAAACCTAGTTTAACAATTTTTTTCAATTTATTAACTCGCCAGGAGTGTCATAATGAAGTAGTGGGGTTTTATTTTTCTGTACTGAAATGGATTCAGAGCATGTAAAAGTTTATAATGCTAGTGATGAATTCTTAGACCTAGAACCCACCCCAACAGAGACTGGGCTGAACAAATCTTGTTTACATAATAAAACACTAATTCTCATCTGCTTGCCTATATTAATTTATTTTACACGACCACAGTTTCCTAAGGAAAAAAATTAAATTTTGAAAACGCACTGCTTTGCTCCTCCGCTGTGACAGAAGGAAGCATTTCTCCGTGTGTCTGTTATTGTCAACACCCAAGTGGGTTTTCCTGGAGAAGTGGCAGTAGCCCCCTTAGCAGACCTGGACAGTGTGGGACTCACTCCCTAGCTCCCCAAATACCCTGGGAAGGAGCAGGAGGCTTAACAATTTGCCAGTCTGACAGATGTTTTAACCTGATGAAGTGGATTCATGCTGCCTTAAGCTTCAGGGCTGTAAAGTTGAGATACAATAGTCAAAATCCTCCTCAGGCTTCAACCTTGCCGCCTTTCTCTCCCCACAAATGCCACTAAAAGTCATTATAGTTTTGAAGCAGGAGAATGACTTTTTTTCTTTTCGAAGGCAGGGACGGGGGGGATAAAACAGTGGAGCGAGGGGCCTACACAGAAAGCAGAAAACACTGAGGCTCCCACTTGGTTACGCGAGAAACTAAGCAAGCAGTGGGCTCTATGCAAAGAGGAAAAGAAAAACTTTCAAGTGGAAGCTCTCAACTTAGCCCAGGAAAAGTGAGTATGGGCTGTGGCATGCCTATGCTGCAATGCCAAGGACTACTAAGGAAATTAAAACTGGGGGAAAAAAAAAAAAAGACAGAAAAAAGGAAGAAAAAACCCCTGCAGCCCTCTTCTCGAAAAAATTACAGCAAAGTGGAAATAAGGAGTGATTACAGCCCAAATCTTTCCAGCTTTGGACACTTGTTCACCAGCAGCCTGGGCAGCCCAGATGCATAAAAGCAAGTGTGCGTGTGCCTGCGTGTGGGGAAGGAGCGAAGAATGGCGGATGGGTGAGAAAATAACCCTTCCCCACTGCCTGCAGCCGGCGCGACAGGGGCTGGTGGCGGTGGTGGCACTCCGTGTCACCTACCACTGATCATAATTACATCCGCAGCAGAGCCAGCAGGCGAAGGGGGGAAGGCAGCGGGGGGGGGGGGGGAGGCGAAAAGCTGCTGCTCAACCCTCTCGAAAATAATGAAATCAACTCCGCTGCCCCCACGCACCCGAGCGGCCCTGCCCGCTCCTACCGGGGTCCCCTGCCCGCCGCCAAGCGACGGTCCCCCCGCTCCCCCGGCCGCTGCCGGGCCCAACGCGGGGG
>NW_008795124.1:796131-796830 GCF_000699145.1 Aptenodytes forsteri | reverse complement strand
GGGGAGGAGAGAAAAAAGGGGTACCCAAAAAAATAGAGGGAGCGCAGCGGAGAGGAGGAGAAGGAGGCAGGCGCTGCTCCGGGGTGCCCGCTCATGCAGCTGCCCGAGCCCGGGTCAGCAGGGAGGGAGGGCCTCGCCCCGCCGCCGAGCCCAGCCGCGATAAAAGCGCTCGGGAGGCCGGGAGGGAGCTGCTGGGAGGGATGGTTAGTCAGGGGGTGGGCTGCAGAAACTTGGCTAAACTGCTAACTTCTCAGTTCCGCTGCCTCTTCCCCCAGCTGCTCTAATTCCCATTCTCCCGCTGCAGAGTAATTGCGCTCCCATGTTCACCATCACCATAAATCCACCTATCTCCATCCGAAACACTCACAAAAGGAGAGAGAAAAGGAGAAGGAGGCGCCGGGAGCCCTTACCGTGCTCAGAAACTACCTCCGCTTGCAGCTCTTCGTCCGATTTGAGATGCTGGGGTTTCGCTTGCTTTCGACGAGACATGCTGCTAACTGAGCCGTCTTGACTCTGCTTTTTGCAGAGGCATCAGCGACGTGGAGGTGGAAAGGGGGGAGGAATTGGGAACGAGGGAAGGGGGGTGGGGGCTGGAAATAACTGTTCGCAAATAAAAGTCGAGTTGCAAAACAAACCAAACAAACAACAACAGAAAAGGCAACCAACCAACCAACCAAAAAAAAAAAAAAAAAAAAAAAA
>NW_008795124.1:794673-796022 GCF_000699145.1 Aptenodytes forsteri | reverse complement strand
GTGGGGTGTGCGCGGCGGGCTGGGGCGGCTGCGCGGAGCGCGCATGGGGCTCTGTAATTATGATTGTGAATAATGCATGGCGATTAATGGTGCTGGGGGCGAGCGCGGATTGGCGCGGCTCCAGCGGACTCAGGCTGCATATGTAAATGAAGGACGGGGCTCCGCAATTAGCCGCTTCGCTCCGCCGTGGGGTGTGCGCGGCGGGCTGGGGCGGCTGCGCGGAGCGCGCATGGGGCTCTGTAATTATGATTGTGAATAATGCATGGCGATTAATGGTGCTGGGGGCGAGCGCGGATTGGCGCGGCTCCAGCGGACTCAGGCTGCATATGTAAATGAAGGACGGGGCTCCGCAATTAGCCGCTTCGCTCCGCCAAATGATGCGTCTCCCCGGCACCGGCAGCGCCGGCTGCAGACGGACCCCACCGCGGCGGCTTCAGCGGCGGCGGCCGCGGCGGCAGCGAAACACACACGCACCACGCAGGAGGGCTCTGTTTTGCACACACTTTACACAACATATGTGCAAGGTTCACTTGTTGGGGGAGGTCACGATCTTCGCTTTTCTGTCTGTCTTTCTTCCCCCCCTCGGCTCTCAGTTTCTTTTGCTCTGCTTTCTTCTGTTCTCTTTGCTTTCTTTTCTGGCTTTTTTTTTTTTTCCTTCCTTTCTTCACATCACTCTGCGTCCTCTTCTCTCTTGGTCTCTCTTTCCCCAGAAGTTGATCTGCAAGGCATCTGATTTCTGTGTGCGTGTGAGTAATTTCTTCCCAGGAGGAAAAGAAACTTTTGTGTACGCTTTTTCTTTTCCCCTTTCTTTTCGGCGTGTGTGTTGCTCTGTTCTTCTTTCCCCTTGATCTTCACATGCTTGTCTTTAGCTCTTCCTCCATCCTGTCTCCTTTTCCGTCGCTCTTTCTCTGTCTCCCCTTCCCGGCTGACTTTTGTTCTCTCCTCTCTCGAAAGCGGACGCACGCACACGCAGGAGACCTTGGGCAGTTTTGTCTTTCACATCTCCTTCCTTCTTCTTTGTCTTGCAGCTTCTTTCTCCAAGCAGAGACTCCCCGTTGGTGGTGGTGGTCACTTCCTGTTGTCCATTGGTAGGAAGTTTTTTTTCTTTCTCCCTCTCTCTCTCAGGTTGTAATGACTTTTTGTGACACTCCTCACCCTCTCCCCCTCCCCCCCCGGCTCAGTCGTGTGTCCTGTTAGCTAATGACAGCGGTCTCGCGTGTGCGCCGACGAGCAAGTCCTTGGGCTCCAGCAAATAGTATCGATCGTCTCTCAGATTTGGGGGGTGGGGGGCGGCTGTTGTTGTCGCAGGGGTGATCCCCCCTCCCTTGCCTCGCCTCGCTCGCAGCGGC
>NW_008795124.1:792610-793779 GCF_000699145.1 Aptenodytes forsteri | reverse complement strand
GCGGGGGCGGGAGGGCGACGGGCAGCTCCGCGTATGGGGCCGGGGATCAGTGAAAGGGATTTCCTCCTAATACCCCCACCCCAGCCCGTGTAATCCAGCCCTAGTCCTTAAAATACACTAACCCCGGCTTCTTTGGGAGACTCCTCTGTGTAAACTTTCCCTGCTGATAGCTCGCTTTATCTCGTGCGTTGCGATACCGTGTCTCTGGGCTTTCGGTTTATTCCCCGCTTTTATGTTGGTAGGCGAACCGAATAAAGTTAGAGGCGACAGTTTAGGCCACTCCGGATAGTTTGCTGACATGCATACCGCCAGCGATTTCTGTGGTGCAGGTATTCGTTAGAAACGGGCAGGACCCTTAAGGGAAATAACACTGAAACGCCGAATCAATGCCTTTTAGATACTGGACGAGTATGCTTTTCTGTCCTTCGTTTAGAGAGATGTGTACACGAGACCCCTCGCAATGATTGCCCGGTTTATAATTAAAAAACTTGTTTACTGTCTATAAATTCTAATGCCTCCTTCCCTCCGTGCATCCATCCTTGCTGAAAGTTTGGTCGCACTGAGAGCGTCTCATTTAAAATATCTGGAGACGATCGTGATGGCTGAAATCTGATGTAATTTTCTAATATGAAGTGGGAGGGGACGAGCCCATTAATTGAGCATGTTTTTGCCGTCAGAAGTAGGGATTTATTGCACCCGGCGCACACGAATAAGACGTTACGCGCGCGCGCGCGTGTATATGCTGCGCTATATTGTAGGCAGAGTGCAGGTGAAAGCGAGCGTCCGCGGGCGTCCCAGTGACCCTCGGCGCCGCCGCCGCGAGTGGGGAGCCGGAGTTAGGGCTGCTCCTTCAAGAGCGGAGAGGTACGTTCCTCCGACTTGCTTTAGGTGAAGGGGCTCAGCTACCCCCCTGTGACCGAAACGCTTGCCTGGAATGAGAGAGGACGCACTTTAACCTCGCCCAGGCGTTTTTTTCCCAATTGCAGTAGTACCAGAAATGTGTCAATTTTCATCCAGTCATCTTTGGAAAGGATTTGTTGCTGTTGCTCAGGCAACATTTTTTTCCCCTAAACTTTGGCGTTTTCTATTGCTCAGTGCCTGGTAGTTCCCCCAGCAGCAGACGATTCTTGAAGAGCGTTTTAAGAGTTCCTTTCCGATAGCACGATGGG
>NW_008795124.1:788795-791777 GCF_000699145.1 Aptenodytes forsteri | reverse complement strand
TGCGGGGCCGGCAGTCCCGCGTGTCCCCGCGCAAACCGCGCCCGCTCGCGTCCCCCTCGCCGTGACTGGTGGGTCCACTAAAATACTTTACTGGCGATGGGAAGCAAAAGTTGTTTTTCTCTCCGTAATTAAATCTAATTTGTTAATTGTCGTCGTCTTCTGCGATGTCGCTTTCATCGTCAGAAGCGACACGTTATTATTCTGCCTGCTTAACAATATTATTTAGCAACTAGTACTTTATTTTTTACATTAATGGGACACCTAGTTACGCGTTTGCTTTAATTTTTATCCTTATTCAGGGTTTAATAAAAACCTTCAGAAAGCTTATCTTCAAGACTGGCTCTACAAAGAGCGTTTAAGTAGTTCTGTCTACAATTATGCTTTATACAAGGCTGTTGTTCTTAAACCCATCGAAGTTACCAACATGCGGATAAGATGGATCTGACGTTCCGTGCAATCCATCTACTGTCTTTTATAGTTATTATTTTGCTCAGCAACTTTATTCGAAGGGGCGTGCAATTATTTGGGCTTTATTTTCTATCATCTCCTACTCTTCCTGGCAAGCTCAGGTAGCATCTTCCCACCCCCTTTCTGCACCACAACTTTTGTTTGAGGACCCTGGGGTTAAATCCAGCACAATTTCGTCTGTTTAAAGCTGCAACAACTGGCCGCTAATTCGTTCTCACATGAGCAAAGATATTACCATACTAATATTATTATTGGTAAGAAGAGGTAATTGATAACACCACCTGCCACTCTGCAGCAATCACGATGATAAATGTTTCCATCAGAGGGAAATCTGTGCTTGGTCTACCACAGCCTAACCCAAACAGCATGTCAAATGTCAATTATAAAGATGTTTCTTTTCTATTACAATTTTTTTGTGGAAAGCAACTAGCCCCACCACGAGATTTTTAGAACCAGTCTACAGCACAACCGTGCCTAAACGTTTTGACTTAAACATTTAAGTTACTTTTCCTTTTATTTAATATCATGCCACCCTTGGATCTAAATAAATATCGATTCATATACACAAAAGCTTATGTTCACACTTAGCAAACTCCAGTTGCCATCCACTTCCGTTCTTTAACCTAACAGATGACACATTAATTTAACCAACGGTTTTAAATACTTTGTGGAATATTTGTAATACACATAGTTGCGGGGATATTATCAAGGCAACATACATTTAAGCTCATACATACATGTCATGCACACGTATAGATGCATAGGTGCTGTATATATATTAAACCACTGTATTTGTACTGCAACGCATGTCTGTCAGCACATACTCCAGGAAGTACATATAGGAATACAGTGTGCGTATAAAATCAGTGCTTTTAGCCCCTTTGCAAAAATCCGTATGCTTCCGAAAATGACACGTGAGATGAATATTAAAATGTATATATGCATACCACACACACACAAACACACACACCCACAAACGATGTAACATTGTTCACTAACTCTAGCTATATAAATAGTGCCGTCAAGTAAAAAAACTTTCATCCCCTTGGCTACAGATATGCTCAGAAGATTATTATTAGTTTGTATTAATAGATGCAGGCCTCAAAAGACGAAATCAGCTATTGATAATTGCAAGAAGTATACAGCAGCTACTGTATCGATCGGCTTGTCCCTTATTCCCCTGGTATAGGAGAGATAAGAAGACACACTCTTTAGTGCAATATAATTTCTTTTGACCTATCTGCTTGCTACAGACTTATGATGAATAGCCGGAGTGGTTAAAGTCCTTTATCACGAAAGTTACCCCTTGATATAATATTGATTCTTTATAACTAGCTCCAAACACAAAAATCAAACTGTCCACTTGACCATCATCATCATCAATATCATCACAAAGGCTCTGGAATAAAGATCAGCAGAGGACTGAAAACGCTTTCTATAATCTGCCCACCTAATCTTTATTTGCTGATGATGAAAAGAAAAGGGGTGTGAGTGTGTGTGTGTGTGTGTGTGTGTGCACGCCGCGGGGGCGGGGGCGAGCGGAACAGGGAATGTCATCTGAACAAATAAAAAAAAAAAAATTAGGTTAAGAAAAAGACCGTTCAGCCTCCTTCAAAAGAAACCAAATGATGATCACCGAAGTTAATGATCACGCTTCGAAGCCCCACGCTCCTGAAGGAGGGGAATCGAGTGCGGAGAAGGCCCGACGTGATATTATACTAGTCGCCCCCCCCCCCCCCCCCGCGAGGAGCGAAGCGGTCTGCGGTGAATACAGAGAGTTATGTAAGAAGCAATCACGGCGGGAGTGATGTCAGGCAGCATTTTCCTTGGTTAGAGCCAGGACTAACAAGTCGTCTTCTCACTTTCTCTCCTTTCGCCGGTCCACGAAGCGATCCATCATTTATTTCCAGATCACCTGGTGATCCATTAAAATAACAATAATAATAATAGACACCCCCCCCCCCCAACACAACCACCAAGGAAAAAAGAAAAGCCCCACAGGAAAAAAAGGAGACTAGGAAACGAGCCGCTGATGTTTGGGTTGCTGCTTAACGTGCAATATCTATAGGGTGGTGTAGAAAAGAAAAAGCATAATCCACATGTATATTGCCTTAAATTAACGGTGTTTCCTTTGCCTTCCCTCTCCATAGTACCAGCATGCTTTTGCTCAGGGTTGCATTAGCACAATCACCGGTAATTACAAGCGTGTGTACACTGGGAGAATGAAGATTGGGAAGGTGGGAGGTAGGACGTGATTCCCCTTTGGAGCAATCAGGACTGGGAAAGGTTTCATTCCATGCAAATGGTACGTTGATCATATTTAATGGGCTGGTTAACTCGCATTCAAGCCGAGGTACCATTTCAGCGCAAGTTTGCGCTTTTCAGGCGAGAAGGGGAGGCGGGGGGAGGGAAGGAAAAGGATGAAAGCGGCCACGGCGGCTGAAGTTGTATTTACTCCGTCCAGCGCCCCGAGGGAGGACCGCTCCGGGGAGAAGACGCCCGCTACCACGGGCA
>NW_008795124.1:778358-788246 GCF_000699145.1 Aptenodytes forsteri | reverse complement strand
GGCGGTGGCGCAGGAAGGGTCACGGAGGTGGCAGCGGCGAGACCCGGCGGCTTCAACACTGGGAGTCGCGATCAGGCGCCTGCCCTTCCCCGGGCCCCCCTCCTCCCGCGGTACGGGGGCCAGAGCCCCCCACCCGGGGGAGCAACAACGACAACGATTGCTGTCATCGCACTCCCAACCCTTCTCACACGGGAGGCTTCGCTCGCTCTATGAGCGGCTCATAATTACATATTTTAAAAGCTTTCCTCCTTCCCCCTAAGTCCTCAGCACCCTCTCTCTCCGCTCCTCCTCCCCACCGAAATAACCTACTGGGTCATCGAAAAAAAAGAGGGGGGGAAGGGTGTGATCAATATGGAGATCCGTTGAGGCCTTAGTCGCTGCTCCTCCTCAGGTCACACAGGCAACCCACCCCTCCCGACGAGTCCCCCAGCCCTAGCAGATATCTCAGAAGAATTGTTCACTGACCTTTGCAGTAGATATTGTTAGAGGATGAAATCGGTCAATCAAAAAATCGGTAGGGAAAAAATGGTTCAAAAAAAAAAAAAAAAAAAAAGACGACAGCCTTTTGTCCGGGTTATGACACACGACTTGAAATTAATTATAAAACGGGCATCGCAAGTGCACACAGGGGAACAGAGGGTATTCTTGAGATTTCAATGCTTTTGGGGATAGCAAGAGGCAAGGTTTCTCAGCAGATGCAGTCTAACACACGGTGGTCTCTTCCTAAAACCAGATGATGACAGAAGGAAAAAAATGAAGAAGTGGAAATGGGCAAGTACATCACCCTGGCTGGGGGGAGAGGGGCGGAAGGGTGCTTTCACCCTTAAACTACTGGTACGTAGAAAAAGTTGATCAAACGATGATGGTCGCTGGGGTTTTTTTGTTCAACAATGCATATCTTTACTATGACCTAATGATATGTGTGCTATTGAACTTCACAAAATGCATTCATGCTTCCCTTGGCAGGTCTAGGTGTAAGAGTTGATGACTAACAAAAGTAATACAGATTAGAATCAATTCCCCTTATCTGGTGACAAAAAATAACATCGTGTCAGCACTGTGTACATCCTATCGTCAAATGACACAATATAATTTGATTAGTTGAATAAATAATCAGGTATGTCCAGACATATAGGTCACCTACTTGCAAATTAGATTACCCTGCTTGGGTACAGGCAGCAGGAAACAGCTTCTCTCTGTGTCACTCTAGCTTCCCTTTGGAAAGAACGTCTGATATTTTCAAATGCAAGGGTTTTTGAAAATGCTTATATATTTTGCAAATCCTATATGTGTTTTCACGCTTGCATGTAACATTTATGCAGTCTGTGCTAGAGATACCACCTTTACTACCAAAGCTGGCTGAGTTGTCCCTTTTTCTCTGAGTATTTGCAAGTTTTAAATGATAGCTCATGTGCTGTGATCTGAAATAAGGATAGCTGAAATACAATCTTTTTGAAAACTAAGCAGCATACATTTCCATAAATGATTTTGGCTAACCCACTCTGACTGCACACCCATATAAATAACAGGAATGTGAGAAAGAATAAAGTGTTAGATAAGGGAGCATGGAAACATTTAAATTCTGAAGTCCACGCTGAGTAAGATCGTCAAATCTCAAGATAAGTATGTTGGCCTTTCAGTGTAAACCATTATGTCACACGCTGCAGAAACAGGAGAAAGCTCTAAGTATGTGCTAAGGCTCTTGAAGGTTGGGGCTTCTGCTGGGTTTGAATCTTTTTGAAAGACACTATTGGCCAGCGGGATCTGCGAAAAACTTTCTTGGCATTTTACTTTTTCCATAACCTGTGAATTTTCTCAAATTAAGTATGCAATATGCTGGAATACGTTTTGCTATGAGACGATGTGTGTTAGTTCATATAGCGTAGCCTGGGTTAGAATCACTCGGAGATGTGCAGAGAAACAGGAGAAAGAACAGAAAGCACAGCCTACAATGAATACTTGGTAAAGAAGCGCTATTAAAAGGAAGAAAAAGAGCAGTTTGGGAAAATAGATAGGAGACTCTGAGCCACTTGAGTAGTAAGAGAATAGCGGTAAGGGCAAAAAGGTGAAACAGAGATGATGGGAAGGGAGATTACATGGACAGAGAAGGAAGAGGCCAGTGTGTGACTGTGGGGAGAAAAGAAGTGTTTTGGAAACGTTAGCACTGAGTTCGCAGAAGTTAGCAAATGAGAAATTACAGCCTTTATTTTACATAAAGAGTTATGCAAGGTAGGATTTTTAAAAAAGCTTTAGACTCTAAGTAATAGAACAAGATTTTTGAGGATTTAGGTATATCAAACCTCTGGATCCTATTTAAAACTTTTCCTTTTTGAACGTAGAGTGAAACATCAGTTTGTTTGAAAAGTTTCTAGGCATAAGCTGGCACAAAGGCTAACATCTGAAAGGGCAGTGTTGCTCTCTTTGGACATGCCATTAATAAAATGAAAGCAAAAAAAAAAAAAAAATTCTATCCTGACACTTTGCTTTGCTTTCTAAGACCTCCAGCAGCTGGTAGTGAGTCATATTATTGTATATCTTTTGCAGATATATTTTATATATATAAGGCACACCTTTTAGTTTGAACTGCTCATGATGTGGCCATACAATAGCATACCTTTTCAAGTATGTGCATTTGATTCCTTTGCTAATGTCACTTGACAGCACTTTCATTCAAGGTAAACCAAAATGGCAGTGGTAGTATTGACTTTCTGGGTTTTTTTCACCACTGAAAGGTACAAAGCGGTGGTAATGGTGATAGGCGGAGGGACTCAGATAAAATTTATAAAGTATCACCTTTGGGTTGCAAACATTTACTTAAAGAGTGCAATAATGCTCCCAACTCGTGATTTTGGCCATTATAGCAAAATCTCTGCCGTTACTGTGATCAAAATCAATTGATCAGTCAATCACCCTGCCTGCCTCTGTCTGCTAACAGGAATGATACTGCAGAATCTGTTCTCGCTCCCCTTTGTGAGAATAAAGGAAGAGTTTTATTTCCCAGTTTGGAAGCTGTTTCCTGAAGGCACCAGCTTTTGTAAGCGCGCGTGCACGTGTGTATGTATATATATATGTATATTTAATAGTTGCATACAGAGCTGCACCGGTATAGCCGTATAGATCTGAAAACTATACTTGCACACCTCTATTATCCCTCATGCACACAGGGCTTGATTTCAAAGTAACATCCAGCCATGCACACCTCTTTGCAAAAACGGTCATCTTCAGAATCTAAGCAGTCGGTTGCAACATCTATCCATCAAAGCAGTTATGCTGTGTTTTCCTCTGTCAGGTGCAGAGGAGTATCTGTGGCTGAAAAAGCCAACTTTCCCCACCATGGGAGATTTCTGGCTCAAGTATATTTATTTTTGTGTGCTCTCAAAGAAAATAAATGCATCTATATCATGTGTCACAAGCACAATTTCCAAATGCAGAATCTGACTCTCAGAGACACTGTATTAAATGAATGAAAACTATGAATTCAATCCATTAGGTAGGTTTCTGATAAATTTACAGATACTTAATGTATTATATTCACAGTTAGGCTAGAGAGGAACAGAGAGATACACAAACACAGGGGAGGTGAACCGGAAGGTTGTGGACCAACCACTGATTGCTTATGGATAGAAAAAAATTTCCATGATGGGCAGGTAATTTTACAGTCAACGTCAGTAGTGTTTCTGACATTCCTCTAAAGCACCTGGTACAGGCCAATGCCACAGACCAGTAACAAATAAGCCAGACAACTATCTTGTGCCAGCATGACAATTTGTATGCCCTTCTGTTCTCTGGGCAAGTGTGGATTACATCTGTATATCTCTGGTGCTTCCTCTCATCTGCTTCCCTGTCTCTGCTTCCGTGAGAGAGTAATATCAACAATATTTTCACTTAATAGATCAGCCCCGTATAACCCAGTGCAAGTTACTCTCTTTGAAATAACCTTCATTCTGTTTAATAGTGGAGGAGACTAGAAGAGGGAGAGGGAAGCTGCACAGGGGAAGGAGGGACTGCTGGATATTAGTTCATGCTGCAAGGTGGGTATTGCTTGAGTATGGACAGTACCATGCTGTGAACCCAGGCACTCCTGTCAGGAAAGGGAGAGCTCGGCTGCTCCATTCTCCCCTGCACTGAGCACTAGCAGCAGTCCCCTTAGTTTATCACCAAAGAGCTGATTTATGCAAAGGGTTTGCTCTTGAGAAAAAAACCCCCTCTTGTAAGCCTTGCTGCGAGATATTGACATGCATGCAAGTTAGGTAGTCTTGTTGTGTTATTTTGATGTACTTGAGATCCATATAATTTATTTTAATGGTCAAAAATAGGATAGGCGAGGTGGTGCCACATACGTGTTCTGCGTTGCCTGTTTCATTAGCTGAGTTGTTTGGACCCTGCTGTTTTCAGAGAAAGATTTTGTATTTGACACATCATGCTAATATCAGTCATTAGGCACAACTGCATGTGATTGGTGCTCTATAAATACCTATGCACAAGTGGTTTGCAATTGTTGCTGTATAAATACCTGCCAGAGATAGCTCTGCAGTGGCCAGGAAATAAATGAATCAGATTGTCCTACAAGAAACGCATGGAAGTAGGTAGTGAGAGAACACTGTACTAGGCTCCTTTCCAGCTGCAATGACATCAGTTTCAGGGAGAGGTGGCCTCACCTTCAGGACCCAGGGATCCTGCAGGTGCCGCTGCTAGTGTCAAAGACTCCTGCAGCTTTGCCTGGCTTCCAGGTAATGCAGCGTCAATGGACATGCACAGTGTGGTTTCTCCACTGGCGTCTCCTGCCTAGGGGGGACCAGACCAGGAAAGAGGGTCTGCTGGAAAGCTTGGTGTTAGATGGCTGAAATAACTACTCAGAGGGCTTCTGCCATGGCTGATCACTGAAGTATGGAGTCTGCCCATCCTTAGCCTCATCACTGAAGTTCTGCTGTCACTGTTTGACAGTTTGTTCCATATGCTCTAGCGTCTTTCCAAAGTATCTTCAAACCCACACGAAAAGCCTTTAGACACAGACTGGCTGACCTGTGTAGGGGAGTGATTAGAAACCAGGTTCAGATTGTCTTCGTGGTGGGATTTTCCAGTTTTGCATCAAGCATGCAAGCTAAAACCACTCACATTGTTGGCTCTTCCTGTAATTTGAGGGAGAGATGCGTTCTTCACCTTAACGCAGGAACCATGGATCATAACTCCAAGTGAACGGAGGTAAGAACAAAAAACAGTGAGAAAAAGGTTTTGACTTTGTCGATACAGCTTTGCTGAGAAAACTTTCAGTCCAGGCGGGGTGAAGAGAGGAGTTCAGACTTGGGCTGGCTGGATAGTGAAGACAAGCTCTGAACTGCTCCTACACAAACTGGACCTGCAGCGCTGGTGGTGTGTTAGCCCAGCCAGGAAACTGTTCTTGGGTTGGCTACTCAGGCTGTTGGGAAAGCTGTATTGAGTTCAGTTGCCGAATGCGAAAATTAGTCCTTAGAGAGGTGTTGGAGGTTAAGAAGTCCAGGGGCTTCATATGTATGAAGCAACATCTTAAACATCACTAAGGAAAGGAAACAGTAGGTTGTACAAAAAGCGATGACTGTGGTAAGGAAAAACATACCAATGCCCCTCTAATTTGCCACAGTGTTTGCACAAGGCCAAATGTATTCCTGCGTACAGAATTCAGTAGTCTGACACCCCTAATTATTTGGGCCTGCTGATTTCAATGGGAATTGCATCCTGATATAACATAGAATCAAATTTGGCTGTTACATCAGATTGGTGTAAGTTACAGTCATTTTGAACATCTGTTGAATCACAATTAAGTATGATTATGTACTTCACCCCCTATAGTAATTTCCTTACCTAATTATATCCAACCACTTCGTATGCCGCTATCGAATTTGCCCAGGTATATTTCTGAGTCAGTACTCCTTGTAGCTCTGCAAATGCTATGATGTTGAGACAAGAAAGTACTTTTTTAAATTAAGAGCAATTTACAATATGTTACACTTTCAACATTCAATTAAATAATAAAGATATGAGAATAAAATCCTTTTGCAACTCCAGGGAGCCACTGATGGAATAATCTGCAAATAAGATTAAAAGATTTCAGTACAACTAAGATTGCATTTCATGACCTTAAATGTCATCCACATCAGATTTAATTCCAAACACTGAATTTTTCCTTTTTCATTAGTCAGTCCAGGAGAGAGATCATAATGCTTTATCATGATGTAGAAGATGGGTATTAGTATGTGAATAATGCTTTGTTTTCTAGAAATACATACTGTGCAATTTATATTTCCATTTCAACAGTAAGACCTTTGCTGTATAATGTATGTAAAGCTCCCACCTGCAAACATGATTATTCTGCGCTGTTGACATCACATTATTATGCAATCAATACTTTGTCATGACTTGCATATTTTTTAGTTCCTCTGGAAATTTGCTACTTTATAATTCTGACTGAATAAAGAAATCTTTCCTACTCTTCAAGTGCATTTTTGATTAGTAATTAGACATTCACACATGAAGAGCAAATTGGATGAAAGAACCATCCCCCTTCCCCCCACATATCACCAAGATGATTTAGCCTAAGTGAAACTTCAATCGTGCATGAGAAAGTCTGAGAGGGGGAAGGAGGAGGAAGAATTACTTTTTCATTTGGTATTAAAGCAACCACTTAACATGAATTAATTTCATAGACAACCTAGTTTTGGGCTGTGCATTGCTGAGCATATTATCTGAAGCAATTTAACAAAGCCTCCTAGAGTATTATTTGAGTGTGGGCTGAAGAGCTGATACCAGAGTTTCCAGGTGGACCACCTGACAAAATTGTATTAGAAGATAACCATGAACCATAAGAAGGTTTAATCAGATTCTTTTCAAGAAAAGATTCAGAAATCCATTAGAGTCATTAGCAAAACTGATTGCCTTGAGTGGGGTGTGGGTTTGTATTCTTTTGCGTTCTACAAAAATATGCAAACTTAGTCCAGCATTATATATTTCCTGCTTGTTTAAGGAAGAGTTCGGCTGGCAGCATCAAACCACCCAACTGAAAAAGCAGCAAGTTTCAGAACTCCCTTGCAAGGTATCAGTTACAGAGACCTCCATTTCTAGAAGGATAGTAAGGCAAAGACATGAAAGGACTTCAGACCTGTCTATTTAGGAGTCAGGCAGTATGGGAACCAAGGCTGCCTGGTGTGACTAGAAATCCTGTCCCTGCCCTTGGGAGCCTAGGATGCCTGGATTTCTAAGGGGATCTTTCCTAGCCGGTAACTCTCCATCAGAACCACACCTGTGGTTTAATTAGGATGTATCAAACCAAATATATTTTCACAAAAATGATTTTGCTTTGATAAATGGGTGTTTTCTGATAAGGCTTGGTTCTTTATCAGTGTTGGTGACCTCAGTTCTTGTACCCCTGTTACAAGGAGCTGTGATAGTACCTGCTTTGTATTCAGATGCCATAGCTTTCATCCATTCCAAGCACCTAGAAAGCTGCTTGCCTATGTTGGATGACAAATATAGACACAACATTTCTGCCTGATGTGGTTCATGCATCAGCCAGATGCATAAGAGTTCCAAAATGCACTAACTGGCATGAACTTAAACAGACAAGGCAGTAATGAAGTCTGAGTTAGGACTTGAGCTTTCTAGCTGTCTTCTGCAGGTGTTCTTTAATGCCAGCGCCTATGTTTATGTATTACAGCTTTACCAATACTTTCTTTGATGGATCATAACAATCCCAGTCACACTGTGATGCTCCTAAATTTCATCATCTAGTATTCAAGCAAGAACCAATTAGAAGTAGACTGACCTGATTTGTTTGAAGTAGAATATGTACTCCTAAATCAGCATTCAAGAACAGATCCTCAGTTGGTGGGAATCTATGAATGATACATATTTGCAAACATTATTTGACCACTTACTGAACTTCATGACAACTCTATGAAATACTTTAGCATTATTCTCCCCGTTGCATTTCAGATGAGATTGAGGCCAGATGTTAAGACCATTTTTTTCCAGTGAGAATTGGTGAGCACAATCCATGGGACATGCTTTCAGAGGTGCCGAGGACACAGAGCCCTTCCTTGTACTAAGGCAGACAACATTAGAAGTTGTGTCTCCTGAAGTTCAGCCTGAATTGTCACCAAAAGACCACTCTCTTGACACTAACCCGTTCCATTTTGCTCTACCCTAAAGGATCATCCAGAAGCGAAAGTCACATACGGATGTTTGGCATCATCTACTACCTACACTGTTACAATAGCAGTTTAAGTAACTTCGTGCTCTCTGAATTTGCTTTCACATGCAATGACAGATACTCTCAATAACTTGTAAATCCTCATGTTTTGGAGCCTTCCTTTGTCTTGCTCTGTTTGGTACGTGTTACTCACTCCAGCAGCTGAAGTTATATGGGAAGAGTGATCTGAATGGAGGAACAGGACATTCCCTGCAGACGACACTCAGCTGTCAAAATTTCAAAAGTTTTTTTCATCAGAACCTTTGTGTCTCTTTTCCTTGAATATACGTAGAGCAGAAATATGCGACTGGTTTTCAGTGACACACTGTTCAGGCTGTGACACATGAAATTTAAAAAAAGTTAACAGCAGTTCACTTGTAAGAGCAAGCAATCAGAGCTTTTACACATGTTAGTACAGCAGGTCAGCATAAGACTTCATGGCAATGGGAGAGAGAAAAATCTGGTTTTTTATAGGACCCAGCTACAGTCACCATGACTGAAAGACAAGTCCTATGTGGAGAATATGCATCAATTTCCTTAATAAGGACAGTAACGATGCACCATAGCATGGAACCAAAAGCAAATGAGCAAAGTTGCAAAGGATACAAAATTTCTCCTTCACAGGAAATTTCAGGATTTCAAGATTTATTTTGCTTCTGAAGCGGAATAAAATCAAATCACTTTAAGTGACATTTTCAAAACAATTTCATTTTAAGCCCCAGTCTTTAATCTCAATTTAAAATATAACACAATCTGAAGGAGTGATTTCAAAATGAAAAATGGAGTCACTGTTCTGAAAAGGTTAATGCAGGGTATTTTAACCTTCCTGAAGGAGTTGTAATTGTTTTTCAGATTTTGTTGAAGTTGACACTTTCGTAGAAGAGCTTTGTTTTCAATCAAACAGCAGTTTTCCATTGAAAAAACATTCGGTTGGAAAAGTTCCACTCAAGCTAGCTGAAGCATGGGAGGTTTGTAGATAAGGAGAATATAATTAGCTACAATAGAAATTTTGTCAGAAGGCTGAGGCTAAGAGCTCTCACACACCGGATAAATACCACTGCACTCCTGAAAAGAGGACAAGTGACTAGGGCTGTTATTTTGCTTTTCTTCTGAAAGGTTGCTGCTACTGTACTACATCAGTGTCCTCCCTGCCTAATCACACTGGTTCGACACTGACACAGTGGGGATGAGGAAAGACGACTGCTTACCGAGGACCTATTTTTGGGAGAGGATTTGATCACATGCTCTGCTTTCGGTGCGTTAGCAATTATGCTGAGGTCCATGGGACGGCTCTTGCAGCAGGAGCTGGGGGACAGCAGCAGCACTGCTGAACTGCCGGTGTTCTGCTTTCTGGGACACATTTCCCAAGATGTGATCTCACAAGATCACATTGAGGATGGTGGGATTACAAAGCATTGATTTCTGCAGTAACAGGTTTTCTTTTTCTGCTGATAAACAAAAGACAAAATTAAAAACATATTTGCTATAAATATTACACAAATGTAAATGTGTGCTGGTTTTGGCTGGGATAGAGTTAATTTTCTTCATAGTAGCTAGTATGGGGCCATGCTTTGGATTTGTGCTGGAAACAATGTTGATAACACAGGTGTTTTAGTTTTATTGCTGAGCAGTGCTGACACAGAGTCAAGGCCTTTTCTGCTTCACAC
>NW_008795124.1:765641-778023 GCF_000699145.1 Aptenodytes forsteri | reverse complement strand
GTGAGCGGGCGGCTGTGTAGTGCTTAGTTGCCGGCTGGGGTTAAACCACGGCAAAATGAAAAAAACATTTACCCCCAGTTTTGAAGAGATTATTATTCAGGATTTTCATCCTCTGTTTAATAGGTGACAGGAAGTGTTGATATGCAGCTCTGCAGTGTATTTTGCTAAGGCAGGAATCACTGCCTTAAGGCAAACTTCTTAATCTTGTTGATTTTACAAGGGCACACACTCATTCCTGGAATGTGAGAAGGATCTTCCTTCACAATAAAGTAATACATGCCGAGAAGCACCAGAAAGGAGCTGGGGTAGAAGGCAAATAATTTCCTCTACTAAGAGAAGCAGCATAGTGGAGACTAATTGGCCCAAATATTGCTGCTCAATTTCTTATTCAACACATTTAGTTAACAAGGGTCAAAGCCCACGTTCATATTGAAAGGGTAGGATGACTTTTTGTTAAGGTAAGTATGGCTCTACTTGTTTTATCATTATTTCTACCAAAACAAAATCTTCATGCAGAAGATTACTGTATTCCAATTAGCATCACACTTTGCAAGGAAAGCATCCAACCATTGTGAGAAAATTTTGTTTCTGTATTAAACTAGCTGTCTGTGGAGGCCTTGTGTTCATTTTGCTTTGTTTTTAGTGCTGACATAAAATGGGTGCCAAAAATTTACATAGATTTCAAACTCAGGCACAGTTAGTACAGAAAAAGAATTCACCAAGGGCTATTAAACACGAAACCTGTGGCCCACGATGTTTTGAGCCACAGACCGTTGGAAGGTGTGTTAATATGTCAAGAAAGCGTAACAAAATGTTTGCCCAGCCCTCTTCCCTAAACATCCTTTCTCTCCAGAGGAGGCTGAAATTATGGGGTTAAAGCTGCATCTTAAAAGTTAATAGGCAAAATATGTTTTAGTGTGGCCGTAAGAGGTAGTCCCTAGACATCTGAAGGTTCCCAGCTTAGGCAGCCACTGACCTGTTGCTACATATTTAGCAATGTGTTTTTACGCTGGTGAGGTGCATGTGTGAGCAACAACAGCTTGTTGCCCCTTGCCTGCAAAGTAGCAGTTGATTGAATACTTGCTGCAAGTATGTAGCATTGCCAAGTAAAAAAAAAAAAAACCAACAAGTTCCTGAAAATGAACTTTCCTAAAAAATGAAATTCCTCACGAATCAAACCTGAGTGGGGCAGAGTAACAGCCTGTCCGAGCTGGGGCAGCAGTAAATTATTAAAACATGCTAACAGGATTGCAAGCAACCCATCACTCTCCTCAACTATAACATGGGAAAAATGTCATAGTGAAGCTGAATTAATTGGAGCCGATTTCTGGCACCCTTTCTTTGAGTGTTAGGACTTTGCATCTCATTCGATCAACTGAAACTGATGTACTCAAAGTGATGCTTCCCTGTGGCCTTGGTTTCCTTGGCTTCCTAGGATTAAAAATGCCCCTAAATTAATGCCCTAAATTAAAAATGCCCTTAAATATTCTAATTTTGCACTGTGTAAGGAGTGTTTTTAGGACTTCCAGGCTGGCCTCGCAGCCTCTCAGGCAGAAGTGAGCTAATCTATTTTCATTTCACCTGGATGAATGCACACAAGTGATACTTGTGGTCCGATCCCATATTCTCCTTGCTGCTCCTGTTTGCCTGAAAAAAGAATCACACAGCTTCTCTCATCCCCATTGATGCATTAGGTACATCACAAGGCATCGCTGGAGTCCGAATGCAAAAGAAATCCAATGAAATAGTCTTTCCTCCTTCCCTATGCAGTGATGACTGGAACCACTGGAAAATTAATTGCGGGTGGCTCAGCTGACACTTTATTGCCTGCTGATTTCTCATTGGAGCACCTCAGTCTCCTTTCATTTACACACATTTCCTCTTTTCCAAGGGAAGGGGCACTTAGGAGCAAATAACTTTTCTGTAAATTGGGCCATATGTCTAGTCCTCAAGGGGCCCACAGTTTCGGCCCTCATCTAGAAATTTCAGAATAAATCAGAATACCACAAACCCTACACTAGAAGTACTTTAGTGAGTATGTGAGAGCCTTTCCCTACAAATGGACTGACTACTTGAATTTGAAATCCTTTGCCCATCTGCAAAGTCTCTGATCCAGTATCTGACAGGAGAAATGTCTCTCCTATCCCAATCTCAAAAGACTTTCTTACTAGATCTTTTCCTGGAACGCATGTCCAGCAGAGTGTCACAAGCCATCATTTTTCAGTCTAACCAACAGTCACCCTTTTCATTAACTTGGCTTTCAAGAGACATTGTTTTAAGTGAATATGAAGCCCTCCTGTGATAGCAAAAAGTGCAGATGTAATAATATACATTGCAACATATTTTCAACCCACCAGAGCCATTTCCTCCTCTTTTGTTTCCTTTTATGACCCTGATGTCATTTGGAATAAACTTTAATTGGGTCATTTTGTCATCCGCTGAGCAGCCGCCATTAACAAACCTTTACAGCAGTAAGTGCTAGTAGCGGGATCTCTGTCACAGGCAGTTGCCACTTAGTGAAGTTTCACAAACATATCTTCATTATTTATGCATGCTGTGCTTTATTACCGACACCAGGTGTGAGCCAGGAACACTTCACTACACACAAGCAGCTAAGGAGGTCAGATGTCAGCGTTAAAGTAATAACGATAAAAAACTGAACAAGAGAGGTGTGTTCTCACGTCACTGTCAGTTGCCCTGTGCCTTGCAAGGCACTGCAGTCATACTCGTGTTTTATAGTAATGTTTTAAGTGACTGATTCATCACGGCATTACTGGGAGAACACAAACATCTCCGGTTTCTGATGAACACAAAGGCAACATTTTGACCTTAAGGCTTGCCATGTTTTAACGTGAATATGTATTGAAGTATCTATATTATGCACAAACAAAAGTACGTGTATTATCCATTGAGTGAGCAAGGACATACTTTTAAACATTTTTTCATCATTTTATATATATATATGCATACATGTACAGAGAACCTGATGCAATTTGATTTTGCACCATTTCTGGTGTAAATGTATACATAGCAGTGGAATTGTTTCTGCTTTACATTACTGTGAGGGTGATTAGCATCAGGTTCTCTGTACATGTATGCATATATATATATAAAATGATGAAAAAATGTCACAAAAAAGTGTGTAAGCTGTAGAAAATACTACATGCAGAATGACTTTATCAATCTGGATTGGTTCCACTGAAACCAAAGAAATTGCAGTGGAATTGTTTCTGCTTTACATTACTGTGAGGGTGATTAGCATCAGGTTCTCTGTACATGTATGCATATATATATATAAAATGATGAAAAAATGTCACAAAAAAGTGTGTAAGCTGTAGAAAATACTACATGCAGAATGACTTTATCAATCTGGATTGGTTCCACTGAAACCAAAGAAATTAGGACAGATTTACATAAAAGTATGTAAATGAATCATGACCATGAGTTCCACAGGAGTCATTCTGGTTTTGTTAAAGTTGATGGGAAAAATATAAATATATTCCTACAGACTTTGACAGGGGCAAGATCCAGCCTCAAATTTGAAAACTTAGCCCAGTTAATATGTTAGAAATGCACATAGGAGTTTTGAATTAGCTGTTATGTTTCTACTGCGTTATCATATTGTAGTTGTAATATATGAAAGAATTACAAAATTCAATTAGGGAATGGTTCTTAGGTCACAGCAAAATTGGCACACTAAACACACAATAAATGTCTACTTTATTTTTAATTAAACAGCCTCCCCTTAAAGGTTTTTAATCACTAGTTTAGATAAGTGGGATTTGTAATGATTGTTAAGGAACTGTGGAGAGTGGCTGAAAACATGCACCTGCATGCAGTTAGAAGGGGGTATTATGGAAAATGTTATTGAGCCTGTAGGAAAGCTTTCCTTTATGTTTAATGTGTTGTTAGAATGATGAATAATGTCATAATTCTCACTAAAACTGGAAAATCCTTTTACAGTAGCCTGTTAAAAGCCTTCTTGATGTTAAGCTTTAAAAAAGTCCTCCATCATTAATGCAGTCCATACTTGGGAAAGTGTGCTTACCAAAAAGGAGTGCAATGTAAAATATTCCAGCTCCACCAAATGACAATGAAGCTAATATTAAAGAAATATAAGATGAAAGAAAACATGAACTTGAACATTATATTTTAAGCTTTCAAACTTTGGGCTTTTCCTATGTGTTTTTTTTTCTTTTTCTTTAAAAGCCCTGGTTATACATGTAATCCTATCTCCTTGTATTTAGTCTCTGGCTTACTGCTGAAGTAGCTTAATTGCAACTGTTAGATCACATATTTATCTGGTAGTTCTGACTTTTTTTGGCCACACGTTTCATTTAGAGAGTGGTGAGATTTAAAAATCTTATGGGATACCAATTTCAAGAAAGCTTCAAGCATCTTGACTTACACCTGTCTCTCTTGCACTACACCTCTTCTCATCCAGGCAGTATTTTGTATAGTGTTTTTTCCATAGACGTATATCCTGCCATTTAAAACAATATGAAATAATGTGGAAAGACCCTCTAATGGGATATTAGGAATGACATGTTTAAGATAAAGGGGTGCAGCCACTGAAACAGTGTCTGATGAAGATTTAGAGTGATGGCTGAACCATGTGAATTGTTTATCCATTCTGCCACACTATTGCTGCAAGCCAAGAGCGGTGTAATAATTTATTTGGAAACCACAGTTTAGTACAGTGAGAAAAAGTAATCTACCACTGCTCCGACAGGCCAGGCAGATAGATATGAAAAAAAGAAACAGATCTATTTCTTGAGATGTAGGCAACAATTATGAATGAATAGACAGCCACCTTAATATATGAGTTGCCATCCCTCAGCTGCTTCAGGCCTACTTTGTGTGCTCTGCTCCAAGTTACTCATTCGAAGGTTTGATATTTCTGAATATCATACATCATGAGACTTTTTACAGATCAATACATGTATATTAACTATCATCTCCTTGATTGTGGCAAGGATGTTCTTCCAATGAGGACAGTTGCTTTCGCTGTAAAATATGTTAGGAGGTCTAAGCTATTTAGCCACCACAATAACACGACATTATTTTGACTACCAGCATCTACCCCAGAATTTGTCATTCCTCTGTTGTCTCCTTTCTCCTCCTCAGTTCCTGTATTTTCCATCAAGTGGTCCAGCAGCTTTCAAGTACCTGCCTCCACACCCCGGGTGCTGGTGCCATCCTGCAGCTGTCCAAGGGAGGCTGCGGCCAGCGCAGCCTGAACACGCTGCCACTGCTTCAGCATTCTGCTGGCTGGATCTTTCTCATGTCCATTAAAAATGAGAAGTGGGCTGAAATGCCAATTAGATAATGTCGACATTTGGCAAACAGAGCTGTCTGCCAGTTTGCAGGCAGTCTGGGCAGTGTCACAATGAATCCGTCAAGAGGCATAGAGTATCCCCATGGGATTCAAAATCCAGCTGTCACTCAAAGCTACAGTATCTCGGATTTGGGTGTCAGGGTAGGTGGGGGAGGGGGTTAATTTCGCTATGGAAAGTGGGTGAAATGCCTTTCCTAGATTTCTATGGCATCCAATCGACATCCACCAGTGTAGGACCTGAAGTTACTACATAAAGGAAAAGGTACGGTGCATCTCCATGTGAAACTTCCTAGAAGTGCTC
The DNA here is from genome assembly GCF_000699145.1 of Aptenodytes forsteri. Taxonomy (NCBI): domain Eukaryota; kingdom Metazoa; phylum Chordata; class Aves; order Sphenisciformes; family Spheniscidae; genus Aptenodytes; species Aptenodytes forsteri. The sequence goes on along the minus strand of NW_008795124.1, from coordinate 772,384 downwards.
CTACAAGATGCTAACACAAACATTTGTAAAACAATAATGGGCTTGGGTTTTCTGACTACTTCAAACATATAGTTTTGAAAAACTGCAGCATATCCCAAATTACAAGGCTTTGTAATTTGCTCACATGAGGTGTAAAAACTGTTGCACCAAGATAGAAGAGAATAGAGTGAAGGCCCCTCCTGGAAAGGACACATGCATCGATTCTCACCTCTTCTCTTGATTACTGAAAAACTAATTACTGAAGTACCAAAGCCTATGCTGACAAGTACATAACTTCACTTCATAAAAAAATGCAAATCTGTATGATGTCAAAGAAAAGTTATTTTCAAACAAAACGTCAACTGCTTTTTGCTATTTTTGCTTTCTGTTTTCATTAAAGTGTTTATACAAATTTGCAAAACTGTCTAGTAGATTCCTCAGAGGAGTGGGGGGGAAAGGTAATATTTAGCAAGTGTTTGGAGTTTTTGCTGCAAGTCTTGAATAATTCTGTTCCTCTGTCTCAGAAAAGGAAAGGACTAAAACCATACTGATGAGTCTTAATCTTATTAGAGATCCATGTCTCAGCTGATCTTGTAACACTACAGACTGACTGCCATGAGTGACACTAGCTTGGGGATTTGGGTGTCAGAGGACCCAAGGGAGAAGCGATATCCAGAATATGAGAAAGTAGATATTGGCCAGGGAAAACCCAGAATATTCAAATGTGATGGAGCATTTATCAGTCATCCTGTGCAATCAGCCAAAGCCTGCTTGAAGATGACTCCATGTCCTGGTACTCTTGACAGCTGGGAGATGCACTGATGTCTTCTGCAAACACAGAAATGCTTTGTGGCTGTCTTTTCATAACCTTGCAGCTTGTAGACTTATTTATACCCATGCAGAGTCTCCACATTGAAGTTTTTCACTCAGACTTGGGATAACTTTTCATATTGAGTTTACACAGAAACCAGTGAGGTAAAAAGAAGGAAGTGCACTGAGCATGTTGATACAAAGCATCATTTTTGAATCAAGCTCACATAGCAATTCTCTGTCTTTAAAACCACATAGGTAAGATTGCCATTTCAGACAGGTGGGTGTTCTGGCACCATTCTCCTGGCAGCAAAGATCTGACATGTTGAAAGAGAAAACTAGTGTTTGTTAAACATGAAAAAAACTATGAATGTTAAACACACAGTACTTTAACATAGGTGTCAACATAATAATTAAACCCATAATGTATGCTGCAAAAATTGTGGGTTCCCCCCCCCCCTTTTTTGAAATTCAGCATTCATTGAGGACTAAGATTTTCATTTCCCTCAGCAGGTTGTGTAAACAAGGAGAGATTGTGCTAGCAGACTCCTGAAGTATCAAGGGCCTGTTCTGCACACAAAGCTACAGAGTCAGCGGCAGAGCTCTGGCTAATACTCCAGATAAGACAGAGTGGTCTCTGGGCCTGTGGTGGGAAAGTGCCCTTATGACACTCAAGCCTGATGAGCTACGTGAATTAATGCAAAATGGAGTTTCAAAAACACAGACTTAGAAAAAACAAAGCAACCACTTTCTCTTTCCCAAAGTCTACTAGAGAGCAATCTGAAAGTCTTTACAGCTTAACTTTGTAGCGGCCAAGGAAAGCATTTCCTTGTGAGGAAGAAAAGCAGAACTCTGTTCCTTGCAGTGCAATGCTGGAGAACAGTACTTGGAAGAAGGAAGAGTCAGAAGAGATGAGGCTTCAAAATAATTTGGGGAGGCAACCTTCCTAGAGGGAGGAGGTGGAAGGGGAAGAGTAATTTTGAGTCTGTTGAAGCAGGCTCACTGGCACTGTGTGGTGAGGGAAGGGGGAAGATCAGCATGGAACTGCTCGGGATGATAACTGGAGAATTACACCGAGAGGCACATGTTAAGACTGGTTCTGCTGGTCTGAAACTGCTTGCTCTGAAGCACACTCACTTCTCAGGAGACTTGTAGCCATGTCATTGACACAGGCTCTACTTTCCACAGCTTCCTGCTAGAAATGAGCTAGAATATTGCGTGATCCTAGAAGGATCTGTGCCCTAGCAAGCTTTAGAGGAGTCACTCATCATTGTCATGCTGCTGCCTAACCCCAGATGCTTTCCCCTCTACATCTGTAAAGGTTATGGGACCCTTCAGTGCCTAACCCTCCCCCAGACATAGTGCAGAGAGCACCCAGAATAAAAGAGGAGCATTTGCAATGACTTGCTTCCCCATATATTCACTAACATTCACCACATCTTTTCTCCCACACAGGACTTTCCTGGCTACCTCTTAACATTTCTGCATGCTATTGTAAAGAAAAGAACCACTTGTACTTATATAATGCAAAATTTAATATGAAAGCAAGCTCTCCTGAACCCATCCTACATGCAGGATTTCCACCCCCACCTTTCATGTGACATTTGTGTGCCACATAGGCGAACATTTTTGGATGATAAGCTTAGCTATCTCAGAGGCCTGTTAAACAATATGGAAATCCCTAGGGCTGTGTAAATGTAAACAACAACTGCAAACTCCTGCCTGGAGTTTTTTTTTTACCCAGCTAGTTATCTCCATATTTTTAGCATCCCTATCACAGACTTGGGATGTGAAGGAAGATTGCCATATTGTTTGTTCCTGCATTAGTCACATCTGAAATAATCTGAAAAGGAGTTTGGTTTTTTTTCCTCCTAATAATTGCATGATCATGTGATAACTTTTTTATACTTATGTGTAAAATTTGGAGTAATTGCCCCAGCGGATAAAGTTACTCCCATGTGTAACTACTTGTTGGACCAGACCCCAGTTTGGACTTCCTTAAGGTGAAAAGCTGCAAACAGTCTTCTGTAATGCAGCAATGCATCTGTCTTCCCCGCAGAAGCTATTTAGCCAGCGATTAGTCCATAGTGCAGTGTAATCACGGTTATTATTTGGGGAGGGGTGAGTGAAGAAATGTAAACAGCAGTTTACTTTTGTGGTGTCAGTGTTTTATCATATACTTAGTGCTTTACCTTATGCCCAATGGATGAAAACAGGCAAAAAAACAAACCCAAGAGTTCCCCACCAGATTCACTGGGCTTTAATTTCACATATGCAGTCTAGACTGTTTGCTTGCAGACTTGGTTAATGCAAGAAGAGATATTACCTATTGCTCTGAACTCTGCAATTCCTAGGCAAAAACAAGTCCAATTTAGGGAAGCACTTTGTTAATAGATAGTCAGTCTTACAACAGATAGTTTTTAAAAGATAATTATCTTCTACAAAGCACTTTTATGTCTACATATATGCCACAGTTAAATGCAACACTTGATACTGGACTAATGGAAAGACATCTGAGTGCATGGGAGTGGGGGACAATCTATCATTTTTATCAATTTGCAGTTTTGATGGCACTTTCTGTATGATTAGTGGCACTATATCCTCTGACTATTCAGGTAAACAGTTTCCTTTGTTGTGTACTCAGGATTAAACACTAAACATCACTGGAGAGGGGAAAATTAATCCCTTAGGAATGGGAAAAAGGTGATTGTAGAAACTCTGTCAGGAGATTCATGTTGAGACATAAAATCTGAAACAAATTTTAACTGTATAACTGTATTTTGAAATTCATGGTATGGTAGATTTAAGCCCTCCATTTTGCACTGCTTACACAACATTTTGGTGGTGGTCCGTGTAGTTCTTTGTGCTCCCTGGTTCTTACGACACTGAAGGTTTATTATCAACCTCCAATATTAGTTTTTCTTTATAAAGTTCATCACCACAATTGACAGGAAACAAAGTGCATATGAAACTGAACACCATGGTTAAGTATTTTCCTGTGATGCTTTAAATCTTGTGTTTAAATGTTTTAAGGTTAATTAGTAAGCACATTTAAAAATTATTACACTAGTGAATAGCACAAGCAATTATTACATTCTATCAGTCACTCAAATAGAGGGATTAATCTATGTTAGGAAAAGATTAATTTCCTATATCCCAGAAATGAATTTTTTTTCAGCAATTATCAATAGTATCAGATGGGCCTTTTCCATTACATTTTAAGCAGAAATCTTTACTTATATTAGCAGAGAACTTTGATTATGGAAGACAGGCATGATTATGTCACTGTTATTACTGAATGAATAGATGCCCTTCTATGATACTAGTTTTTTAGTCATAATGATGCAACCATCCTGTACTTGGTAATATCAGTATTTATAACTGTAACACAGATGCAAAGAAATCTGTTGAAAAGGTAAGTCCTTGAGAGCGCAGGCTCTGTCCTTCTCTGTGTTTTGCTGAGTTCAGTGCAATGAAAGCACTTAATAAATAACGGTTAATCCAAGATAGCTGCTGACCATTTCAGAGTTTTGATATTTGTATCCATTACTTCTCTGTTTTTCTATTTTCCTAATGAAAACTATCAGTTTGCAGAACAATTCTCAGAAAGGAATACTTTCTGTGCCCCCTTTGAAAAAAATGGTCTTCCTTTAACTGGCCATTTCAGTTGATAATTTTGCCTATAAGTCACAATACAGTGTTCTCAGTTACTCCCTTACCAATGCCAAATGAAAAGCAAAACAAAATATACATTACAATAGCTATCTGTATACTCTGATGGCTTAATAAATCCTCACTAGGCATCTGAAACTGGAGAAAATAAAGAGAAAACAGAAAGAATAAGGTTTGGACCTGAGAAGCAGTAGTTTTAATAACCTGATTTATGGCAAATGAAAGAATACATAGGTATTCTTTCTGCAGCTTGTTCATACAGAATACTATTATTCTGGATGTTAATTGAAATATTATGTTTTTTCTCTTGCTGTAATAACAGAAAAAAAAAGTCTTCAGCTAAAAGTAGCCCATAGCTTTATTAATTCCTCAGCTGAAAATAATAAAAATGTATACATAAAGCAGTATATACATCCATACACCCCCCCCACCCAATTTGTATCCACACATAAGTATATAGAAAATAAGTATTTCCCTAGTAATAGCAGATACAGAGTCCACAGTATCTAGAGCTACATATAAATTTTCTTTATAATTATATTTAGGATGTCTTTATGTAGAAAGGGACAGCAATAGACAAAAGTGATAAATTCTCCTGTTATTAATGCTAGAGTTTGCGTTTCTGCCTGAGCAGTTAGGAAAAGCAAATGTTATCGATGTGTTAAAAGGAAATACTTGTTAATAACTAGATAATTTTAAGATGTTGGGTTCATACCATCTGTTAATCTTAGTTGTGATTAAAGAGGTAATCCTAATGCCCATTATTCCTAATGACAAGACCAAGCAGGCTTAAAGCATTAACTGTCGGAGGCCAAAGAGAAGAAGCAATGAAGGATATCAGCAATCTTAGCCACAATTGAGGAATTGGCCCATATGCTTTAAATCTTGTGTTTAAATGTTTTAAGGTTAATTAGTAAGCACATTTAAAAATTATTACACTAGTGAATAGCACAAGCAATTATTACATTCTATCAGTCACTCAAATAGAGGGATTAATCTATGTTAGGAAAAGATTAATTTCCTATATCCCAGAAATGAATTTTTTTTCAGCAATTATCAATAGTATCAGATGGGCCTTTTCCATTACATTTTAAGCAGAAATCTTTACTTATATTAGCAGAGAACTTTGATTATGGAAGACAGGCATGATTATGTCACTGTTATTACTGAATGAATAGATGCCCTTCTATGATACTAGTTTTTTAGTCATAATGATGCAACCATCCTGTACTTGGTAATATCAGTATTTATAACTGTAACACAGATGCAAAGAAATCTGTTGAAAAGGTAAGTCCTTGAGAGCGCAGGCTCTGTCCTTCTCTGTGTTTTGCTGAGTTCAGTGCAATGAAAGCACTTAATAAATAACGGTTAATCCAAGATAGCTGCTGACCATTTCAGAGTTTTGATATTTGTATCCATTACTTCTCTGTTTTTCTATTTTCCTAATGAAAACTATCAGTTTGCAGAACAATTCTCAGAAAGGAATACTTTCTGTGCCCCCTTTGAAAAAAATGGTCTTCCTTTAACTGGCCATTTCAGTTGATAATTTTGCCTATAAGTCACAATACAGTGTTCTCAGTTACTCCCTTACCAATGCCAAATGAAAAGCAAAACAAAATATACATTACAATAGCTATCTGTATACTCTGATGGCTTAATAAATCCTCACTAGGCATCTGAAACTGGAGAAAATAAAGAGAAAACAGAAAGAATAAGGTTTGGACCTGAGAAGCAGTAGTTTTAATAACCTGATTTATGGCAAATGAAAGAATACATAGGTATTCTTTCTGCAGCTTGTTCATACAGAATACTATTATTCTGGATGTTAATTGAAATATTATGTTTTTTCTCTTGCTGTAATAACAGAAAAAAAAAGTCTTCAGCTAAAAGTAGCCCATAGCTTTATTAATTCCTCAGCTGAAAATAATAAAAATGTATACATAAAGCAGTATATACATCCATACACCCCCCCCACCCAATTTGTATCCACACATAAGTATATAGAAAATAAGTATTTCTGTAGTAATAGCAGATACAGAGTCCACAGTATCTAGAGCTACATATAAATTTTCTTTATAATTATATTTAGGATGTCTTTATGTAGAAAGGGACAGCAATAGACAAAAGTGATAAATTCTCCTGTTATTAATGCTAGAGTTTGCGTTTCTGCCTGAGCAGTTAGGAAAAGCAAATGTTATCGATGTGTTAAAAGGAAATACTTGTTAAAAACTAGATAATTTTAAGATGTTGGGTTCATACCATCTGTTAATCTTAGTTGTGAT
>NW_008795124.1:750641-763141 GCF_000699145.1 Aptenodytes forsteri | reverse complement strand
AAGCTACCCATGTAAAAGTTGCTATTCCTGGTATTTTAAGTCGCTGTATAGACTGGTAAACATTTCTATAATCAGTTTATTCCTGCGTACAGAGTGATAACACAAGCCATACACTGCACTCCCTTAGGAGGGCTGGACTTCACGCTTCTAATCTGACCAAGAAATTAATTACAACTTGAAGTTTATCTGTGATCTTTGTGTTAGGAAAATAGGGGAGGAAAACAATTTATACACATCCCTTCTTCTGGTGCTTTCTTTTCCATGCATATAAGAAAACCACCTCACCTATCTTCTGCCATCAATGCCAGGCCAGCTTCTGAATTTGCATTGCTACAAGCTGTGAAAAAACTCTGTATTGTGTCATGTTTCAAAAAACCCTCAGATAAAGCTAGTAAAGTATGTCCTGCCCTTTGAAGCAAGGGGGACTCCCCCTACATGAAGTTCAAAATAAAGCTACGGTTCCCACAAGCAGCTGCAAGGCCATGCAGGGACCACTCCTCCGAAACTCCAGGGTTAAGAGAACTTCTCCCTGGTTCTTTTCCTTCTAGCATTATCCTCATTATTTACTGACTGACTCTTCCCCACCAGTCTCAGGCTTCACTTCTCTAGCTCAGACATCTTATAATACACTGGAAGAAGATGAAGGAATTAGTTAATTCCCCAGAGCTGGCCCAGCCCCACCAACCTGCAAATTCCTATATACAAGCTGGCAACTGTGATCTTTCCTCTAAGCCAGCGAGAGAGGATTAACTCCTTCCCTACTTTAGTTTGCAGCTCATTCACAAGCTGTTCAACTTGTACATCCAGTATTTGATATCTGAAGTGCTTTGATTGGACACAATGAGTCACATTGGCATGGTTTTCGTTCCCTACTTAGTTCAGCTAATTAAATCCTAAGCAAAAATAACCACAGATATGTATTTGCTGAATGTGCTGCAAAGGAAGTGGCCATTCCCAGGAAGTGCTGTTTCAATAAACCCATTTGCTAGGCCAAACACAGAGAGGACGTGAATGCAGACATGGCAAACTTATGTAAAAGGAGATTTGGACTTCTGGGAGGGTCATTTTTCTCAAGTTCTAATAAGTACTATTGATGGGAGCAAGCACCAAGCCAAATTACAGCTGCAGATGAATGCGAAATTAATAGGAACTACAAACACAAAGCTATAGATGACATAATTTCTTACTTTTAAAAAGCTTGAATGTTTAGACTTCCCTGGTTTTCTATGATATAAGCTGATTTTTAAATACCAACAGCTGCACTCCATTCTCATAAAGAAAATCCTGCATGGGGCCTCAAGGTTAATTATCAGTGCTGTCTCTTTATGAACTAAGGCTCCTCACCATTATCTGCCAGTTCTAGCCTACAAAAACCTTTCTAATTTGGCCATCACAGTGACACTAGGGTGCCTATCAGTCATATGACTACAACATCCTAGACCAGACCTCTCTAACTAGCTGCATGTGGACCAAGTCCAGATCGTGAAGCACCATTTGCAAGTCCACCAGCAGCACTGGCCCATTCCTGCCCTCCACCCACACTGGTAGCAAGACATGGAGTGGGAAGCATGGGTAGGAAGTCTGTTCTCTAAAGGACACAGCACCTGGACAAGACCCGAGCACCTTTGCAGGTGTTGGGCTATGGCATGGGGTATGAGCTCCAAAAGGCATAGCCCTGCTAGGGTATGCCAGTGCTGGGATGTCCCATTGCTTAAGCTGCCAGTTACAGTGATGATCTCTCCACGGCTACTGTACAGAACACCGTTACACAGGGAAACTGGCCAGGCCTCCCTCTGCCAGCTTGAGTGCAGAAAGGGGACAGGGTCACATAGTGTCCTTGGGTCCCCGCTGAATGGCTGATGTTCGTGTTGACAAAGGTGCTCTGCTGGGATTAGTTGCCTGCCCCCACAGCTGGAGCAGGTCTCTACGCAGGACAACTCTCACATGAAATGAAGCTGGGGCTTGGAGGATTGCAATGTTTCTTTCCTTCTGCCCTTCCCAGCTAATCAGAGAAGCCCCCTGCTTCCCAATTTTATGTTGTTTCCCTCTTCTGAAACAGGGGAAGAATTCTGTTCTAAGTTTACCTGCATGAGAGTATTTCTTTTTTCTTCTTCAGGACATATCCTTTAAAACTCTACTGTAGGTTCCTGCAGTTCTCCTTTAAGAGAAAAGCAGTGTTTACTGTGACTTTATCACTGTATGATTTCTCACTCTTTCTAAAGAGGTCCCCCTATGACAGCAGGTTTTTGAAGATGCCGGTATGCAAATGCCACTGCTGCAATCGTGTTGAAAGAAAAGAAAAGAAAAAGAAAAGTTGAGTCATGGTCACTAAAAGCACAACTTTGCACAACAGGGTAACAATTTTGAAAGGAAGAGTTTCAGGTTGTTCAAGTAACTGATTTTAACCCTGGGGAAACACTAGAAACCGCTCTTTCCAATAATGATAGTCATAATCCTTTTTGTTGGCTGTAGAGAACCTCTGACACAAGTCAGAACAATTGGAACAATTCCAAAACTTTTTTTATGCCACTTCTGGCAACTTTGCAAGAAAAGATCATATTTTCAGATTTTTTTTCCCCAGAAGTTTAAATTTGTTGAAATTTTTCAAAAACTAAAATTCTTTTGGGTTGATCTAATCCAGGGGTTTATATGAAGTATTTAAAATTGCTTGCAATCTTCTTTTAGCCAGGGATATTTAACATCCCTTTCCCAGATATTGACAAGTTTTCAAAGTCATTAGAAATTATTTTGGAATAAACACATTGATCTCCCCAAACAAGTGGACAGGTGTCCATTTATTCCAATGGAGCACCATATTGTCATGTTAGCACTGAGTTCGGCCTATTGTATAGAATGGGTTTAGCCTAAAGAGGAGGTGGACTTCTTGGGTGCAGTGATGGCATGTCAAGTTGTGAGCTCATTCAGTCTGGCAGGGTATGGGCTGAGTGAGGCTGGCCAGGGCTTTAAGGGGAGATTGTCGCGATAAGGGAACAGGATACTGCTGGAATGGCTGTTATCTATGACGCAGGCGTTGCTTTCCTCCTATGTGAAGACATACTGACTCTGTTAGATTTGCCACTTCTTGGTTAGACATAAAACAGAGGTCTGCCTGACTGCTTGTGGCCATTGGAGAGCCCAAGGCTTGTCACCTTTCTTGCATTTTTTTCAGATAATAAGCATCACTTCATCTTTTCCCCAAGCTTCGTTGCAAATATTCTTCTTTGCCTTCCCTTTAAATGGATTTCAGCTCATCCTTTCTCAGGATTTGTCTCAAAAAGGTGGGATCAACTGCTTTCCCATTTAACTACCTCTCCCTCCATTTCCGGCACCTGTACAGGCAGCCAGGGAAACGTACTGTGCAGAAAGACAAGAGCGAAATGGTGCTGATGGGGATGGGCATCAGAAAGGGGGAGTGAGGAAAGCAGGCAAGAAAGAAAATTCCAGCTATGACAGTGAAAAGAGTGAGAGAAACACAAGAAGCTTCACAAGCAGTGGGGACACTGCCTTTTTCAGCTAGTCTCACTAGCCGGTTATCATGCAGCAACATATCATCATGACAACTTGTCAGGGATGCAAGCGAAATATTTGATTATAAACAAAGATGAGTGGTTTCTTTAGTGTTGTGCTTTGTAAAATCAACATGTTACATTACAAAGCCCAAATGCTGAGTCTATCTTGACAGCACCCCTGTAGCTTCTGCTGTACTTGGAGAGCTGCTCTGACTACAGATGCTCAGTAGATATTCTTGTGATATTTACTACCAAAAGCTTGTGACTGAAAGCTTTGTGAACTACCATGTTCTGAATTTAGGAATAACACTGATTTTTTTCATCTATTTTTACAAGCTTGTGTTGGCTCTGCATGAGTTTTTTCAACTATTTTATTGAAAAAGCTTTGTGCTTCCTTTTGTGGAAGCAGGATTTAGCATTGTACAGGGAGAAAACTTATGATTGTCTTCAATCATAGGTACATCTCGCCATAGCTGGGAAAACACATGGATTTGGCCAAATTATACACTTCTCAAAAATTGTATTTGTCCATGCTCACTGGTATGCTTGTCATTTTCTGGCATAAATTCTTTGAAGATACCATCTGTAGCTTTCTTTCAATAGTAAATAAAGTAAATAAATATTCCACAGTTTTAAGGCCCTTTTCCTGCTGTATCATTCTCATTATCTGGTGTTTGATACAGGAAAATAAAGTTATGATAGTAACAAGAAAGAAGCTGCTATGCCAATAGGCAGCTCTGGGGATAAATATACAAAGAAGGGGAACATATATTCATGCTATGATACATGCTTACATGCTAATTTAATACATGACGGCTTTTTATTCTAACAATATCATTTGTGCTGCCATAGTTAGAAGTCTGTGCCAGCATTTTCATTACAAATCCACTGTTCACAGGGATTTACAACTTCACTCTAAACATTGCTCTGGAATGAAACTTGGCAAATGGGTCTCAGCCCAGGAGCAATTTTTTTACCCATCCATTTGACTGTTAAGTTATAGTGGCATAAAAATATAGTTGTACTGCTTGAATAACTTAAAATGGCTTTGAATTAAAAAAAAATGAAATAAGTTTATGGCATGGTGTAATTACTTGTGGTATTCAGAAGAAACAACACAACAGATGAAAGCAAAAATAGCTAAGATATTGTAGGAGAGAAACAGGATATTCTAACAATGCATTTTCTCCATGATAAAAATCAGATTATACACACAATTAATTGCAGTCCTGTGTCAGTTGCCTTCACTAGACAGTGCCTCACATCATGGGCAATGGTGCTAAAAATGGATGGGATCTCTTAAAGACACTGCTCTGCATGGGTAAGTATGGCCGAGCTGTCCCTGACTAGTTATCTGACACTCTGCAATAGCTCCCACTGAGATTCTACCAGCTCGAAAGCTATCCGGTAGAGAGCCTACAGGGAGCAAATTACATTTGGAGACATTTCTTTGTTTGCTGTGGGTCATGGGCTCCCCCAGATTAGTGCTCTGTGCATCAAAGTGAGCTGCACTATTTCCGTGCTTGACCTGAAGTGAGGAGCATCGCAGTGAAGATGCTTTTGGCTTCCAGGTAGGGCAAAGTGTTGGTTTCCAGCTGGCTGTGAGTGGCTGAAGAGGAGCTGTACTGTATGCAGGGGATGTGGAGTGAGGGGAAAGGGAGCTCCGCAGAAGTGAACTAAATGGGATGTGAAATGCAAAGATAAAGTGTGGAGAAAAATTAACCTGCAAAGAAAGTAAGGAAGAGAAACAGGTTAGTGAGACACTGCAACCGCTGGAAGAAAAATGCTGAGTTTCTTCAGGTTGAGCTCTGCAGCCCTCGCTCTGGCAGAGCTCTCAAGGGTTTTGTGGGATTTAGACCAAGCAGGAGGAGCACACATGAAGCACCAGTTCAAGTCTCAATGATCCTCTGCTTACATTTTGCTCCTTTTCCTGCTTATCTGGAAGTCCTATTGATACTAGTGAGAAATGCATGAGTAACAAGGCACACAGAGAACGTACCCTTTGTGGAGAAAACAAATCAGAATAAAACTGAAAGACAATCCTCCAGTCTTCTGTATGAGGAAAGAATAAAAAGATTAGAACTCTTCTACTGGAAAAAGAGGTGGCTGGGGGTGGAGAAATGGGATGTGATAGTCTTATATGGAATAATGAAAGACAGGGAAAAAGTTAGTAAGGGATAATTATCCACTGTTCCAGGCAGAAAGGGGATTAGGGTACAATCCTTTAAGTTACATCAATAGGCTTAAAACTAAACAAAGATATATGTTGTTTGGGAAAAAATGTACTACATTGTGGACATTGCAGCTGTGCAGCAGAGAGTTGAGCACCCAATTGTGCAACTCAGTGAGGTGGATGCAATCTCTGACGGAGAAAGTCCCCAAACTCCATGCTGGGGTAAGGCTTAAGAGATTTCCCCATGTATTTTTTACACTCCTACACTCTTTCCACAAGTTCTTGCTGTTGGCCCCCATGCTTGGTGTGGTCACATACAGGCCACAGTATCCCAGACAATCAGGTGTGACCCAGTCTCTTGCTCTTAAGTTCCTAACAAACACTGCCCAATGCACAGCTGGAATTATTTTATATTTTCCATGTTACATGTTTTGAGCACCAGTGCCTGTATATGTGTGCACATAACCTCCTTTAGGTACCTAAATATTAATGAAAATTGTATGTGCAAACAGAACCATGTACACAGATACAAGACATTGCATTATTAAAATTGAACACTGAAAAAATCAGAGCTGCAAATGCAGCAGAGACCCCGTGAAAGCTTCAGCATGAAGTCTAAGAATCTCAAGCAATGTGTTTTTGCCATACATTGCTTGAGTGGCTGGACTATGTTATTTTAGTGTGGAATAGTTTGTTCAGTGTGTAGACCTCAGGCAAAAGTAGCCCAAAAAGGCTCATGACCTCAGCACCGTCATGCATTGCAGGAGGGGTGCAACGCAAGAAGGGAGAAAGGAATCAAACGTGGCAGAAACAAGACCTTGGAGCTGCTCTGTGATCCTCCTTGGATGTGCTGTGTGTGCGGTGCTCATTAGCCTGCAGCAAGCATGGGGCAGAGGAGGGGTGGTGAAAGAGTCCAGAATTGTGTACAAGCCTGGAAAGAGAAAAGTGAATGTGTAATGTCAGTGGTGAACAGAGAGAGGAGAAAGAGGAGGAAAAAGAAAGAGCTTCCCTGTAGGGAAGGGCAATCTTAACTGGTGGGTGGAAAAAAAAAATTCTGGACGGTTACTTCTCCTCCCCAGGTTGTTTTTTTGTGTGGCGCAGTGAGGATGTAGTTAGTGTGATGGGAACTGCGTCAGACAGTGCTTTTTTTTTTCTTTCTGCAAGCATGGGGCAGAGGAGGGGTGGTGAAAGAGTCCAGAATTGTGTACAAGCCTGGAAAGAGAAAAGTGAATGTGTAATGTCAGTGGTGAACAGAGAGAGGAGAAAGAGGAGGAAAAAGAAAGAGCTTCCCTGTAGGGAAGGGCAATCTTAACTGGTGGGTGGAAAAAAAAAATTCTGGACGGTTACTTCTCCTCCCCAGGTTGTTTTTTTGTGTGGCGCAGTGAGGATGTAGTTAGTGTGATGGGAACTGCGTCAGACAGTGCTTTTTTTCTTTTCTTTCTTTTTTTTTTTCAGACGTTCATATTGCCAAAGACTTATTTGTTTTTTGGGCACACTGGCAGGTTTCCTTCAGAAAGTTTTGTTTAGTGCCTTCAGAGGACTGGATCAGTGCTATGGGTTTAGGAATAAAAATCCAAACAAGTAGCTGGTTTTCCGCAGCACAGTCTAGCACCCAACCTCTCTCCCTTGGTGGCATGCATGGGCACCGAAACCTGAGGGTCAGGCCTCTTACATGAATTACTAACCTTATGTAGCTCATCAGATATAGGTCATTTTAAGCACAAGGCAGAAATTGGCATAATACACCATGGTTAAATACCCAGAAACATGGACACAGAGAAAAATCCTGATCCAGGTGAAGGCATTTACTGTTCTGCCATTAGCTTTCCTGAAGCTGGGATTCCTCCTGAATTAGTATGAGATCAGCCTTCTTGTACAGACACTTGCTGAAGTTTTCACTTGATGGCATATTGATTGTGAAATAATGTGAGGCCTCACTTCGCCTTTTACGTATCTGCCCCTGAAGTCAATGCATCCATGTACATTTGCCTTTGAGGGCAGAATTTAGCTTCTCATGTATTTGGTCTATGAATCCTGCTACTGCCAGATCTCTCTGCTGCCTGTTTTGTCTCTCAGTTCTCTAATACATTTTTAGACATTGATTGGAAATTGTTAAGCCATGTCTAGACCTGAAAAAACAACATGAAAAGGTAACAAGCCTGATCTTCAAATGGTATTTTAAGTGCTGATTTACACTGGCTAAAATCTAGCCCGTCAGGGAATGACATATTGAAAATTAAATACAATGCAGTAATTTTGATCTTGGTTGTATAAATCTCACCATAATATAATGTTTATTTCCACAACATTTTGTGCATACAAATATGTTGGCAAATTCAAAATATACCCATCTAAAAGGAAATATTTGTTATAAACACAGGCTGATTTCTACTCCTATCTATTTCTCACACATATGCATACAGATAAATGCGCACACATATACCGTATATGTACTCATTCTCTAGGTAATCAGAGACACAGATAAAATAAAGCTGCTAGAGTGACAGACATTCTGCAGACAGGGTTGTTAGTTTATGTAGGCTATAGGCAGAGTCAACTGGAAAATTTTGATCACTTTAATTTACTATATCCAGCATGCCTGCTGTACTCGTCCAGCACTTTTATCAAGCCCTGTGAGGTGGTATTGATTTTTTTATTTTCTATGTAGGATAAGAAGACAGAGAGTTAGGAGCAAGAGTGAATGAAGAACTTTCCTCAGATTACTGCTATTCTCTAGCTTATTGCATCCTGTCGTTTGTAGTTTCAGATGATGTCCAGTATGTCAGGGTTGCTTGAAGCAATAAACAGGGTGAATAACAATGGAAAGGCTAGATGAGAAAGATTGAAAAAGGAGAAAGAGGCAGCAAAGAAAGTAAGAAAGTGAATGTGAGAAATAGGAAAAAGGGGGAAAAAAACCCAGAGGTTGAGAAAAAAGTGTCCTAGGTGTAGAGAGCTTGATAAGTGCACTCCTTTAAAGAAACTATAACCGGCCATGACAGTTTTTCAACCAACAGCTACACATAAAACCTATAAAGCTGTGAAGGAGTAGAAGCAGTGGCTTCTGGGCGTTACTATTTCGCTACAAGAAAAAGCCAGAAAAATAGAGAAATTTTTAAGATAGATATTAATTACATTTTCCTTTCCTGAACGATTCCTAAGTTACGATGAAAGGATAAATCTGTCTTTTGCATCCAGTTTAAGGTGTGGTCCTAAGAACAAGTAATACCATGTGGAGTTTGAATCTTCCCTTGACCTTCCTCCTACCCCAAACTATTGCTTTTCCAAGAGAGGATTTAAATCTTTTCCTTATTCTGTTGAGTACCCTCACTGTGGCACTATAAACTGTAGCACAGCAGGTAAAGGGAGATGATTTGGGCCTGTTGATAAAAGCTGCCATATACCCCAGACAGCAGCACCTTTGCTGACCCATGCGGCAGCTCCCTGTTTGGCGTGGGCACACGTGGTTGTAGGGTTGAGGCTCTCACTGCGGGGAGCTGCACAAACACGCCTGGCTGCCAACACAGGGATCTAGGCTGGGCAGATTTCATGATCTAGAAGTGCAGATCCGAGAGGCAGATTTTGTCCTTCACTGCTGAAGGCTGTATTTTTGTGTTTAGAAGGAAAATCTTACAGGAAATGTTAATTACACTTTCCTTTGACTTTAGATGGATAGTGACTTCCGAAGGGAGGTATGATTCTGTCCCACAAAATTGTTTTGCCTCGCTGCTTTCATCCTGGAGCTTTCTGGCACAGTTGCTACAAAGGGTAGTTTCTGTAATGTCCTGCACACCCAAAGTCTGTTTGTTAAACCAGGGCAGTAACTTACCACTGGTGGCTCATAGGGAAAATGGCCTTACAGAAATACAGTGAGTAACTCTGCAACCCTGTTGGTATGAGTAATCCCGACTTACAGAAATAGATTCCCTGAAGTAACTTAAAAAGCTTTTATTTTTCTATGTAATGGCTATTACTGATTAAAATCTTGTTGTCTGTTAATCTACCTTACACCATTTACCAGTTTACATGGGGCCAATTGGCCTTAAAAGCATCCAGAGATGTTAGTGGAGTAGTTCCCTTTTCCAGGGGAAGTACAAAGCAGGGAAAAGGTGGGCAGCCCAATCTGATGCCTTTTCTGTATTCTCTTTAGGGGATGGGGAGGAGATGTCAGGCCATCCTGGGGATGGAGTGGCTCCATGGCTGCGCTCTGCCCATTTCTTCACAAGGAGAAGAACTCTAACTCAGGCTGGGGCATGAACGTGGTGACCCCAGCAGGACTCTGAAGCCTCTCTTGTCCATTCCTATCAAGGACCTGGAAATGAAATGTCAGATAAGGATATCTGAGGAGAAATAGACTATTAACAGGCTTTTCATGATTCTTTCTGCTTAGTAACACAGATTTGTTTCATTACTTCAACCAAAGTCATTTGCTTTAGTCATATCCTAGTTGTAAATACAGAAGTTGTGTTCTTTATTTGGCTTTAACTTCACAGCATCCCCAGTGAATCTGGCAGAAACATCAGTGCAAAACAAGCACCAGTAAGGAACAGAATTGCATCTTTCTGTGGGCAGATTATGCCCCAGAAATTCACTATTGCAAGAAATATCATTTGGCCAAAGGTACCACAACTGAAGTGTAAGGATGTACCACTGCTGCCTCGACTTATGTTGACAATGACTTCTGTGTTAAAAATTACACCCACAAAGGACTGTGATAGCTCAAATGTAGACTGAACTTAGACTTGGTAGAAACAGTTTTTTTCTTTCTCTTTTTTTAAAAAAAAACCCTAACAAACCACAAATCAGAAGCAAGAATCTATTCTTTCCTACTGGAACAGCTTCTAATGTAGTGAAAGATTGTTTACAATTTAGCATTGTAAATATCATATCAGTGAGATGCAGGAAATCAAACTGACTGATAATGGGAAATTTTCTTTTCAGATTTTCATCTTCCAAACTGAGGGCATCTCAGAAGTTAGAAAATCGAGCAAAGTAAACTGTTGTTATAAAATTTAATAAATATCCTTGTTCCGGTAGTACCTCCAATTACCTGTGACCTAACATTTTAAATGTAAAAACTGTCTTTTTAGCCTCTTTTTCATGTAGCACTAAAACATAAAAAATTCATGAATTTCCATTCAAATTCTGAATGGCTGCCTGGTTCAGCATATTTGTTGTCTTAAGCTTTTGCTATTTTTGTTGACTCGAGGGGTAACGGTTCTGCAAAGGTACGGGAATGGCTGCTCTGATCGGGCTCTGTGCTGGAGCAAGTGGAATACTCACAGTGATCTGAGCATCTTCTGGGGTGCAGAGGACCCTCAGCTTGCAGCAGGCAAGCCCAGCTCCTTGCAGGATATATCCTCTGACATTAATAATGTAATTTGCTTGTGAGTAAGAGATTGCTTGCAAGAGAGAATTCCCAGCCCACTGCTTGTAGCTCCCTTTGCTTGCTTTTGTTTTATATGCAAACTTCAGTCAATCAGAGAGTCATAAAAAATACTGTATGACATTTGTGACTGATCCCAGAATGGCAAGCAGTAAAAACTCTTCCTCACTGAAGGGAGTTTCCTTATCCAACTTTGTAATGAATATTCACAAAATAGGTTTTATTTTCAAATAAGTGGTAAACAAAAAAACCCTGACTGAATCAGTGGGATAATGTAGACACAATTAATAATTTAATCTCCTCTCACTGTTGTGATGTAAAGGGCATAGCCTGAAAAACCATGAAATTCAGCACTAAACAGTCGATTTTAATTTGGCACGCTATTTTTTTTTTTTTTTATACTGCTGGAATTTGGGGTGAGGGGAGGAAGAAGACTAGTTTTTCATATCACTGGTGTATGACAGTCATTTTGACTTTCTCTTCTTTTTGCTGAATTTGAAGCTTATTAACATGGTTTATTTGTGTGCTCATTAAAAAATATCACAGTCCAAAGCAAGAAGATGAGTGAAAAAAATTTTCTGGCAGTGACAGAAACCACATAAACCTAGCATTCCAGAAAAACCTCTGGTTTTATATGGGTATCAAAGAGGAGAACTTGACAGAGATTGGGAATTATGTTTGTATCTGTTTTGTCAGTTCTCGTGTAAGCAGCTTTTAAATCCCCTATAATGTGAAAGTGTTAAGTAAGTATCTTTAACTTCTACTGTCCAACATTTCACTAGGTAAGTCCCTTTCTCTGTTGAGTATCTAACATTTTTATGTGTACAGAGCAGAAGTAGCCAGAGGCATGAGCAAGCTAAGCTGATGGAAACTGCAATGGGCTTTTCTGCTTCTAATCCAGTGAGCCAGTCATTCCTCTCGCTCAGGGACCGTGTGGCTGCAACCATGACCACCGTATTGCAGCAAGGGAACTTAATTTCAGTGGTTTAAATCAGCGGTCTCTCTCTCTTGCATGCTTGCATAGGATTTTTTGGTCAGAAAGGCCAGTTCTCGTGGCTGTGCCTTCCACAGGAAAGATACACTGAACTTGGTAGGTGTGTCCGTATATTGCTAGAGTGGTGACAGAGGTAACCAAGCAGGGAAAATACCCGAGTGTTAGAAATAGTAAAAGACATTCAGAATGCCAAAAGGGTACACACAGCAATTACTACTGCTTTGTCAACGAGTCACAGGCTGGAGATCTTTTTGACCTGTATGGTAGGCAGAAATTCTTTTTCATGAAGGATTGCAAGATTCTGCCATTTTATCAAGGTTTCTAATTAGGAATGAAGCATCAGTACTTTGAGTTTATTGCCTTTTATTATTATTATTATTATTATTATTATTATTATTTCAGGTAAATTAAATTTTAAGTTTTTGAAGTTTTATTTTTATT
>NW_008795124.1:741999-750512 GCF_000699145.1 Aptenodytes forsteri | reverse complement strand
AATTAAATTTTAAGTTTTTGAATTGAAAGTTTTCTTCTGACATATTTAAGAAAAAAAAAAAAGAAATGGAAACCAGGTAATTAAAAAATAAAACCCCACAAATTCATTCTGACAGAGCTGAAGCAGAATGTTTTGTTCATGCCAGGATTTATTTTTTCCAAAGCAAAGTTTCTGCTAAATTGGCAATATTTGTAAGTCAAGGGAAAATACTACTTCATTAAGGTTTCTCATCCCAGCTTATGTCCAAGGGACACTTGTGCCACAAGTGTTATAGCCATGCAAAAGCCACAGTGAAATTTTGGTAGAAGCGATGCCACACACACACAAAAATAGTAAAAGTATAAGCTAACAAGTCCATGCACAGACAATGTGCATGTGCTATGCTCTGCATGCTCAAACTTAAAATACAAGCCAAGAGCTGAAGATGGAATACAGCATCCAGTAGGTCTCAAAATTAGGTCATTTATTTATATACACTTTTATAGCCATTTAAAGTACCTAATTTCAGAACATTTTGTGCCTCGACTTTTATCGTAAATCAATGGTATAGCAACAATACCTCTTTTCTTTGAGAGGATGCTATGACATGGTTATTATCACCATTGTACACACAGCATCTGAATATGTACACAGATACAGCTACTTGCCTGCGCATATTAAGTAATCACTGCTCTATCTGCATTAACAACATCCATTTCAACACAAAAACCTTGGTTTTGTTCATTGGTATGAATACTCTAGGCAATACAATGTTATGTCCATATTTTATTTTTTTTTCCCTGTACTTCAGTGGTTTTGCCAGGAATAACGACACACTTAATTACAGAGGAGTCTTAGCAGGTAAATGATATAGAAGATTTGGGAGTTTTAATAGCTTTTGTCTATTGAAAAATACAAGTGAGATCACATTACTTGAGTAACCAAATTTTAAAAAAAAGCTAAAAATTAAATAAATGGTTTCAGTTGATTTAGGTAATTTCCAAACAGTAATGCAAAGTTGTAACAAATAATTTAGACATAAGTAAAGAACCTTCAAAATCAATAGTGCTGGAAGAAATGAAACATATGCTGATGCAATCAAACAGAATTGAATTTCATATAAATGTTAGCAAATCTATATCAGATTATCACTGCAAAAACTTCATTTTCATTGATTTATAATGTATTATTATTGTTTCCACCAAACTGCCATAGACAGCCATTTAAGCAGCTGCCAAGTGCCTTAAGGGTAAATAAAGGGTGTCACTGACGGTGCTGGGTTATAGAAGTTTAAGAGACCAATAATTCACAAGTGCAGCAGGTGTGTCATTCTGTATATTCATTAGTCTTTTATTTTAATCCTGTTGTCTAAGTCTTTTATAGTTTTTCATGGGAGGAAGGACAGTTGCAGGTTTCAGAGGGGAACCACAAAGGTTAAAGTGTGTTTGTGCTAGCCTGTTCCCCAGAGGGGTGGGCAGAGCGCTTTCATTAAGCAACCAAACAATAGGAAAATACAGTAAGATGTTGGCAGACAATCCTGGGCTAGAGACACGCTGGCAGGTCTGTTCTTCCAAAAAGGAGCTGAGGAGCAGGCTTGAAATGTAACCCAGGCTATGGGTCAGTATACATTTAATTAACGCACAGCACCTAACCCCTGGAAGTTTTGATCGTCTCCTACTGTCAGATGAGTAAAACAAATATGGTTCACATATGTTTGGTAGAACAGGCTGGAGAACACCCCGTTTTAACATGTGATTAATGCTACTGGTGTCAGTAGGGCTATTTACTCTCAAAACTGGGACTGGGAGAACATTTTTTGAAAAATGTTTTATTTGCTCTGAGATGCAGCAAATGCTCAGGGACTGACTAAACTACTCCTAAACTCAGAACAAGGTTTTAAACAAAAGAAAGGGTCAGAAAAAGCCAATCTGTTTTAGTACAATATTTTCAAAGTCCAATGATTTGTTTTTCCATTTCCAAATGAAAGTTTCATTGAAAAGAATTGCAAAAAATTCCTTAAAGATTGTTAAAAAAACATTAAAAGTGAAATTTATCATGCTGAAACAAACTTTCTGTTTTCAGATCAAGTAGAACAGCAAAAAATGTGAGGTCAACCAATAACAACTGTTAAAAGACTGACAATTGTTTTGGGTTGATACAAAATCTTCCACACACAACTTTTGGTTCAGTCAGCAAACTAAAAAAGAAAAAATTCTCACCAGTCTCCTTATGCCTATAGTTAGGAGCATAATTAAGCATCCTGCTGGACCAGGCTCTGCTGCTCAGAAGCTGAACACATTAACTCTATAGTCAGTTCATTTTCCATTTTTTCCCACATCCCATGTACTGGAAACACAGTTTTAATGTTTTTAAAAATCAGGTGCACTTTTAAGCATCTAAGGTGTTTCTTTTCAAAACAGGCTTGAGACCTTCATGTTCATATTGACAGATGTTAAACAAGGATAACCCCCAAAACTTCTTTGTTTCCTCTGTGATGTCTGATGAGTCAAAGTTTGGATTGCCTTGTGGATATGCCAGTTTTTTGTCAAAGAGGAAAAATGGTGCATTTGTTGTTTATGTTTTATTGGTGAGGAAGGAGAATGAAATCTTGGGAAGTAGCACTCCTTATTTCACTACATTTACAGTGCTGTAATATATGTATTTGTGTTTATGTATAGTATGTGCTGGAAAAAGAGATGCTATTGGCAAGCTCCCAGAAGAGGTGCAGAAACCTGTTCAATAATTCAAGCAATGATGACCTCAGAAGTATATGTGTCTGTTATCTGCTCTGGCTCATGTAATGTGATTTTTGGCTGCAGAGAAAGCTTATGGTGAAAATCGTATCAAGTTGGCCAAGCCAAAGTAAACACACACACACATACATTTTGAGGTCATTTTTGGCCATTGAGATCATTCAACCCTTTCAATATTTAAAGGAGAAACAAGATTTGCCATGATCATAAACATTTTATTTACTTTTTCCTCTGTTGCAGCATGATTACTTTAGGTAATAAATCCAGCCAACAAGGAGCTAAAGGACAATTATTGCACACTAACAGCATATGTTCACTGTCACGCTAGCAGGGCTTTATACAAGTAAAAACCTGACATGCAGGCTAAAAATTGACAAGAAATACAACAGGGGATGAATGTGGTGGTCTCAGTTCACTTTGATGTAGATGCGTGTTCTTTACCACAAAAAGCATAATCTCATCTGGCCTTACAGAACTGAAGGAACAGCAGCATAAGGCACCCTCTTAGACTTACTGTTGGTGTTTTATGTACAGCTCTCACACAGCTAAACACAGGCTTGCATTACTGCCACTGTAAAGCACAGTGCTCCTTCTAGGACAAGTCTAGCATTCAAGGGTGCCTGTTGGTTGTATTTCAGTTCTCATGACTTCCAAATTCACTACACCCCCTGCCAACCAAAACTCTTCCACAGCAAAACAAACAAACTCCTGCTTTTCCTGGTCCCAGTCCAGCATGGTGACTCTTCAGCATGTGTATTTGCACTGGTGTTGATTCCCATTATTACCAGTGGACCAAAGGTCCGCTCTAATTGGTTCCAGCGCAGCATGACAGGTTTTGGAAGCAACAAATCTGAATCATTGAGAAAATAAAGCTCCCACAAATGGGAAAGGAACCATGAATCTGAAGGCTGATTTAGAAGACAGGACATCAGATGGGTGTTGGGGAAACTGAGATGCAATGTCTGCTTCAGACAATTCCTATATAATCTCAAGTGAATCAGGTGTTTTAATTTCCAGTCAGTCAATGAGGTTAATATTCTTCTTCTTGACAGAGTTGAAATCTGTTAATGATACAGAGAGACTCAGATAAATGCTGCCAGATTCAGAAAAAGGATACTGTAGGATTTGTGCTTTTGGAGAGTGAATGCATAATAGAAATACCACAAAGAAGCTGGGAAAATTTATCCTGGCAAAATATATTTATATAGATATTTAATTTTGCAACAGAATCTCCTTATTACATAAAACACTGAATGGGGCAAGGAAAGGCAAAGCCATGAAAGATCCCCAGAGTACTTACAGTGAGAATCATATTCAGTAAGGTTCAGGATGTACGTCATTTTGTGTCATAAAAATTATGTTTATTAATGTAGACTTTGGATAGGGAGTAGTGCATACAGATAGGAACAAATGCATACATCAAAACAGTTGGTGCTGAGGACCTGATGTCCATCGTATATAAATTTTGTTTTTATCTCAGAGTAGCTTGCACAGGCTGAATGTCCAGTTGCTGCTGGTGTGCATTAAGTGCACTTCCAGACCACATATTTCAGTTTATTGTCCTCAGAAAAGAAACCACAATGCTCCACAATGAAAACCAAAGGTCACAAAGCATGGACAACTGCTATTGAAGTACACTCCTGAGCCAAATTAAAATACTCATACGGCCCTGTCCAAACGGGTCTCAATCTGGAGCTCTAAGTCATTCAGTTTGGTGAGCAGAAACCAGTCTCTAAACTTCCATCCAGTTTTATGCTCTTTATTAATCCATTATTATATCTTTGAACACATATGCTCCGTTACTAGCAGACTTTCATGTGGATATCATGCAAGCTATCTGCAAGAAGTCTTGCAATGGAGCGGCAGCATAGGTCACACTGGCACTGTAAGGGAAAATTACCCAAAGCCATCGTTCCTCCATTGCTTACCCTTTAAACCCAAATTGTTCTCTTCCTCTGATTATTGCAGGTTATCCAAAGAGAAGGTATTATAATAATCTGTATTAATCTGGGGGCGATGATGTGGACCTGCAGTTCTAGCAAGCTCTACAGAGGTGTAGCTCACAGGTGTCAGCACTTAGTGTTTAGTCAGGATCATTCATATGTTTTTACTGTCTAGCCTCAGAAATTTGATTGTAGTCTGGACTCATTGCAGAATTACAGTGCTGAAGATTAACAACAGAGAGCTTAATATGAGTCAAGAAAAATGCCGGATAAACTAAGTTTCTCTCCATCAGGTGTCTCAGACATTTCAAAAGGTAGCACATCACAGAGACTCATATTTGACATATAGAAATAAAATAACAAAGAAAGAAAGTTCTGTAACTGCACGGGACAAACCAAATATAAATGTTGTTTGATTACCTCAGACCTGGGTCTAGCACAGGGGAATTTGATTCCTAGTGGTGAGTTCATGGTGCCTTGGGAAGATGGGCTATTCTACATTTGCCAGGATTGCCTTCCACAAGTGTGAATCGGAAACAAAAAAATCAGAACTTTGCTTTTTGCCATTTAAGTTATTCTGGTACTAATATATATAGGCATTAACAGCAAAACCATGCAAAAGATGACCCGGGCACAGAGTGCCATCATTTTCCTTTAGCAAAACCAAGTGAGAGCATTCAGCTTTCCCTAAACCCCCCATAAAGAAGCACACAGCACACTTTTTTCTCTCTCTGTTAAAGGAACCAAAAATATTCATGCCAGATTAGTAAAAAAGGAGACTTAAAAGTTCCCAAGTTTGGTTCATGCAACAATCTCAATGAAAAACACACTTCCTGAGCACCCTAGGTAAGGGGAGGTGCTTCTGGAAGCCTCCCAGCGCCATACAACTTACACGTCAACTCTTCTCTTCTGGGGAGATGAATGCAGCATTGCTTGGTTTTGGTCTATTTTAGTCTGAAAAGTTATTTTTAAATAGAGAACCTAACTCTGTAACCTTTATTCCCACAAATATCCTGACTAAAGTCACTGTATTTTTTTTCACTAAAATAAGGTCATCAATGTCAGGGAGAAGGTTTGGATTAAGAAACAAACTTTTTTGCAATAAAACTTCTACTGCACTCTACATCAGTTTTTATATATTTCTGCAGTATATAACCTATTGTCAGATGTATGTAAGAGATCTGTTCATACATTATGGGAAGAAGATAGATAAATACTGTTTTTTAAAATGGAATGGAGTATCATGAGACAATCAAATATGTTGGAACATGTTGACATAAAATGTAGAATTTCCTGGATCCAGGGATTTAGCTGTCAAAGTAAGAACTCGTTCAAGGTTTGATTGTCCTCTCTCCTTACATGAGCAGGCCTCCCATTAATGTCAGTAGGAGTTATACACACAAAAAGAGAAGATAATAGACATAAGTAGTAAACAGAGTAGGAGAGTAGAAATAGACTCCAGTGGAGCTAGAAAATGCATTGTTCCCTTTTCTTTCCTCTGCAGAGCTTGCATCATTGTGTTTTTGTGCATTTCCAGGAAAGCAAAATTTTGAATTGTAGAAACATATTTTGACTAGTTCTCATCTTGAAGAAATGCCATGTGAAATGAAGGATAGATAGATGCTAGACTGACAGCTAACATATGATAAAAATAAAGCAGTTAACAAGCTCCAGTGAACACAGGTGGGCAGTGAATCAAAGTGTCTTAACATATTAACCTGTACAGTGTGGCTCCTGTGCAGTTTTTCAAAGACATCTTGCTTTTTTCATTACTAATGGAGTGAGAATTACTTTTCAGTACCCTTTTTTGTTTTGGTTACTGAAAACCTTTATTATGTGTTCAGCAGAGAATAGCTCTTGCAACTATGCAAGCTCCATTCTTTTATCTATCGCTGATATTATTGATGAATAGAAACAGTGGCGATAATAACATTTAAATAAGACTGTGGAGTTTCTCATTAAACTTAATTCCCTACTTAGTCAAACTTCTGTTTTCCTGATGGACGTTCATTGACTTTGGTGTTACTCTTAAGTTGTCCTGGAATGGAGAATCAAGCTTATTGGCCTTAACCCTCCACAAGTAAATCAGTGTTCATGTAATGGTTATTCCTGTGTTAGAGTCCTTTCACCTTAGCACGATACAAACAACAATAGTTCCACAAATGGTCTCCTAAGAGACAACCCCAACCTATTTTTTCTTATCTTCAAAGGATTTTGTGCTGTCGACCAGATCAAACTGTAGATGACACTGTCCAGTTAAAGCTTAGCAGACATTGCTCTGGCAGCCTCACTGCTATTTTTCCTTTTATATATCAAAATCTATGCTTGAAAATAGCATCTGCATGTGACTTTGCACAAGAAACTGAAGGATGACAGGGGCTCTGGTTCATCAAAAGTGGCTAGTACTACCAGTGTGCTTTAAGTTCAGCCTGGAAATGAATGAGGCAAGCACAATTACTGGCACTGTGCCTAAACTCATCTCCTGTACGTACAGTGGTAATCCGTGAGGTCTTAGCCTCCTGGACATCCACATGGTGCAAGATTTTGGACTATTCTGTGGTTCCTGTGCTTAGTTTGATTTCTCTGAAAAACAGGATAGTTGAGGAGAGGTTGTGGCGCCTGCCTGAGTTTTGGTCTAAGAAGGTCATGGCCGACACATGCACATTAGTATTGAAGTACTATAACATCCCTGGGTTAAGCACAGTCTTGGGTGCCATTTTCGTAGTGGCCTCCTAAGCTATTCTGCCTAAGGTATTTTTTCCTCTTTGTAGCTCCATTAGTGATTTTTTGTGATTTTTTTCCCAAGGTCTGTTTCCTTTTCTCTTCTCCCATATTATATTTCTTTTTTTAACCACAGATCTGTCTCATAGTTTATTTAATGACATTTCTTGACATAATAGTAATTAAAATCTTATTAAAGCATTTTACACAAATGCTTACGGAGCTCCTATGGTTAGAGACTGCTTTGTCTTTTGCCAAAGGACAGAGCTAAGCCAGCATTATTTAGACCTGCAGGCCATTGTTAAGGATTCAGTGTAGTTCTACAGCCCCTCAGTGCTTGACTGGTGGAGGGAGAGAAAAGGTAATGGAAGGAGGTTTTGAGATTCATGATGGGCACTGAGAAAAAGCAAGAGGTGTTGTCCATTGAAAACATGGTTGAAGGTGAACTTGAGCAGTGAACTTGAGCATCAGCGCCTCCAAGGTTCTACCAATGTCCCGTTTCAGGGAGTGTAACACGCTCAGAAGTTGTATGTTTTCAGGTGAGACGGAGAAGGTCTGTTCTGTAGACTGAATGTCATCTGCTTATTTATGACAATAGCATTCTCGAAACCACTGATCTTCTCAGACAGTGTTGAGTTATTCCCCTAGAGTGAGCAGGAAGGGAGAAAGCAGCAGTGTCACAGCAGCAGATTTGTCCAGCAGATTCCTCCATTGCTCCAGGTTTGAATCTATCATCCCTCCAAACTACACTACCTTCAGCTTTTTAATAGGAAGAAGAGAAGGCATGTCAGGAGTACATGCCTTACCAGTACAGCAAATGTTGATATGGATACATTTCCAGTTTTGTTTTCCTTCAGAATGTGCTTTCTTTTTGGATACAGGCACCTAAGCATTAGTTTTACTCCTTACAGTATAGCTGCTAAGTTAAGCACACATCATGGACTGTTTTGAGACATCTTTATTGTGTTTAGTATGAGGACTGGAATTTCTGTATTTGAGGTTTTCCATGATTTAAACTATTTCTTGTTTGTATATACTTAGAATCATAGAATCATGGAATCATTAAGGTTGGAAAAGACCTCTAAGATCATCGAGTCCAACCGTCAACCCAACACCA
>NW_008795124.1:699211-741154 GCF_000699145.1 Aptenodytes forsteri | reverse complement strand
TGGCCCCAATACTGAGCCCTGGGGAACACCGCTCGTGACCGGCCGCCAACTGGATTGAACTCCATTCACCACAACTCTCTGGGCCCGGCCGTCCAGCCAGTTTTTTACCCAGCGCAGAGTACACCTGTCTAAGCCGTGAGCCGCCAGCTTCTCTAGGAGAATGCTGTGGGAGACGGTGTCAAAGGCTTTACTGAAGTCCAGGCAGACCACATCCACAGCCTTTCCCTCATCCACTAGGTGGTCACCCGGTCATAGAAGGAGATCAGGTTGGTCAAGCAGGACCTGCCTTTCATGAACCCATGCTGGCTGGGCCTGATCCCCTGGTTGTCCTGCAGGGACAACCTGGCTACTATACCAAAGGAGGAAAAGAAGAGATAAAGAGCACTGAAAGTGATTCACATGGTCCCTTGGTGCATGTGGCAGACTCATAATCATACCACTATTCATGAGAAGCTGGTCAGTCTGGTTGGATAAAACCCTTGCAGATGGCCTGGTTCAGGCAGTCGGCTTGTTGTCGTACTTGTGTTCCTTGGGTACCTATTCTGCTGCTACTTAGAGATCAGAGAACCTGTTCTGTGGCTTCTGAATTCATTGTCAGTTTTGCAATAAGCTTCACTGAGAGCAAGGGCAAACCCAGAGTACATGGCAGAGGAGGCAATGGGTGGGTACGTATGATGGAGCTGCTATAGCTGAGATTTATGTGACCCGTTTCAAGGACAATACAATAGTCTTTCTAACAGGGCTGCCATAATTTAGAGCTGCTCTTACAAGCAGTCAGTTGACACTGAGGGCTGTCATGTGTCACACAATATCACACTGCATCCTTGTTCTTGAAGAGGTAGTCTGCATCCCCAGCACATAACAAGTCTCCAAACAGTGCAGAAGTTGCAATGATTTTTTTTTTTACATTCCTCTTAGCACAATTGTAGTAAACTAAAGCATCACACACACTATCATTTCTGGGTAGGCTCAGAGCAAACATTCCCACCATTCTCCACTACAGAGAGAAGACATGATATCTATCCTGCTTATACCTGGATGCCATGAAGTGCCTCATCCATCCCACAAGATTTCCCCCTCCATTTTCCAGACTTCCTGAAAATGTTAGCCACCTGTTTTCTCCTCTTTTTCTATTATCCTCTCATGATGTAGGCTTTGCTCCATCCCTCCCTGTGACTCTCCTCTTACAAGACAGTCCCTCATTATTCCTCACACTGGGTTAGTAATGTACACACCACAGTGTACTGCCCAAGCTGCTCTGTTTACTTTCAGCTCTCTCTCACCCTTCTGTCATCCTCCAACAGACAGAAATACTCTGCATTCAGATTATGTTTCCCCATTATCCACCCAATCATTGTTCCTATTTCTTTCCTTTTTACTCGGGTCTCTGGCATGTCTCCTTTTTCTCTCCCCTTATTGATACTCCTGCATCAACCACTCGTGAGACACATATTTAAGATACTGGTATTTTTAAGCTGACATAGGAAGGTGGACAGTTACTGAGATGTGAAGTTTTTGTCACATTTGAAGATATTTATCAGCTGCTAACCCAAATTTCTAGGTCTACAGGTAATTTCAGGTCTGGCTGAAGCTTCTTGCTCAGTTTGCAAGATACCTGGGTGTCAGTGCCTGTACTTATCCCTTAGAAAAAGATGTGGCTGTCTATACTGGGAACTATGCAAGTCTGGGGATGGAAAGGTACGTATGGTGTGTGCTTGACTCATGCCTTGGCATACACTCTGGAAGTGTCTGAGACAGTCATCTGGACATGGGAACACAGGCAGAGCTCTGTCATTTTATCTCCTTCTTCTCCTTTCTGACCTTTGCCTCCATGAAAAGGTGAAGTCTGCGATGTGCTCAGATATTTAGAAGAGGGTTGGAAGGAGCTAAAACAATGCTGAAAAACTGCAGACACATGCTGTCATTTTGGGATTAACACTTTGAACATGTAGTCATCAGGTATGAAAATCTTTCTACCCCAACACACGTCAGTGTTGCAGAGACAGCTGTAAATAATCTAGCTGTATTAAGCTTTTCAACATGGCTCTACTGTGCTGCAACAGCAGATCCTAAATTTTTGCAAAGACCTATGGAGGGGTTGCATGTTCACACGTACATAGGGATGGCCATATTGGCTCAGAAGAAGGATCTGTCTAGCTCAGTATTCTGCTTATCAGTGATCATAAGAGGATGCTGAGGGGCGGGAGGGTAAGGACAGGACTGGTATATATGTTCATTTGATATGCCTCTTGTTATTTTCAGCTCAGAAGATTTGTCTGTTTAGCAGTCTTCAAAGCCTTTTTCTTTCACATGCTTGTTCGATTTCCCCATTAAAACTATGAAGAGCTTTGGACCCCTGAATGTCCTTTGACAAAGCATTTCCCAGATGTGTTACCTGCAGCATGAAGGACGTTCTCCTTTCATTTGATCTGAACCTGGGTCCTACTAGCTTCACTTGAAGCACAACTTCTGTGTTTAAACCTCAGGTACTGGAAGAGGCAATCAACAGGCAATGCCTATTCACCGTCCTTGTGTTACTACCTCACATTGCTGTTTTTGCCTTGCTAAGCTTTATTCTTACAAAAGAAAAGGCTCTAACAGGCAGTGAACGTCCACTTGCTGTGTCTAACCTGTACTGATTTTGTGAAACTGAATTCTTGGCAATCTGTCTCCTTTCCTCCCTCCCATAGCCCAGGCCAACCGGATGCTCTAATTCAACATAGCCCTGCAGCAGCCTCCACCAATGTAAACTTTGAGTGTTAGCTTAGAGCAAAAAAGGCTTACATAAGTGATGCCGTTGGTCTTATGCATAGACCCAGGGTACGTGATGTAAAGCACTCCCTTTCTTCCTTGATTGTATAATTTAAACGTATTGCATTTCTTTTTTGGCGAAGAGGTCATTCTTTCACATGTTGACTGCAGGTTCTTAAGTCTGTGCCCAAGTGGCCACAGAGTGCTCGGTACTGACTGACCCTTCACAGCTATGTTTTCAGAAGAGATTGAGGAATATATCTCAATTTGCAGGCATTCAACTTAATACACTACAGAAGTACCTGATTTATCAGCCAGGGTCTACAACCTTCTGGTAAAAAATGAGGTTAATTGACAATGTCTCAGGCCAGACACCCAAAACTGTGACAATGTAGATTAATTAAAAGAAAACCCACCAAACCACAGGAAACTCTTGTTGAATAGGGATCTCAAGATTCAGTCCATTACTAAAAATAATTAAGGATGTAGATTATTTTAATAACCCATCAGATGCTTTCACAAGAGATCTAAAAAAGCTTGCTGGATTCCTTCCGCAGAGGCAGCTTGAATATGAAATAATGCATCTGATTTTTAAACACTGATAGATATAGGTATTAGGACCTTCTCTTTGAGCATCACCCCGGATGGCTGGACTCACACTTTGCCCATTTCCTAGGTTCTATGCTATTATCGCTTTGTGGGGTAGTGAACACCTTTTTGCTGAGTATATCTTAGACTATATATCCTTCTGTCTGTCCGCTACTTTTCACTCTTGAGAAGCACCTCAAACAGCTTTTTCATAGGTGCTTCTTAGAAGATAACTATAAGTCCTTTCAGTGTGAATTCAATTTGATTTTATTTGCCTAAACTGAGTAGGTCAGATTTGATTGCTTCGCATTTTATAAATCATTTTAATCTGTATGAGGTCTGTCTGTGGCTATTCACATAGTTCTCTGCCTGTAATTGTCAATGTGGTGTCTTTTATGAAACTCCTACAGATGCACACACACTCTTCAAGGGGGACAAAAAAAAAGAAATAAAAAAAGAAAACAACACTGTGTTTTGAGTTATAGCAGCAGCCAAATACCTCCTGAAACTGGTTAACTTACATGCATCTTGCATCTTCCTTAAGGTTAAAAAGAGCCACTTCATTTTAAAATAATGTAATAAAAACACTGCTGTCAGGCTGAGACCTTGTCTGCCAAGCCTAACCCTCAGATGAAGTTTTACAGCCAAGTTATAAATCCCTAAAAACCAGAGCTGGTAGTGAGGGTATTGACTGAACCTTATCTAAGGACTCCTGTCCTGGTGGGGAGGGGGGCTCAAACTGAGGGTTTCAAAACAAAGACGGTCTGATAGCAGATCCTCAGTCAGTTGCACAGATAGTTTGGCCATATGCGGTAAGCATCATGCTAGTTTATTTATTTGTTTATGAGTGTGTATTAACCACCAGGGTTTGTATATTCTCAACCTCCCTTTGATCCTTTTTTTAAAAACAAGAGTTCTGCCATCTGTAAACATTTCTGTGCTGACCATGCCTTTGGCTTAGTCAACATATGAAATCCATAAAGGCTTATTTTTTGATAAAAGAAATGGCTAAAGACAATTGACATTATCGTTTGAAGTTCATGGCATTTCATGCTAATTTAGTAATGTAGAAATGGAACAGAGGCCTGGATTTGTGTAAAGAACTTGTCCAAGGTTGTAACCCTTAACATATTTTGTACATGCTTTCTCTTTCTGTTTTTGTCTCCTATACAAGAAATTTAATATGATTTTGATTAGTTTCTGATGAGTTGAAATTTCGGTAAGTGCAACTCCAGTATTGGAGTTTTCTGTCACTGCTATATTTGGGCAACGATTTAGGAAGACTGCTGTATTTGCTTTATTGTTCAAATAATAAAAGGCTGTATTTAGAAACATCACTGAAAGATAAAATATTCCTAATGTGTACCTAAAACTGTGTTGATCCATGTATAATGGTTCTCAGAACATTCTGGTCCAAAATGGCTTCAATACTGAGTCGAGGAAGAGCATTCAAGACATCTAAATCCCCTTCTTGGCTCTGACAGAATGTCACTAACTTTTGACATGACTTCAGTTGAGTCACTTAACCTTTCTGTAGTTCACTGTTGAAATCCATATTAACTACAGAAATACTGTGGGACTTTACTGATCAAAATGGAAGGAGTTACAGAGGTAACTTATGGTTTGCAAAAGGTATGAGCAGATTTCTGAATGAAAAAAATAGTGTCCATATATCAAGTATACTGACTTTACTATGGCTAAGACTGTTTTTTTTTGGTATAAGCATTATGGTTAATCTGTGTATACCCTTTCAATGAGTTGGGAGAAAGGTCTACATACCAAAGTAATGCAACAAGCTGGGGCACCATAAGCATCTTAGAATGATAGATTTGGGGCAGCTTCTACCCATTCTATTGATGGGGCCAAGGTCTTCGCACAGATAGGGTCATAACCTTGGGCCAGTCAAGGATAATAATGGTCACTTTTGTCATTCACATAACGAGGAGCAA
The DNA here is from genome assembly GCF_000699145.1 of Aptenodytes forsteri. Taxonomy (NCBI): domain Eukaryota; kingdom Metazoa; phylum Chordata; class Aves; order Sphenisciformes; family Spheniscidae; genus Aptenodytes; species Aptenodytes forsteri. The sequence continues at coordinate 735,866 of NW_008795124.1, read as the reverse complement.
TGATGCAGTCCCCATATGTTGATGTGAAGGACAGATCCACTCTCTCAGACAAAGCAGGACTTGGGCACTTTTGAGAGGCAAGAAGTGTATGTATGCGTGAAAGTGTTCCAAAAGCCATATTCTGTAGTGATCAAAGGTTTGTTAAATGCAACAGTGCAGGACTCTAAGCAAGAAACTGAGCAGCTGCATTTACTTTATGAGTCTACATTTCAGAAGTAACTCACACAAATATGAATGGGGAGCTACAAATTGGGAAGTGTCAGCATGGAGTCCAGACTTGCTGGAGCTTAGGACTCCCAGAATCTCTTGATGGAGAATAACAACAGCAGCTGACCCTCAGCGCTGTCCCTGTTCCAAGATTACATGTCACTGCAAAGGATGCTCAAACCTCAAATATTATGATCAAGTTTTCCACACTAGGATTTAGAAAATGGGAAGCCTTGCTGCTCCAGTAAAAATGTTGGTATATGAGGGACTTAAATCACAAAACCTCTCATTCCCTCTATTCTCTTCATAACTACAATGAATATGAACGTTTGCTTCCATTCTGTGCATCTGGTAGTTCCTAGGACTTCTGACTGAACCTGGGTCAGTGGTAATACCACAGTAACATCCTACTGTGTTTAGAATGTACACCCAGCTGTGTTTGTAATTTTTAGAGCTGAAACACAAGCTGCAGCATCTCAGGGAATAACAGGGGAAACAAAACAATGCAGCAAGCCAGCAACCATCATGTGCTCTTTCTGTTGCCTCCCAGAGCTTTCATTTAATTTTTCAGCGAAAACTTTTATGTCTGTTAATAGAAATTAAATCAACTAATTGAAAGTAAATCCAAGATAGCTAGCACAAGAAGAAATTCTACTAACAGGACAGTGGAGCAAGTTCTGAAAGCTCAACTGAAAATCTACCTTTTAAATCCTGTTCAGAATGTACCATGCTACAAGATGTTTCTGCAGCCTGCTAACTAGTAAATATCATATTTACTCTGCTTTAAGACATAAGGCTTAGTTCGCAGTTTTTGTCTTCATGCTCCTTTCAAAGTTGGGAGTGAGTGCACATTGCTGTATTGTCCCACAGCAAAGGTCCATCTAGCTCAGTACCCTGTCTCCAACACGGGTAAGGAATAAATTACTAGACAAGAGTTTAGGAATAAGGTGAGCATTCGGCACTGCCTCCTCGAACTATTCTCCCAGCTTCTGACAAACTGTGTCTCAGAACCCTTCTAAACCAGAACTTGTATTTTTGTGCTCTATTTCTCTGGTTAGACGTGTGGGGGAGGGAGATGTTTTTCTGCAACTAGGAAAGAGACTTCTTTCCTATTAGATGTAGAATAGATATATCATAGTCCCCCATGTTTTGGTTATTTGCCTCAGGTATTAACAGTAGCAAGACTGAAGTAGCGCAGTTGTCCAGTCTCAACTGGACAAGCCTATCTGGGACACTGACAAGTAGTTGCAATGGATGTTATAGTCATGCTTCTTCTATAGGCTATAATCTTTGAAGGTTAGAATGGTGACTGTGGATTTATAGCTTCAGTCTTAAAAAGGGGATCCATGCATTTTGGTCCTTTTTGTGAAATCATATTCAAGCTTAGGAACCTAAAGTTAGGCCCTGAAATCCATAAATCAAATATTCTGCTTTGTGAAAATGCAAACCATGGACCTACGCAGATGAACAATTTACAGAGAGTTCTCCAAAACTGGCAAGAAAAGATGTTTGGAAGGGACTAGAACTGGAAATGCTGAGCCTGGAACTTTGCTTGTTGGGGCAGTAGCACTCTCTCTGCCTTTTCTTAACACCGTATGCTTAATATTTAATAAGCACTCATCTGCTTAGTATTTGAGGCTTTATTTATAGCATACCATTATTGTGGAATCTAGCAAGTGGTCCTAACAGAATCCCCGTCTTGGCAAGCTGTGGGACGTCTAGCCCTGAGTGCTCTCCCAACCAAAGTCAGGCTGCCAATCAATCTCTTTCATCTTTTTGGTGTGCAATATTGAAACTCTTCTAGTAAGGACGTAGCAATGGCATCCTATGGCAAGGATATATGAGATGCACAGAAACGGCACGTGGAATCTAGCAAGTGGTCCTAACAGAATCCCCGTCTTGGCAAGCTGTGGGACGTCTAGCCCTGAGTGCTCTCCCAACCAAAGTCAGGCTGCCAATCAATCTCTTTCATCTTTTTGGTGTGCAATATTGAAACTCTTCTAGTAAGGACGTAGCAATGGCATCCTATGGCAAGGATATATGAGATGCACAGAAACGGCACTACAGATTATGGCAAGGATATATGAGATGCACAGAAATGGCACATTCAAGCCCATCCGTATTACAGATAAATGCTTCTTTTGTCCTGTTTTAGCCAGTGACAAGAAGGAAGTTTTATTCATGGTTGCATACTACTTTGAGTCCGGACTTGGATTTGGGATTATGTTTAGTGAATGTGGATGCAAGGAAACTTGGGTTTGAATACCAGCCTAGTTCTCAAAATGAAGCGTAGATTTTATCTTAATGCCCAATAGTAGTGCAATAAACAACAAAATCAACATCTATCATTTGATCTTCCATATGAGAAGAGTCTTGTTTTGGGATTTTCTTTCTTTTTTTTGTGTGTGTTTTAATAATCACTCAATGGATACAGAAGGCCCAACTGATTGGAGGACTATGCCCTGCATTTTGGGAAGTGGTCAGGCCTACAGTATTGCCATGGAAGCTCTTGGTTGTCTACAGTGCTGGCACTTTTCGGGGGGAGTTTGAATGGGGGAAAATGTTAAACATGGGGTAGGGAGAGGAGTGTGTTTGGTCTAAGTAAGTCAACTGTTCTTGCCCCCCTCCCCCACTCCCCATGCTCAAATACTGCAATTGAAAATACATTTGTCTTGTTTACCAAATACCTGAGAAAAGACTGTCGTTGAAATGAATGGTTTGCTGGGTTATACAAATGTATAAACAAAGACACACACCTAGACAAATGAATAAGGGCTGACGTGTAGATTGCAAACTGTGTTAAAGAAGCTGCCTCAGATAGGTCTCACAATGTTAACTTTCATGTGAAACTGCTTAAATCAGAAATCTTAAATTCATTACCCAAGAACTATGGAAGAGAGTATATCTGTGTATGAAAAATTAAAACTCAGATCTCAGGGGCCATCTTTCAAGATCAATGAAGATCCACATAGTTTTGTGTAAAGGCAATCAGATGCAAGTTTTTTTTTTTCCTTTTAATACTTTACTGCAGGTTTAATTGCAGCAATATTTCAATGCCAAAGAGAGTAATTTGCAGCTTGAATACAGCATTAGATCTGCAATACCCGACATTTTAAAATCTCAGTATAAAAATGAGCATTTGGTACTAGTACCACAAGAATTCTCATTTCCTGTTCAACTTTCAAAGAAATTGAAGTTAAATGTCTATATTAACGTTTATAAAATTTTAGGAGTGATTCCCTTATTACATAATTAGCTTAAGCACTCTGCATATCTGCCTATTAGAGACATTACTCAGAGTCTGCCCTGGAACAGCTGCATTCCTAGACAGAAAAAGATACTAATGTGGCCCTGGGGGAGAGCTCTCCATTTTGACAGAATAAAACATTCTTGGAATACAGTTATTACAATTCATAATTGTTCACTTTAGGGGAAAAAAAAAAAGCAGGGGAAAAAGTATCTTGTTAATAAAACAAAGATTTCTAATAGCTTTAAACTCATATTTCAAAATTCTCTGCAGCTGAGGATGCAGGTAGCCAGGGCAGGGGGGTGGTCTCCATGTTGTGTATAACGAGGAAGTAAAAGCAGGAACTCTGACTACATACGGCTCCCTAAATCCAATCAGATAGTGACAATAAGGGTAATGACAATAGGGATAAGTATTAGAGGCTAGCACTGTGATTCAGCTGATTAAGCATGAGCCCAAACTGCATGAATTTAGGAGTAGCAAAGCATGTGAGTCCATTTGGCTGCATCTGTGACACCATTACCAGGTGATGGGATTTCATCAAAAGAAACGTAGAAGAGGGGAAATAAGGCAGAAATTCAACTTCTCTGGACTTATCACAGCAATTAATGACTCCCCAGCAGACATGATCAGGAACTGCTACACTATTTAAAAAATCTCTTAATTACTACAAATTGTTTTCACTGCTTCTCCAGCAGAGTGACAGAGAGAACTATGGTGATGTCTAGAGTGCTTAGGTCAAGTGGGTTAAAGCACATGGGATCCAACAATAAAGTCTAACAAAGCATAGTTGTGTGGTCCCCAAGAGGAGCTCAACCAGGGTTGTAAGGGATGTATCCTGCTACACAGATCTCCTCATCCTGGAAGTCTGGAAAAGCAGTGGCCTCTTCTGCAATGAAACTGTTGGTACTTCTGGATTATTTCTGACTCTTGGGGAAAAAACCACCACCCCCTTACAAGCTAAATGAATTCACATTTAATTGAAAGAAACCTAAAATTTTATTCCAGAGAGTCCAATATCTTTTTTGCAACTTCAGACTCACTTGAGAAGAAGCAAGATAATTGTAGCTCTCACTACACTTTAAAACAGTTCTCAATATCTGTGTCCCATCTGGGCGACCTTTAACAAAGCAATTATCACTCCTGTTTGTGAGAACAGTGCTCCTATTTCCTGCCTACAATTCAATGTGATAGAAACTATGGAGAAAAGTTAATAAATCTTTCTGACTTGAAACTCCTTTTCTTAGTCAGATGTAAAAGACCCTTCCAAAACCATCACACTTTCATACCCTTCGAAGCCGTGTCAAGTGCTTAGCAAGTTGCCAAAGTGTAAGAGAGTCAAAGCAATGCAGTTCACTACAAGCCTGTCCTGCTGAGGCACTGGAGAGAGCAGTCATCGTACTAAGTGAGGCATATCACATGCTGTAGGTGCCTAATTTCAGCAGTTCTTTCCACTGACTATGTACAGGGGTGAACTAAAGGAGCTTTGGAGACCAAGTGGTCTGAATTGCTCATTCCTCTCTTGACTCTGAGTGCTACAAGAAGTCAGCGACTCAATTAGATGATCTGAAACCAGCCTGATCTGCAATCTTCAACACTAGCATTGGTTTTTAAACTTCTTTACCCCTCCAACTGGGAAATCTGGGGTTTCAATGTAGATCTGCCTTTAAAAACTATTTTATTTGTATTCATATAGTGGTGATAAGACCATTACATAATTCATATAGCATCCATTAGTTATTATTGCAGTTTAAGAAAGAAGAAACTAATTTTGTTTAATTTCAAACCTGCTTTGACACTGTGGCTTTCTAAGCCTAACCTGAACCTCAATGAGTTAGTATTCAGCTGAAGAAAGATTTTCTAAGAAGTAGGAGAGATTAAAAAAATCCATGGAAAAAATAGGGTGAAGCCAGGAATGACTGTACAGGAATGAAAAGTGAAGACTGCAAAAGAAACAGAACACTGAAGAAAGAACTTCAGCAGAATATACAATATGAGTCTTCACACTAGAAAACACAAAGGTGATGGTATTACATTGGTGGAGTTTACATTAGATTGGTCCTCAAATATCTACAACTATAATCTTCCCTATGATAAACTGTGAATGCTGCTGGGGCTGATCTTTCTATCTACTGCATATGTACACACAAAAATTATATATGCTTTCACAAAAGGGATCTTGCTAAATGTATTTTGTTCGTGTGGTTCTAAACATCTAAGCATCCCAGCACCAAGGTTCTTACTGGTATGTCCATTAATTACGATTTCTGGTTACCTTAGTAGATCTCCCTAAAAGTGAAGTTGAAAATCCCTGATTTTTGGTCAGTGCATGAATAGAGGAGCGTTTAACGAAGAATAGTTTGCACACTACCTAGTAAACTTAATCACAGCATGTTCCATTTTCCTTCTTTCTAACATTTAGGTTGGGGTACCTTTCAACATTCATAGACTATTTTCTTCCTGCCCTACTCACCAAACTTTTATTATCTTCTTGGAAGGAAGTTAGAAGTCTTAAGATATCTCTTCCAATTGTGTATAAGCTGGACTGGATTCTTTGCTTACTCTAGACAGAGATCAAGACTTTTATTTTTCTCTTTTAAATTGGGTGTAGCTTTTAAGTAGAAGACATGACCAATGGTTCAGGAATTACAAATAGCAAAACAAGCAATGGGCTTTTCAAACTGAGTGGTGGCTTCCAGGAATAGTTTTCACATAAAGAAAAGGACCTGCAGTTGTCAGAAACACACTGTGGGACAAAGTACTTTGCTATGATGCTTAATGGCACTAGATGAAGAGGGACTGGATTTCCAGTGGCACCGTTATGGATCCCTACTGATTGAACTGGTATGTCTAAGAAGAGGAACTGAATTGTCTAATCAGTTACAGAAACTGGGCTGGTTGCCTGCACAGGCCATTTCTTAGAGTGGTGACTGTTAAGTGTATGTTGCCAGACTCAAAACTTACTAGGCACTAAGTAAAAAGTTGCCATGTGGATGGTGGCAAGCAATATATTATGGTATTTACAAGGTGCATTGGTAATTTTGCTGCAATATTAATACATTTATGCTTAGATACAGAAGGGATGTAAGCAAGGTCTTGCCAGTGTTGTGTTTTTCAGGAAACAGAAAATTAACAGCCCGAGATATAAAGCTCTGGCTGTTACAAGCTGAATTAGCAGATATTAGGGAATGAATATGAGTTATGAAGACTGAATTTACACATTATATGGTCAGCTGAATAATATACATAATTCACAACAATCAAGAAAGTGGGAATGGTGAGATAAGATTTGGGGTAGGGAAGCCTTCAGGAAGCTTTGTCCTTGTTGTTAATTAATTGGAATTTTCAACTTCTGGCAAAAATTCTAGCAGACAGCCTGCAGGATATGATCTGTAAGATTATTAGCCCAGACCAAGTAAGCTTTGTAAATGAATGACTACAACCAGAGAATTACAATGAAAATACTGAATATTATCTAAAAAGCTAGTGGCATGCAGGAACCCTGGCAGCCTATGCAACCAATGATAAAAAGACCTTTGACAAAATAAACTTGAGGTTTCCTATATACACATTAGAAGAGAAGTCAGATATTTGTAAGCTGGTAAGAACTTTTATATGAGGCTCTCAGAATAAATGACATTCTAAAAATTACCTCTGCTAGGAAGCTTTTTCAGTGGAGGATGGTGCAAGTCAGGTGGATGTCTCAGGATTCTTTTCTTTGTTTTCTAATATTTTTGGAAGAAGAAAAAATTAGCTTACAATTGGGCAAGTAATATGATTGCTAACTGTATCAATGTGACACTTAATAGTCATGCAGGTAGTTTACAATAGTTAATGTAAGCATCCATAGTTAAAATACTATCAGTAGCAGTATTTTCACTGAAAAGTGTCTGGGTGTTTAATTGCATCTCACCTCATCAAGTTTGTCAGAAAGTTTCTGTGACTTACTTATTTCCAGAAATGTGTTATTTTCTCTTGCATCTGCAATGCCTCCACAAACAACATCACTGACATATACTCAAGGCAAAATAAATGTAGCATCTATACAAAAGACAACTTAACCTGCTTTGGCTAGTGAAACATCTACTACCAAATAGTATCATAATGTGGAACAACACATTCAGGAGAGATGAAATCAAGTGAAGCTTATACATAAATAAATAGTTTCTACAAATTGTTTTGCCATTGCTTTCATTGAAGCAAGCCCAATATGTGTAATATCTTCTGTGATCTGGTCTGCATGGCTACTGATACCAGTATATTAAAGTTTCTTGAATGCAATAATTTTGCCATGACAATTTTAAAAATCTGACCAATTATTAGAAACACACAGCTGAGAGATCATGGAATGCTAATAAGTACGAGGCAATACCTGATTTATACTAAAAAATAAAGAAGCCTGTTTTATCCATTCCTTATTTCTAGTAATTCAAGTGTCTTATTCAAAGAGTTTAACCTTCTGGCAAAGAAAGTCACTTAACTGTGTCTCTGAAAGTCAGTCAACTTACCACATACAACTAGATTCCAGGGGCTGGTTTTGGTGAAAGCCAATCTCTGGCAATCTTATTCCACAAGAACCAGTTTTTCCTTTATTAGGATAAGGTAAATGATGCTGCCAGATGATCTTGCAGTATGTCATAGGTACTGACCTGAAAGCAATTTCTCCTTATGTGTAAAGTCCCCAGTGCCTCTAACATGATCTTGCCATGGGTACTGAAAGATGTCCAACCTGAAATTACACCAAGGAAATAAGGATCAAGATGCTCCTCAATTGATTTACTATCACAATCACTTGCAATAAATGAACATGACCTGCTGATGCAATACCTAGGAAGGACGGGAATAAGGAATAAAACTGTACTGTGCATCGGTACATCAGATCACAGAGACTCAGGAAGGGAAAATGTTCCTCCAATCTGAGAGCGTACAGGAGACCACGCATAAAAGTCCTGTCCCTGTAAAGGTGAACACCGTTCCAGCAGTAGTTACAGAAAGCATCATTCCACAGCTTCGCAGAGTGAGAATGAAGCTGAGCATGGAGGCAAGTGGCAATAATGAAAAAGATTTAGTCAGATTCAGATTAGAAATCAGATGTAAATTTTTGTCTGCTACTATATTTAGTCACTGAAACAATTTGAGAGTTTCCACTCACTTGAAGGCCTTAAATCAAAGCTGAGAGTGCGAGCCCTCTTTAACTTCAGGTGTCTTCTGCATGGATCTCTGCTGCTGAGCAGGTCATCCAGACTTCCTTCAGATTTAATGGGGAGACATAAATATGTGCAAACAGCACTTGGTTAATCCAATCTGCTTTAGGAAGATTTAAAGATAACTTCTTTTGTAATATCTGATAAAAATCTACTATTTCCTTTTTCATTCCAGTTTTATGAAGAATCTTCAGGACTAGCTCAGAGGTGGACACGTCATAAGAATCTCACTCTGCATGGCTTTAAAGTCACATACAGGAGAGCAACTGAAAGATATGGAACTTAAATGGAAAAATCCCTAGGTGAAATCTGAAGGCCAGTATTACACAGGAGGCTAGAGAAGGCTCTTAGATAGATCCCTCTGCCCTTAAAATTTTAATTCTAAGAAATAATTCCTGGCTAGGAGTAAAACAATCAAGACTGAAGTTATATCAAAAGGTGAAGATACTGTAGTGATAGTTAATTTTAAAACTAGTTGTCTAGTGTCCTTTCAAAAGCCAAGTAATACTGGCAGTAGAGGATATAATGAATGATACTGCAAAACTTAAAGTCTCCTGGAATGCCTGAAAGTAGTAAATGAAAATGGAAAAGGAGCACAGATGTGACTTCTGAAAGGATCAGTGACAAAAACAGAAGGAGCAGAACCTCACAAAATACACATGCCACAGTTATCACTTCAGTCTGGGTGTTTATGCCTGTTAACAGGTACAAAGGAAAAAAAGGAAATCACTTTAATGAAAAATGGCTTGTATGTAATATATATATATGTTGTGCTATATAGCTCTTAGGAAGACGTAGCTTTTAGGCTCTCTCCAAATGTCACTGACTTCTCTTACCACACAGATGTTTAGGCATTATTAGGCATGGAATTTGAATGCGGGAATGAACATTGCAGGATTAGCCCTTTCCCATCCTCTCTAGTCAGAGCATCATATGCTCTGCATCGTGTTAGCTGGGTAGCTGTTCAGCTCTAATATCACTACTGTATGCTGATACATCATACCTCCCATTTTTTAAAGATTCTTTTCCTCTATTATTCTTTCCTTTTGATAGCCAGACACATATTCATTATGTAAAAATAAATACGGTCTGCATATTTTGATTCCATGATCAAACACAAAGTTTTCCAATGAATGAGTGCATACTGCTTAAATGTCTTCTATATTGCAGTGTTTCACAACACTGTTGACAAGTCACATCATTTCCAAGGTTCTTAAAAGCAGTTAAAATAATGTTCATACTAGCAATAATTAGCAAACAGACTATATGAATAATCACAGTCATTCCCACAAAGATTTCTTGTTTTCACAGACCAATCCATTACCTGCTTCAATGAACCGTCTTGTTGTTAATTTGCAGGGCTTTCACCCCTAGGTGATGGAAATACCTGCCCTCTTCCCAGTCTCCCATTAAGTATGGTTTTCAGTAATATGTATAATTCATGAGAAAAATTTGTTTGTCAAGCATTCCAGACAGGTCACTTAAATCCTAGATCAATTGATAATGTTCACACCAACATGGCCTGGAATGAAAATAACCCTTATACTGACTTCAGTATTTCCTTTAAACTAATAAGTTGGGCTTCAACTTTTAAAGATGCATAGGAATCATTATTATTTTAAATAAAGATTAGCAACAGAACTTTTTTTAAAAAAAAGATTGCTACTCTGAATGCACTTCTTACAATGCTAGCAACAAATATAATGCACTGTCACAAATGCATTCTGGTTTTTCTTGCAGCAGCAGTGTGTGGAAAGCTGAATGGGGACGACAGTTCAGGTAGCTTTTAGCTTCTAACGCATCAGGGTAGAATCTATCCAGAACAGTGAAGTTGTCATTCAACATAAGTTGAGGGCCTAGATTAAAATTTCCATCCCCATTACATCTCCCTTCTGTCCCAACAAGAATCTCCTATCCTGTGCAACTCAAAATGTCATGAGCAAAATCTAAATATAAGTACCCTCGATAGCAGTTAAAGTCAACTGCATATATCATCTCTTCTTGTAGACCTTTAGGGTCTTGTAGACCCTAAAGGGTCTGCTTTCTGCTTCCATGATTCTTTTTCTTTTATTCATCTTTATGCCAGCACTGAGCAGAAATACAGTATTTCTGTTCAGCATTGGATACTTCATGAAGGAGAAGGCAGAGGAGAGCACTACACAAAGTTTGGATTTTTGTATATGATCTCCTGGACCTATTGATGTCAGCGGACATTTTCCCAGTGATGCCTATGGAACCAAGGTTCTAACTAGGGCTTGATCTGAAAGAGAAAATTCATTGTATTTTGATGCACATTAAGAAAATTCTGAATTTGTGGAAATAATGTATTATTAAGAATTTTACCACCTTACCTTCCCAGTTACACATTCATACTGTAAAATGTCATGAGCAAAATCTAAATATAAGTACCCTCGATAGCAGTTAAAGTCAACTGCATATATCATCTCTTCTTGTAGACCTTTAGGGTCTTGTAGACCCTAAAGGGTCTGCTTTCTGCTTCCATGATTCTTTTTCTTTTATTCATCTTTATGCCAGCACTGAGCAGAAATACAGTATTTCTGTTCAGCATTGGATACTTCATGAAGGAGAAGGCAGAGGAGAGCACTACACAAAGTTTGGATTTTTGTATATGATCTCCTGGACCTATTGATGTCAGCGGACATTTTCCCAGTGATGCCTATGGAACCAAGGTTCTAACTAGGGCTTGATCTGAAAGAGAAAATTCATTGTATTTTGATGCACATTAAGAAAATTCTGAATGTGGGGAAATAATGTATTATTAAGAATTTTACCACCTTACCTTCCCAGTTACACATTCATACTGTATTTATTTGATTTATTCTTCCATTTATATTTAAAACCAGCAGTCAGTACTCCGGATCCATTCAATGTAAACAAGTCTGAGTACTACAGTGCCCACGTATAACTAAAAAATAGATATATGTAAATGTGACATTTTAGTGAACAGGTGTAAATATATCAGTCTGTGACAAGCTAGCATTTCCTGCTCATAAATGTTATTCCCTTATTGCTCTGTGCTCACTGTGCTTAATCCTGCAGGAATTATGATGTTTGTTGCTACGTTTTGTAATGTACAGAATTTTATACAGATGTATGCAGAGAGCTGTGATGTTTACATAAATACTTCTGACTAAATGAATACTGAAAAAAAAAAGTTTTGCAACTCTTACACTAAGAACATCTTTTTGTATTGCATACTGGAAACCTAAAAATTGACCTTCTTACTTAGGTCATCAACAATTCTCACTGAGCCATACTTTCATAAGCAGACAGTTGCTGAACTCTCACTCAGACCAGCAGAAGTCAGGCTAGATCGTTTCGCATATCCCAACTGTTGGACTGTGTCTACTTAGGCCCATAGGTGGAAGTCAGGACAAAGGCATATCCCTACCTCACTGAAAAGGTCTGAGCCGCTGCCATGGACAACACTCCTAAAACAAATAGCAGATGTGGGCAGGGTTCACTTCTGCAGGTGCTGCACTGAAGCCTCCTATGTCTTTTCACTTTTTTTTTAAAAATGCAATCTGTGTTTTCTTTCTTCAGGTGACATTTGTCTCACCTGAGTTCTGTTGTATTAGTAGGCAAGTGCTTGGCCTAGTTTAGTCACCCAAGCTCCCTCTCTTGCAAAGGGAGATGACAGGCACCTCCCCCAGGGGTTAATCCACTATCTTCCCAGAAAAAAAGTCTAGGCAAGTGGGATGACTCATAGTGAGGAGGTGCTCATCCATTGACTGCACAGGCAGATGAGAGACCTAGCATCAACTTGATGCTGAATTTTTTGTTGTTTAGCTTAAAGGTTTAGATGAGGTGAATCCTGCTCCAAGACATTCATTTTCTTCCTCCTTCATGCTTTTTGTATATATTTAATAAAAGTCACTTTAAGTTGGCAGCTTGCTATTTTCCTGTTTCATAGAGTCGCTGCTCATGCAGGTCCCTGTGTGTGCTACACCTTAATATGAGGTGAGTGACTTAAACTCTGTGGTCTGAGTCACTGAGGTTGTCAGACAAGATGATCTCTTCTAGCTTTGAAGTCCATCAGGCAGGGGAACTTCACTAATACACTCCAGCACAGTGTTGGCCCAGCATTTATAAAACAGCATAAATAAAGTAAGGAAATGTTCAAGTGAGGGACAGAGGGGTGTCTGCTTTCCCCACCTTTTCCAATAAGACCTGCGCAAATGCATGACATAGATGAGGACTTGCAGCTGCACGGCTTCTCAGACACAAGAACGATGCGCACGTAGTTATTACTTACTTTCAGTGGTACAGGAAAAAGAATAAATTCATATGAATTGTGTTTCTGACCATGCTTTGAGAAATCAGCAATCTTTATCTTCCAGAACAACTAAACTCTGAACTACTCACATCACCAAATTCCCATCTATCCAACTTTAACTCCACCTACATGGTTATATGCTTATGGTTAACACAAACAGTGGTCTTACCTGAGGGAGCAGTTTCGTTAAATGCTGCCTTTGGTTGTGAAACTGTTTTAAGAAGTTCCTGAAGCCAGAGTGTCCTCAGCTGTGCCCCTAAACTGGAAACTGCCTCATTGACTACACAAAATAGGCAGTGACTTTAAGCAAGGGCATGGGAAAGTCCTGCTGGGAAAGCCCTGAAAAGCCTTGGCTTCTCTTGCCCCCAAGAGAACAAGGGGCACGTGGCTCAGCAGCTACTGCTGGCAGAGCGTCCCCCAGCACTGCCTCACCCCAGCAGCTGCAGCAGCAGCAAACCTGTCTTTCCCAGGGCTTTTTCTGCCAGCAACTCTGCATCTTGGATCCGCCTCATCCCACATCTGCCCTTCCTACGATTGGAGTCCTGGATCCTTAATCTTGTGATGACAGATCCCCATTTTGCCTGTGTTGCAAAGAAGCCTTGAGCCAGCTCTGCCAGGAAATGATTGCAAGGACAAAAAATTAAGGGTTTGGTAGGGTGAATGATCAAACATTTGGGGCAGCAAGAATATCATATGCTCATATATGGGGATACAAACTGCAAAAAGCACATTCATGTTTGTGCTGGATACATGAAACCTGTATTTGCATGAGCCAGTTAGGATGGCTGCATGCGATGGACAAGGCAGGTACCAAGGCAGGTACTTAAAAGTATGTTCGTCAGACATGTTCTTCATCTGGTGTAAATTGGTATAGCTACCTCCTCTTTAATGAACTGATGCCTGCTTCTACCAGCTGGCCCCAATTTACCTACATTTTAAATCTTATGCTGTACTGTTTGTCAAGAATATCGAAAGCATTAGCTTGTTTCTGCCTTGGCTTTTTGACTTCAGTAAACTTCTAGCTGAATGATCATTTAATTGCTAAGACCTCAGATCATGCAATCACTTAATGAGGGGGGGATGTGTGGACTTAGATACTCAATTTGTTTCCTGATATCTAAACAAATCTAAGTTGCCTGTTTGTATATGAAAGAACCGTCCCCTTATTACCAGGAGAGGTAAGCTCTGCAGGGCAGGAACTATCTTTCTCTTCTGTTTGTCCAGTGGCCAGGCAAATTCTTTTTATTGTGTTTTGGTTGTGCCTAGAGGCTAGGTCATGGATCAGGGCCTCCCTGCACCAGACACTATACAGAGGCTTGACAAACAAATGGTTTTTACCCCCAAAGCCTGCTGATTTGTATAAACCTCCAGTTACATAAATAACAGTTTGGCTATCAAGGTGTCCTTGTTCCACAGGGATGTTGCTTATGTCAAATGTTGTATTTAATTGTCCCTATGCTCAGATGAGCATGTGCAGTGCAAACTGTGCAACATGGACCAGCCTGGTCCCTTATGGGACATAGTCCTTCCTGCTTCTGCCCCAGTGTGTCAGGAAGCTGGGGGAAAGAGTATGACTATGTCTATGTTAGCAGGTCGTGCAGCACTGTAGAGTGGCTGAATGGAGTGATACAGCTGGTGCTGAGGACCCGGCATCCATGCCATGTGCATTTTAGGGAGGTTTCTTTTAGAATAGCTCTGATGTGCCCTAGCGGTGGAATTTCAGCTTCTGGTACAGTTTCATCTGAAAGGAGTCCACTTTATGTCTCTGAGATTGCTCCACGCTTAGAGAGTGGTACATGGCATTGATGGCAAATTTTCTTCAGAAGTGCACTCCTGGTCTCATTTAAAGGCTAATTAGATGGTTGTGGAGGCTCTGCCCAGCTCAGAATGCAAGCAAGACTCACCTCGGAGATTATACAGTGTCCTTTCCACTCTCTTTAACTGTCTTCTAAGCGAAAAAATAGGACATGCAAAATGGTCAGTTGTATACGACAGAGAAGAACACTCATTTCCTTGACTGTCTGAAATGGGGAAGGCAGGAAATAGAGTTTTGTTTTACTACAAGTATGCATGTGTCTTTCTTCTAGAAAGGACCTTCCTTCAGCAAAACATGGAGAAAAAGGAGGCCTGACCCAACTAAGGTCAACCTGCATTTCTACAACAGACATGATGTACCACAACATTTTACAAAGAGATATCTTTCATCTTTCTCATCTGAAATACACATGAAATAATTGTGTGTCTGGTGTTAACACTGGCAAAAGAACATTAGCAATCTTCAGAGTTTAATCTGACAATAAGATGCTCAAGTTAATTCCTAAATAGGTTTAACTGATTAGCTGCACTTTTTCCCCCCAGGAAACTCTTTCATCTGGCACCATGACATCATTGAAGATTAGATGCAATGTCATATAAATCTGTAGGAAGCCCATCTTTTAAATCTTAGTACTTCTGAAGTTTTTTTAGTATAAAAAATAGTGTACATGTAACTAAGTAAAAGTTAGCTTTGATTAAGGGAAAATGGTTTTCTGCACATTGACTCTAAATGCAGCATATGTTTGAAAAAGTTTTCTCTTTTAGCTATCAGCAAAGGAAATCAGTCCCAGGTTGTATCAGTGTCATATGGGGACAAAATACATTTTCAAACAAGATGGAAAGCTTTTTTCATAGAAACACCCTACCTCTCTGCATCTGGAGACATGAGTTCTAAAGAAAAACAAGCAACCCCAAAAGTCCAATCCCACTCACAATATCTCACACCAAACATTATTCTGTAATCTTTCAAGGTCCTTACCGTGCAGTGGTCAAAGTTGGGGTACCCTTGCCAGTGCTTTTTTGAGACAAAGCCAAATGTACACCAACTTGGGAGAGTAGACTCTAAGCATATATCAGGTTTAGATTTATCCCTATAATTGTATGAGGAATCAGTGGATTAGATCTCAGCCACAGCCACTTTATTTGGAGAGAAGTAGGTTAAAGACCAGCAGGTGGCAAAATGACAGCTGTGGAAAGATGAGCCACAAAACTGTCCAGAAAAAAATTGATTCCCTATTTTTCTCTCATTTTTCAACCCTTTGACCTCTTAGTATTCCAATAGGCCATCAGAGACCCCTAATGGGATAGATACCAGATACCCTAGGAAGCAGTGGGGCATAGTCTCTGTATTTACTATTTATTTGAAATATTGTGCTCCATGCCCAGCAGGTCCTCAGAGGGCCATCAGGAATCTGAAGGACTCCTACATTGCCTGGTTAACAGCCACCTGGAGATAGAAATAATATATACACTGTGAATGGTTTTAGTTTTTCTTTCTAGTTTCTTGTGAGAGGAACTAAATTCTAGTTCTTGTCAGATATACTCCTGAGAACTTTTTTATGTAAAATGTTATTAGTTATTACATTAGTTATGTAAATGTTAATGTATTAACAGGTTCATGGCCTGTTTCTTACCTTAACAAGAAATAAAAAGGTCAAAGGGGTCCAGATATCCCACTCGGCACGCAGTTTATTATTTCTTAATCCTCCTGGCTCCCTCAAAGTTTAGGTCTTTCCACCATTATGGTTTGCTTGGCTAAAAGCGTAAGGAAACCATAGACTGATGTTTGGTCTCAGCTTAGGCATTATCCAGTCTCTTGGGTGATAAGCAATCTTGCGGAAATGTCAATAACAACAAATAACCCAATGTTGTATCATAGAGAAACAACTGTGAAGAAACAAAAGGGATGCAAGAAAATAATGCTTCTACCATTATTCATTCTGTTCTACCATGTCAGCCCGGTTGGGTGTCTCTTCTGTTATTCCTCACCTGTGCATATTTTTGGAGGTGGGAACTGTTACCATCTGTCCATGGTAGAGTAAGGCTCATTATACATAAACTTAGAATCATAGAATCAGAGAATGGTTTGGGTTGGAAGGGACCTTAAAACCTTCCACTAGACCAGATTGCTCAAAGCCCCATCCAACCTGGCCTTGAACACTTCCAGGGATGGGGCATCCATAACTTCCCTGGGCAACCTGTTCCAGTGCCTCACCACCCTCACAGTGAAGAATTTCTCCCTTATATCCAATCTAAATCTGCCCTGTTTCAGTTTAAAGCCATTATCCCTTGTCCTATCACTACATGTCCTTGTAAAAAGTCCCTCTCCAGCTTTCTTGTAAGCCCCCTTCAGGTACTGGAAAGCTGCTATAAGGTCTCCCCAGAGCCTTCTCTTCTCCAGGCTGAACAACCCCAATTCTCTCAGCCTGTCTTCATAGGAGAGGTGCTCCAGCCCTCTGATCACCGACATGGCCCTCCTCTGGACTCACTCCAACAGCCCCATGTCCTTCTTATGTTGGGGGCCGCAGAGCTGAGTGCAGTACTCCAGGTGGGGTCTCACCAGAGCAGAGTAGAGGGGGAGAATCACCTCCCTCGACCTGCTGGCCACGCTTCTTTTGATGCAGCCCAGGATACGGTTGGCCTTCTGGGCTGCGAGTGCACATTGCTGGGTCATGTTGAGCTTCTCATCAAGCAACACCCCCAAGTCCTTCTCCTCAGGGCTGCTCTCAATCCATTCTCCGCCCAGCCTGTATTTGTGCTTGGGATTGCCTTGACCCGTGTGCAGGACCTTGCAGTTGGTCTTGTTGAACTTCATGAGGTTTGCGTGGGCCCACCTCTCAAGCCTGTCAAGGTCACTCTGGATGGCATCCCGTCCTTCCAGTGTGTCAACTGCACCACACAGCTTGGTGTTGTCAGCAAACTTGCTGAGGGTGCACTCAATCCCACTGTCCATGTCGCTGACAAAGATGTTAAACAGCACCGGTCCCAATACCGACCCCTGAGGAACACCACTCGTCACTGGTCTCCGCTTGGACATTGAGCCGTTGACTGCAACTCTTTGAGTGTGACCATCCAGCCAATTCCTTATCCATCGAGTGGTCCATCTGTGAAATCCACATCTCTCCAATTTAGAGACAAGGATGTCATGTGGGACACTGTCAAATGGTTTGCACAAGCTCAGGTAGATGATGTCAGTTGCTCTTCCCTTATCCACCAGTGCTGTAACCCCGTTGTAGAAGGCCACCAAATTTGTCAGGCACGATTTGCCCTTAGTGAAGCCATGTTGGCTGTCACCAATCACCTCCTTATTTTCCATGTGCCTTAGCATAGTTTCTGGGAGGATCTGCTCCAGGATCTTGCTGGGAATAGAGGTGAGACTGATTGGCCTGTATTTCCCCAGGTCTTACTTTTTCCCCTTTTTAAAAGTGGGGGTTATGTTTCCCCTTTTTCAGTCAGTGGGAACTTCACCAGACTGCCACGACTTGTCAAATACGATGGATAGTGGCTTAGCAACTTCATTCACCAGTTCCTTCAGGACCTGCGGATGGATCTCATCAGGTCCCATAGACCTGTGCACCTTCATGTTCCTTAGATGGTCTCGAAACTTCATGATATTATCTCCATTGCTATGGAGTGCATCAAGACCCTTGCATGTTGTATAAGTTAAACACATTAGTATTACACTTCCTTATCTTTGTTACATATATTAAGGACCAGTCCTATTTATGCCAAATAAAATTGTCCAGCTTTGCTAATCGTATTTTTCTTGTCCTTGTGTGGTCATGGTCAAGGGTAAATATTTGGCTTATATATTGGATGGAATAAAGGGGTAGTGAGGTGGAACATAACTAAGTAAAATTCCTTTATGAACTTATTTTCATTCAGTATATCATATCCTGACACAGAAAGTTGCACATTAACCAGACTTGTGACTACATGCTACTTTAATTGTTTTTATTTGGTGCTCTGTATAGCCAGAGGCTTTTTCTATGTATTAATAAACATTACATTAATTTTCCATTGTTCCTGGCCTTAAGATATCACAGGTCAAACTGGAGTCTCATGGATCCCACTGGAAAACAAGACCAAACAAAAATGCCACGTTGCGTCAGGAAGTGATGTCAGTAGCTGGAGTTTTGCTTCCAAACTTCTGTGTTTTACTTGACTTGCAAAGCTGTTTTTCTGTGCAAACCCATAGGCTTAATACTTGTGGGAATGACTGAGGACAAACATCTTGCAGTTTTACTGACTATCAATGCATCATTCTTTGACACACTATTAACAATCTGTTGACCTACGTAAAAATTGGAGTTTCAGGGAAAAAGAAAGTGTCCCATGTCTGCTTATCGATAAAATGCTCACGCTGCATAGATACATGAGTATATTGGATCGAGCTGCTTGTAGTTAACACATTCAAGATCCTACTTATTGTCAATATCTGACCCAAAACCAATGATTCATGTTCCAAAGAAAATGCTGCTTTTATATTTTTCCACCAGCCCAGTCTCTCACCACAGACCCAAGCTATTCCCCCAACTACTGCTCTACATCTGGGTGACATGAGAGATAATTGCAGGACGCTTACAGTCCTGATAAACTATGGTTTCCCTTGCTCTGCAGCCCTTTGAAGTTGCAGACAGTTTCATGATAATTGATAATCTAATCTCTTCCCAGCCTGTTTTTTTTTTAAAAGGCTGCTCTGAAACAGCAAGAATGGGAAATATTACAGCATAAGTATTGATTGCTGCATGCAGAGGTCACTGTGTGTGGATTACACTTTTATCACAAGGTTCTTGCGAAAGGTGAAGTTTTGGCAAGATCCTAATAATAACTGTGGAGTGCTAGTTAAATGCAAGGGGCAGGGGGAGGAAAATGATTTTTTATTCTTAGTACCTCAAGGCTATACACGGCAATTACTATTGCAGAGGCAATAAAGAAGTTGTTAATTACAGGTTTTATACCCTTGTAGCCCAAAGTAAGAATGAAAGGACTAAAGGTTACAAGTGGTACTGAAGAAAGAAAGGACAGAAGAGCTGCTGGAGATTTTTTTTTCATGTGCAGTGAAACAAGTTACTTAAGTTACAGTGGGATAAGACGTGACAGAGGGGCCATTTCAGTTTGATCAGGATAAACACTTGAAATCTTACTTAGCATATAATTTGCTTTATTTGCCTTCGTATTTTTGCTGTGATTACATGATTACCTGATTACCTAAAAACTCCACATTGACTGCTGTCATCCACTGGAACAAAGCCATTGCATGAGGACAACGTGAAAGATATATGTTAGTGTGTCTCAGCTCTAAATATGTTTTGGAGTTATTTTGATGTCTGAAATTCCAGACAGTGGTTTTGTCAGGGACTCTCTCTGGACACACAGAAGTGGTAAATAGAACAGTTATACTTTACAAGCATAATACAAAAAAGCACAGACGGTAAATATCTGTGTATTTAGCAGAGGCAATTTGTTTGAAAATGAGAAAACTTTCCGTTCCATTCTGTTGGACGAACTTATCCTTTGCGATAAGTGATATTCATGAGAATTTGTGGTACTGTACAATATGTTAACTAGGGGCATGTAATTTTCTGAATGCTGACAGGGATAAATATATGCGCCTGCACACACACAAAACTCACACATACTTAATGAGAGCAAAATTAAAGTCTTCTGAAACAAGGCTGATTGATTAAAACTCAACAGACCCACACAAATATGAACACTAATACACATGGCTCATAAAGTGCTTTCAGACCACATCTTTAAAGGGGCAGAGCAAACACTAATTTCTCACCAGACCAAACCCTCAACTGTGCCAGATGAGAAATGGGATAACTGGTGAGTCAAAGGTATAGCTGGCTCCCGGAGCATTTCCTCCCTCCTTTGCCTTTTCTTCCCTGATGGTACACCATTGCAAATTAGAGCTCTTTAACTTTGAGCCAGACAGTATTTCCAGATTACTAGAAATGGCAACATGGTCTGACCTTATCCATCCTCACCCCGCTGGCCTTTAAAGTAAAGAACAGAGCGAGAAGGGATGTTGTAGAGCCATCTACACTGGTTTTACACCTTCTGAGAATTCATCCATTCCATTACACTCAGCATGGTTGTTTGTAAAATTGGACTTAGGCAGTGATTTATTTGCAAAAAATCAATAAAGTTGAATTTGACAAGGAATAGGTCTTATAAGCCAGGTGGAATTGGTTACAACTGGGAAATACTGTGATACTCCAGCATTCTCCTTTTTAATTCCTCTTTCTGCTGTCTCTTTTCTCTGCTTTTTTAGATGTGTGTCAGTGCCTTACTTGTAGGTATTTAGATAATATGGACATTACTGCTGCTCTTTCTACTCCACCATCACCTCTTCTGATCACAATAATTGCTGTCACTAACTGTGAAGAGACCCTGATTTCCAGCAGGTGATATTTCTTCACTCATTCTTCACCCTTCTATTGCCTACTTCTGTTGTGCTCCTTCTCATGGTTTCTGCAAACTTCCTTAAGCCGCCAGGCATATGAGTTTCCAGAGACTTTTTTTCATAAGAAAATGGAAAGAATAATTTGGTCTCTTGCTGTATAGTTTGGTGAGAACTGTAGTTCCCTGGGAGCCTCTGGACACCTGCAAATCCATTGTTTGAGCATTGTGCACGCACAGATGATTTGTTCAGACCATCTGCCATGAGTTTAGAGTGTCCTGGATGTCTCTGACCCACTACACGTGCACATCAAAGTTGGTCTGCAACAGTGCTGCAGTTCTGAGATGGCCTGGAACTCTCAGACTCACTGCACAAGATCACTATGGTTCACTTACCATACCTCTGCCCAGGAAGTCCTGAACATTCATATGGATCCCTATTATTTTTATTCTTTCTCTTATCTCTCTGTTATGATATCATCTTCATTTTCTCTTTCCTCCTCCTACTCTCTGTGCTTCCACATAGTTTCATTTCCTCATCTTTGCTCTCCTCCCAGCTCTACACATTTGAGAATCGCTCTCATCCCACAGCGATGTGAGGAGACTCCTGAGTGTAGTAGGCCTCCCACATTTTGTACAGAAGAGAATAATAAACAGAAAAAAAAAATTAAATTAGCTCAGGAAATCCACTTAGCCTAGGCATGCAAAATCAAATTGTTGTGACTTTGAGAGCAACATCCCTCTCTTGGATTTTCTTGCACATACTATTTTTCTTCCACTGCTTGTCTTTCTCTCAGTTTCCCTTTTCTCTCTGTCTGGATTCTTGACTCTCCACATTTCCACCCCCTACCCCACTCTCCCATTCCATTTTCCCCATTCTGTTACAGATCATAGACATAGTTTGAATTATCTGAGGGATAGCAATAAGGGCAACTAAACGTATGCTTGCTGATTGACTCTGGTTAGCCATTCTGAAGAAAACACATGGCTTCTGTGTCTTTTATCTCAGAGATAGGAATTGCTATGGAAAATTATTAGCTACTACTGTGGCCCATGTCAGTGTCAGGTAAGGAAGCACGTAGTAGCTTTATATAGATAAAAACTTCCAGTGTGCCTAATTTTCTATTGTCTTGTTTCTGTCCAGAACTCTATCCCATTTTTACTAGGAATTCTATAAAGCAGTAATGTTAGCACACAGCTTTCCCCATGACTGAGCTTTTGTGTTTACTTATTTTAAATATGTAACCTTTAAGAAGATGATATGGAGGGGTGGGGAGGTGGGAAGGAAATGCTGCACTTCATCTGTTAAGCCACCAAACATACACTAAATAAAAGGCAGAAGGGGGACGCTTTTTTTTCTCCACCTCGAGAGAACTTCTGGATATGTTTATGGTACTAAAGGTTTTCTGCTTAGTTTAATATGTAGGTTGATCCTAGTTTCTTGGTCTGATTTAACGTCCTTTATTTTCAGAATTAAAGCTTTCTTTCCTGGCTTGTTTGTTTTCCCTAGCAGTGTTTTTATGTCTGTTTATAACAACCTTTCTAATGGGTGCTGTTTCTTCTGTGACATCTCTTCTACCTATGACAGGGCTTTCTTTGATGCAAGTTCAGGCAAATATCAGTGGTGAGGAAAAGTACTTTTAAATTTTTCTCCTTTTCTGGTGAGCTT
Source organism: Aptenodytes forsteri (assembly GCF_000699145.1). Classification (NCBI taxonomy): domain Eukaryota; kingdom Metazoa; phylum Chordata; class Aves; order Sphenisciformes; family Spheniscidae; genus Aptenodytes; species Aptenodytes forsteri. The sequence continues at coordinate 713,016 of NW_008795124.1, read as the reverse complement.
TTATACAGTTTTCTTCACTGTACATTTTCTTAATATCTTCAGCAGATTTCATGTCCCATGCAGATGTACAGTTTCTGCTAGGTTCAGACCTACACCCCTCTTTCAAGTTAAAAATTACAGCCAAGTTTAACACTTACCCTTTGGTGCCTGCAAATGAATTACATGAGATCTATTAACACTAAGTAATCTGAGTCGCGGCTACCCATCACAGAAAAGTATAAACAGTGTTGGCTTTGTGTCTATGTCTAAATGAAGGATTAAAAAAAAAGAATTGAATAAACTTTTTTGTGGGTGCAAAGCACAACTTTCAGTAATAATGTATATGACATAGAATTATATACCTGTATTAAATATGCATTAAATATCTGTAGTTCAGTCTATTTAAAAATAGCTAAAGTAAAACTATATGAAAAGTCTGGCCTGAATTAAAAAAAAAAAAGAGAATTTGTAGTCCAGTCTGTCACCCTGTCCATTACTAATCCTCTTGTGTCTAGGTATTGTAGGATCTGAGACCCCAGAAACTGTTAGACTCGCAGGAAGAGCTGTTGCAGTAATGCCACTGCCTGTGTACTCTTATGCTGCCCTTCTTTGTGCTTTGTTAAGCCCCGTGGACAAAATGACATTGTTACTCACCTGTGTCTCCAGAGCGTCCTACCTCCATGCACTGAAAAGAAGAATGTGATCCTGAATGTTAGTGTTGCACTTGCTGCATCTTTGTAAATTTAAAGTACACACTTGAGACAAGTGTCTTACTGAAATAATCTGCCTAGCTTTGGCAAACACCAGTGATGGAAACACTTCAGCTTCCCTTTGCATAATTTCTTAAATTTATCATTTCCTGTAACAAAAGAGTTCATAAATATCAGTCTGTAGCTCCTTTGGGCATCAAAGGCAACATTTTACTTTCATTAACTATGAATTGATGATTATGTGGGCTAAATTTTTGAATAATGTAAGTGTACAGTTGCAAGGACAATTACTATTTGCTTATGCAAATATAAGACAGCTATTGACAAACACTGTTAGCCTTTGCATCTGCAATTGAAGTAAATCCATGGCCAAAATGATTAGGCATTTTGTAATCTAGTGTATGCACTTCTAGATGATATGAGTGTTCCATATGTATAACAGAAACAAGAGTGTGTATGAATTTGCCTAGCAGACTAGAGTTTCAGATCACTTTCCCACACTACTTGTGATGGGTTTACTGTGTGTCCTTCCTGTGTAGTTGCACTGGAGGCAATATGGGCACAGAAAAATTTTGCATGCTAAGATGAAATTGATACGTCACTATGGAGGTTTTTATTATTATGGATAAGGTTGTTTCTTTCCTGGGAAATCTCATTTATGTTCTTCAGAAACTACAGTGTTAGCAGATACTTTAGGATGATCACAAAAGAGAATTTTGCCATTATTTTGTAAGCAGACAAATAAGATCTTTATAAAGCTTAAATTAAGAGTAATCAAGAATTTGCCAGTCAATAGCTAATTCACAGGTCATCAAAAATTTGGTTTTTTTAGAAATAAAAAACACTTGAGACTTCATATCATTTGTATTTCTGTGGACAACATGGGCCACCTGGTCACAACATACTCACGGTAATGCTTCCTGCAGTATTTGATAGAAAAATGTAGCTGGGAAGAAAACTGTATTTCACTCATGTCTGTTACTCTCTATTTCACATAGCAACATGATAAGGTTGTGCCCCTTTTGAGCATTTTATTCACACTGCCTTCACTGTCTCTCCCTTCCTTTTGGCCTTCTTTCTCACATCTGATTCCTTCCTTCATGCATATCCATAGGGAAAGGAGATTCATTAACCTGAGTATCCATATTCTGATCTGTAAGAAGGGGCTTGGATGTCTGTGGACGGTGTGAGACGCGCAGAGGAACTGCCGCTTTCAGGGCTACTTCCCTACAGCAGAGCAAGCAGCAAATGCTCTGTGGGGAATAAACTCAGGTTGGTTATCCTAAACTATTACTCTAATAATAAATTCCTTTTAGTTTATCCTGCATCTTAAATAGGTAGGTAGAATTGATGTCATTTAGTGGCAAGGATATTCATAGGAATGACCTACAGATAGAGGACACAGTCTGTAAACAAAATTGCATTTTGTTCATTAGCTACAGTACAAATCAACTCTGCGTAACAGAGACATCCTAAAAGACATTTTTTTCGTACCTCTATCGTCAAGGTGAACCTTAAAATATTTGTGTAATATGCACACATAATAATGGATTATTAACCATACAGAGATAAACTGGATCCAGTCAGAAACATCCAGCTGCTACTTATAAAAAAGATGTTCTGAGGACTATGCATAGGTCACATATTTAAAATTGCATTACTATATGAGTGGGTAGATGAAATAGATCTGCTTATACCTTCTTCACTGAGGTTATTCCTAAATACACTGTGTGCAACCTACAGGAAGGGTACTCCCTTGTGTTTTGTAGGCTTGGAAATGTGAATTTCCAAGAGGATTACACCAGGGGTTTCTGTAATTCATTCTCCTCTTTACAATGACTGGCGTGTATTCACAAGTGAGTGTTAAATATGATAAATTTGTCAGCTAGATTCCAAGTCAATTAATTAGCTACATGAAGGCTACTAATCTTGGATTACTTATGCTCTGGATATATTTCTACCAGCTCTGCATGCACTAACAATGTGTTAAATGGTGGAAAAGCAACAAAGCAATTTGTGGTGATTGCTACAAAAAATATGCAGTCTGTAGTCTGAGACAGGTCAGATGAAAATGCATCTAGAGATTAGCAATGTAGAATCCCTCAGATAGATCAACGAGACTATCTAATATTGATGTGGGTTAGAGGAAGTAGCCTAGCAGAAAAGGGAAACTTTCACAACTGATATAAACAAAAAAAGGTTCAGGAAACTCTGGCAGAGTAAAGGGACAATACACATCTGGGCAAAAGAGTCAAGATCTAATGGCTCAATACATGAACTGGGAAGGGGAGAGTTCAGAGGAAAATGTTACATGTAGTAGAATTTGAATTGTGCGTATTAGAGGTTTTGAAATAAATGGCTCACACAGACATAAAAGAAATTGCATTTCATGAAGTCTTCCCTTTCCAAAAAAAAGCTGGAAAAGCTGGATATCCCCAGAATTCAACATACTACCAGTTTTAGAATACAGATAAATTACAGCTAATCAAAAGCAGTAAGGCAGAGTGAGCGGTTGGTATGTTTACCTGTTTTTCACTAGCAGCATTTATGTTTCAGAGTTGTAACATCTTTACAGTGGAAGAGAGATGATTCAGAGGCCTCAGATGGGCTACAGAAACTTTCACTTCTCGGTCACAGTTTGAGTCCAGCCTGGGTTTTCTGAGGCACACATGAAAAAGCAAATGCTCCTACCCTTGCATAATGCAGCTGTGTAGTTTTCAGCCTCTGCCCCTGTGTGAAAAATCCCACCCCAGATGGAGCCCACTTTTGCTCCTGAAACCCTCCTTTTCCTGCGCCTGCTGTACCTGTAGCCTGGCCGCGTTCAGGCCACTTCACAGTAACTCACACCACCGACCATTTTTAACTGGAAGCGAAATAAAAAAATTCTGAAATCAACCAAAGGCATTAAAGAAATTACAAGCAGTTGCTTGTAATCACAGCTTAGTGAAAGAGAGATTGCAGTCTCTGAGAGGAACGATGAACCAAACCAGTAGACGGTGCACTATCAAATAGCCCAAAAAGGAAGCATTGCTTACGGGACATCAACTCATCTTTATCTGTCAGCAGTGAAAACAGAAGAAGGCTTGCCCTTTTGAAATGTAAACAGAAAATTATGCCTCCAACACAAACCCAAGCCATTAAAAAGGCAGCTTTTATTCCTTCTCATAATGTTCAGGAACATAAGGCAGTAGCACTGATGTGGCTCCACAGCTGTTGCCAGGGGAAAGTAGGAATGTAGCCTGCCACATCTGGGGTGACATCTTTGAAGAGGCACTTAATCTGCAGTACTGAGGTATGCTAAGCCTCTTTGCTTTTCTTTACCAGTTCTCAAGCTAATACTACTCCTGGAGAGCAATGCTGATTTCAAGTCAATGGGTGAGATGAAAGAACAATTAAGGACAGTGATGCTTTATGCATTGTGGAAAATATAAAGACAGGACAATAGCATAATTCCTTGATCACTCCGGCAGAAGATTTACTTTGCCACACTTTAAAGTTGTAGGTTCCCGGCTTCTAAAACAAAAATGACAGGAATTTTTAATCACTGAGTGTGTGTTTTGTGAATTGAAGGGGGGCATTGAAAGACTGGAAAATAAAAGGTATCTGCTGCTATTACACTGATGTGTTTCTATTGGATCAAAGCCTTTTCTTCTCCGTAGCTCTTCAGAAACAATTTGCCAGTATTTCTAGGCAGGCATTACACAAAGAAAGACATCAGGTAAAGAAACACAAGAGAAGCTTTAATAAGTAAGAATGCCTTTATGGCACTATTCCCATTTTCTAATAATTGAAAAACTCAGAAGCCAGACCTTTTTGGTGGCTGTGTTTCTATTGGATCAAAGCCTTTTCTTCTCCGTAGCTCTTCAGAAACAATTTGCCAGTATTTCTAGGCAGGCATTACACAAAGAAAGACATCAGGTAAAGAAACACAAGAGAAGCTTTAATAAGTAAGAATGCCTTTATGGCACTATTCCCATTTTCTAATAATTGAAAAACTCAGAAGCCAGACCTTTTTGGTGGCTGCTTAAAAAAAAAAAAAAAAAAAAAAGGAGGAAGGTGAGAGAGAAAGAGAAGACAGAAATTCTGATCTCAGATGTCTAGTAAACTTTCTTCTTTATGGCACTATTCCCATTTTCTAATAATTGAAAAACTCAGAAGCCAGACCTTTTTGGTGGCTGCTTAAAAAAAAAAAAAGAAAAAAAAAGGAGGAAGGTGAGAGAGAAAGAGAAGACAGAAATTCTGATCTCAGATGTCTAGTCCAAACTTTCTTCTAGTTTGGGGAGGGTAGCATTTATTCCAAAAGCAGAATACAAGGCTGAGTCTTACAACAGGGGAAAGTGGACATTTCAGTCTTCAGATTGCTGTGCTACACTGAAGTCTGGCTGGTTGCATTGTGCTAAATGCTGAAGTACGCAATTAGGATATTACAACTTAAAAGTGAGCCCTGCACTTTAAATAAATGTTCTTTTAGTAATGAAAAGAATATTTTTTATTTAATCTTGAATGGTGAAATGACTTTAACCTTTATTTTTGAATGTTTTTGGAGCTTTTACCTCTGGGTGTACGATACCTAGATATTACTACCCAAGTTATGAATCTAACTTTATATCTGGATGCCCATGTATGTATATTCATATAAACATATATTTCTACTTGCACACAGACACATATACACAGTTTAGACTTATTTTTCCAGTATAAAATTTTGCCCTTCTCATGTACGTGAGCATTCAGTACTAATTGAGAGTGTACTATGTGCAAGTACTATTGGGAGAACATGTTGGTCAGTTAAAAAAAAAATCTCACCAAAGAGGAAAAACTGAGTATGAACCCAGAATACCACTTTGGACCAAAACTCAAGAGGATGTTCAGTGATGGACCAAAAGTCATGGCTCAGCCCAGTCTTTTTACTAAACAAACATACAAAAGCAACAAAAAGCCTGGTCCTGTTCACAGTACTCAAAAATTACTCTGTTTAAAGCAGACATTTCAGACCAGAAACTTCAGAAATTTCTAATAGCTGTACCTGATTTGAAAAGGAAAATAACCGCAGAAAGTCAGAGCAGCAAGCCATTTTTTCATTTATGAAAAAGTGTCATTGAAAATGTGTAGTACAGGCCAGGGCCTATGGTAAAACCTCAAGAGAGTTTTTAAGCATGCTGCCATCTAGTCAGGCTCACTGGAAAAAGTAATTTGGATAGCAGTCTCCTGTTTCCCTTCTGTTTCTGATGGGCTCTGTGACTGTGGACAGGTCATTCAGGGTTTGATCCAAAACCCATTAATGTCAAGAGAAAGAATCCTGTTGACTTCAGTGATCTTTAGATTGGGATCTGTGTTTCTGCTTCTCACCTGGATGCTACTAACTTCCATTGTGTGCGTTTGAAAGCTGGAGACCTTCTGTGCTTCGGTATTCTCACCTCTAAAGGGTCTGTGAAGGGACAGCCTAATTAGTAGTATCTATGATAACATTTTAATACATAATCTTATTCAGAGATCTAAAAAGATAAATAATAAAACACAATATAAAAGGTTTGTAAGGATGTGCTAAGAAAAACAAATAAGAAAAAAAAGTCATGTTTATATCTGAAAAGTTGTTAAAGATCTTCCTAGGCTTAAGGGGCAAAAGTCAGTCATTTTTTCTGCAGCTGTGGTAGGATTTGTGCATTTAAATTGCTGTTACTCTGTGGCTGAGGGATGGTGTAGGAGAATGGGGAAGGGGAGCACTGGATGAATGATACAGAAACCATGTCAGTACTTTGAGTTTTTAGGATGTGCATCAGATTTGCTGGACTGGTGCCCAGTGTCTGTTTCTCAATAGAGCTTTCAGTTCTTTTTTTGGGTACAGTTTTCTGTTGATACTCTGAGACCTAATTCAGTATGGAATTCTTTAGGATCTTTAGAACATTTTTCTCTTTTTTTGTGTGCTTTAGCATTCTCCACTGCTATCTAGTTGGAGATGAGGCCAAATCCATTCCCTGACTGTAGTACCCTCTGCTTACGATGCCAGTTTAAGACAGTGGCCCTGATGGGAACCACATACCTAAAACTGGTAGCAAGTCTTGCCTCTTGTCCAAGAATTTTCTTACTGTAATATATGCTCAGCCTCAGTGCCATGAGAGGCTGGTAGGAATTTGTTAATCATGTCCAAGAGATAATTTTTATATTATTAGTTCACTTATGTTGCCAACAGATACAGAAGGCAGAGAATTCTGTTTTCAGATGTTTCTCACAAAACAGCAAGAAGGAATCAGGCCACCTGGGTCACCTCAGACGCTCATCTCAGTTAGCAGTGAAATAAAAGATGATCTGTAGAATAGGTGGAACTTTTACTAAAATGCTGTGCACAAATAAATACTTTCTATGCGATATCTTTTGAATTTTCTAGGTATTTGTAAAAAATAAAATAATCCTTTAAGACTCAAAGAAGTAATCAATGCCATTTTACCAAACTGAAATTTACAGTTGGTGAGACAATTGTACATTTTAAGAATTACAGAGCTTTACATGTTACTAAATCCAGTGCTAGGAATATTCTATTTTTTTGTGACAAAGATTTGACCCAGGAGCAACTGACAGAGCAGTAAAGTAGAAAGATGCCTGTCTACTCTAGTACTATTTGGCGACAGTCTTCCAAGGACTCATAGGGCTGGGTGCTTATATAAAATCTGTTTATTCTGAAAAGTCTGCAGCATTGGGCTTACTTGTGAAACACCTAGAGCTGCTTGGATTTCACTGGATGGGAAGAATTGCTTTTCTCTTGGTTTTCAATGTTCCAGCCAAAATCAGAAACAGCAGAAATGTATTCAAAGAATCATAAAGCCGAGACAAGTCAAGCTCTACAGTGAAAAGATACTTCAGAAAAAGCTCATGTTTATGTGAGTTACATAAAAAGGGTAAGTTGTAGACCTTCACGTGGAAATTCTTTTGCTTGATCACCTTTGTACTCTGTAAATTTCTGAACAAGCTCTGTTCTAGTGGTAGCTAATGACACAGATCTAACAAGTCAGAGCACTTAGAAAAAGCAGAGGAGAATGGGTTTGACCATGTGTCCTACATCTTCATGTCTCCTACATCACAGATGTCTCTCTGAACTACCAGCGTTTTGGGTGGACAGATTACATTTCTTTTCTTCTTCTTCCCTCCCTTTGGAGGCCTTCTTTTTTCCCTATGTGGGAAAGGTAAAAACTATCATCTCCTTTGCCACATTGCCAAGAACCAGCAGAGCATTGGGTTTGTTGTTCTATTTTGGTATTTAAGTGGACAGCTGGAAGAAGTAAAAAGACCTTACAGTGTCATGCATTAGATATGTAAAATAAAGTCATGGGTGGGTGAAGGAAACAGCAGAGCAGGGCTAGGCAGGAACTGGGAAAGGCTGCTTTAGAAAATGAAATGGCTTTTGGCTCTGGAAGAGCCACATCTGAGTGCTGGTCCCAGCCTGCTTGTGGTAGCTAGCTGTGCGAATAGAACACTGCCGCTTTAAAAATCTATTTACAGGTGCTGTGTCTGTATGGACAAATTATTTTCTATAATTACCCGTATTCTTTTAAAGAAAAGATCGCCAGGAGTCCCTCAGATGATAACGCAGTAGAACGACTGAGCCACACAACGCAGCATCTCCCTCCCCAGAAGCAGCTATTGAGGTGAGGTGAGCTGAAGCTGCCACAGCCACAGCAGGTAGCTCAGCACACTCGCTTGCCTGAAGTGTAGATGTCTGAATGGATACCAGCTCCCTTCCCCCTTCAAACTCTCACGCCATCCCACTGCTCTGCGTGTGCTAGCTTGCCCAGCTGTACCCTTTTATGCCTCTTATAGACGGATTCACAAAAGCCTTGTGCACTAAACATTAGTTCTGCTTCCAAATTATGCACATTCTCATTAAAATATATATATATACTCACAAAGCCTGTAACTGGAAGCCCAAGTGGACAAGCTGTTGGGCCATGAGCAAACTTGGGAATTACACAAGCGAAAACAGAACAAAACCCAAACTGCCACCGTCAGAAAGATGTGGATTGCATTCAAACGTAGTGGGATAGAGCACTCCTCATTCCCCATGTATCACTCTCAAGGCAATTGGAGTTCCTCTTCATTTTACACTGCTATGACAGATTAAAAGAGATCAGAGTGTCACCCTTTGCTTTTAGATGCTTTTACCCAGTGCCTGTAGCTTACTGCACGTGTACACACATGCGCACACACACACACACAACCCTCTCTTTGATGTTCAAGGCTTCAAATTTATTAGCCTTGTGTAACAGTTATAACTAACAAATACAGTAAAGCAATAAATAGCAATGTTGAATAAGAACAGTCTAAGCCAGCCCAATATTTTATGCCTTTCCACAAGGGCAAACCAGCCTGGAAATGCTTCTAAAAGTGCAAGTGTAAACATGAATCTGGCTCTGAATAGTCACAGAATTTGTAAATAGCTTCTTAATAACCTTTGTCACTCCTGTGCCTTCATCAGGAGACAATTACACAAGTCCAATGTTTCTAAGTGCATGGTGCTCTGAAACAAGCTCTGGGATGGCATCCACTATATAACTTCCCTTTCAGTCTTCTAATTCTTCTTCCTTCTCCTCTCAGACTGGGAGGTGATGGACACACTATGTGTTTCCCAGATATACTTGATGGGTCAAAATATTTTTGGTGATCTGTATAAATATTTTGATTTTTGCCTAGTCTAAGCCTCTAAAACGCCACTATATGAGACTGGAATCTTACTTGAGTCAATGCCTATGAGATCCTGCAGTACTGTATCAAAGCAAGAAAATGGAAACCTACCTACACAGACATATGAAAGCAGTCTGTAATTATTCTAATTCTGATGTCTAAATATATTATTTTGTGGTAGCAGGGTGAACTAGAGTATTTGGAAATTAGCTGACATTCAAGACCATGAGTTCCCATCAATTCAAACCCCTTTGCCCTGTGTGGAGAAAACAGCTTCAACAGTTGAAACGAGTAATAAAGAGAGACTTCTCTGCTCTGCAGATTGCAGTGTGCTATGGAAATACCCTAACAAACATTAAATGAACTGGTTCAGAGACTAGGAGCAGGAAAGCTAGGCAGATCTGTATGAGCCAAGGCAGTTTTGCAGGTTGTCTTAGGCAGAAAACTTTTGTGATCCAAGATAGTTCATTTACAGCTAGCTGGGCTATCTCTGTGCTGAACTGGAAAGTTGGGTTGCAGGTTGTCTTAGGCAGAAAACTTTTGTGATCCAAGATAGTTAATTTACAGCTAGCTGGGCTATCTCTGTGCTGAACTGCAGAAAGTTGGGGAGATTTCATTTCACACAGCTTAGATGACTACACTATGTATATTGTTTAAGCTAAATTTTTACAGCACTCCTACGGATACAAATAAATACTTTGAAGAGATCATTTACTCTTTTAAATGTCTATATTCGGATGAGATAAACCTCACCCTTTTCTCTCCACTGAATGTAGAGGGCTTAGACTTCTAGCTTTGAGATAGACATCTACATGTTAAAGTCTAATGCAAGGGAGATAAATCCCCATGTCTACCTTTTCAGACAGCTAGAAAAAACCATTCACTTCTCTCAGTGCTGTGCTAATTCTGAATCCTAAAGCAGCAATGTAATCAGAAGCCTAAATTCATATGCAACAGAAATGAACATAGCTGATTGGTTGTTGTGGCTTTTTCTCTCTCTGATGGTTGGACCGCATAAGCCTTTGGGAGTATGTCATCTCATTAATATACAAGACATTTAGATCCATATGTCCCTGGGTGCACTGCTGAGGAACCATGATGCAATCCTGCATTGCATCACCATACTAGCCTAATAAATGACCAAAGCCACTGCGTGTCAGAAAACAGTATTCATTCATTAAAGAGCTCAATATTTGAGATCTTTATACAGGTAGCGACAGAACTATCTGAAAAATGAACTACTGCATCACCCCCCTCCTTTTAGATTCAATCCCCTATTTTGCTCACTGAAGAAGAAGGAGAAGAAGAAATGTTTACCACAGCAAAGGTGTTCAGAGACATGAACATGAATTGAGCTCTGAACTCAAAACTACCTCTAGCATTGGACCCCATCTTGCCCTGTACTAGTCTGTAAGTCTGAGAAGCCATTTCACTTTGGCCATCTCTTTGGTAACCCTACCAAAACCACATACAGTAGGTGTCTGTGGTTTCCAAACTAAGTATTGTAGTCCAAAGCTGCAGAACTTCATATAACAATGCTATGTCCTGAGATTAAAAGGCTTTAACAATTTGTTAATATAACCCCGATATTATTTCTAAAGCCTAGAAAAGAACATTCATTAATCAAATAAAGACTGTCATCCTCCAATGACAAGGCTTAAAAACCCAAATCTATTTACAAATGTTCAGAAGAAGACCATTAACTGCTAGCAAGCAGGAAAGAAGGCCTCTGTCTTCCCCAAATACTGGCTCAAATTTCAGTCAGCAATAAATAAGGCACTGTGAGCTATTTGCTTTTAACAAAAAGTAAACTCTAAATTGCAGGTCAACAAATCTTAAAGTGAGATGAGGGTCTAAAACAGACATAATTCAGGAAGAAGGAGTTGCCCAACACAATAAAACCAAAGAAAGATACTTTAATGTAAATCAGTACCGAGAAACTAGTGAAGCCAGTTAGAAAAAGTTCAGATACCTAGTATAGTGTGCAGATTTCTCTCTATATAGTGTGCAGTACCTCTGTGTCTCTTTCAGTCAGCTAGTTTGAACCCCTTTCTAATCTCACAGCTAGTGAATCTTTCCAATTCTACTAAAGGACCTATATCTTCTTTGCTCAACATTTGAATTTATAGTACTTGCATTAGGTAGTACAGGAGGGAGCAGTCTGGCCTCATGCCTGTTAAAAAAGGAAGATGCACTTTGGACTTTAAACTGTATCCTTATCTTCTCATTTCCACCAGTTTGTGTGGTGGTGACTTGGGGCTTTTCAGCAATTGGCTCAGTACCAATGCAGAAGCAAAAGTGACTTTGTGTACCAGGAATGAAACAAGTGCATCTGGCCCACGTTACACAAAAATTAGTAAAATGCTTCCAAAAATGTTCCCAGTAGAACATTGTATGTTTTGTACTGTAGCCCACTGTGTATTGGCAATACTAGATTTTTCAGAAAAAGTACCAATAGTTTTAAGGGTTTTAATTCACTCTCTAATATTGGCCAATGATAACAGAAAGTTTGCAATCACAGAAATTAGGGAGGGAAGAGATTTATTTGACCTCTGCACTACCATTTCCTCCTTATACTGCAGAACAGTTTGATATACAGGGAGTTCCTGTTGGTCTCATTTTGATTTTCGTTACTTACCTTGGGGACTATTTCCCTGTCAGAGTTTCTTCACCACATGTTCACGCTGAAGCTCTCTAAAGAAGTCTCAGAGAAGCTGATGAATTTTGCAAGTTTAATTTTCTGATGGATCTGTCAGTTTGCACTATGTTGAGCAAAGGGACCTGACAAAAATTGTATAGGTCACCAGCTTCCCAACTCCTGACATCAGCTCCTGTGTTCTGCTCTGCTTCCCCCTTGCCAGTGGTCCTTCTAATGATGTTCTCCAATATCCGACTCAGGAACTGCTGCACTGACTTTTTTGCAGGTCCATCCAGCCAAGCACATGGTGTGAAACAGTGGTCAGCAGCAGAAGCTTCAGAGAAATATGCATGAACCCTGCAGTAGGGTCATAATCTGATCTCTGTAAATCTCATCCTAATCTCTTACCTAAAGAGAAGGTAACCTCAAGCATGAAGTTTAATTTTTATTTTAGAACATATGTTACAAAAGTTAAATTACAGGGCTGGATAGACTTGTTATCCACCAAGGCATTTCTTTTCTAGGGACTTTTGCTGAATTCTTGTCCCCAAAAACTTTCTGTTTTTTTTAGTTGAACCACCTTTGGTGAAGCAGAGTAGCCTTCATAAAACCTCATCCAGTCTCCTCCTTTGGGGAAGCAGTTCAGCTGGAATTCCTTGTTTGTCTCGTGTTTTGACTCAAGAGTCACTGTGTTTTGTCTGTGGGCTTTGGGTAAGGGGGTCACTTTCATACAGAGAAAATAAGTGGATATAAACTTTGGATTTGCTGGCATCTGCAGCAGACAACAGAGAATAAACAGGGCTTGAGAGGATGCCTTTTGAAATGCTATAAAGTTTAATACATTAGTTCAAAATTTATTCCTAATGTTTCTCTTTTACAGTTTGAGATTTTTTTTATTTTTGAAGCTATGAGAATTATAGCAAAATATTGATTTCACTATTCTTCTAATAGACTACCATGATAAAATAAGCTCCCCTTCTTTGTTGAATGAAGACTTTATGAATAACAGTTTTTAAAAGCTACACTTGAATTTACTGCATTGAGGAAGCAGACAGTTAGAAATAATAAAACCAGGATAAAACCAGGCTCTCTAAAGGTAAGCCTGGGGGCGGCACGCCAATGTTTGAGGGACTGTGTGCTGCCGAGGTCCTTCGGTCTGCCGTCTCAGTGGAGGTAGGGGATGGAGATCCATGCGGCAGCAAAGATGCAAGGGTTATGGATGTGTTAGAAACCACGGAAGCACCTGAGAATGGGCACGTAGGAATTAGGGCTTCTCCCCCCAAAAAAGTGGTGGGTTCAATAGCCCAAGTGAAGTGCATCTACACCAATGCATGCAGCATGGGCAACAAACAGGAGGAGCTGAAAGCCATTGTGCAGCAGGAAAACTATGATATAATTGCCATCAAGGAAACATGGTGGGGTGACTCACACAACTGGAGTGCTGCAATGGATGGCTATAAACTCTTCAGAAAGGATAAGTAAGGAAGGAGAGGTGGTGGGGTAGCCCTGTATGTTAGGGACTGTTTTGATTGTCTAGAGCTTAATGATGGTGATGATAGGGTTGAGTGTTTATGCATAAGAATCGGGGGAAGGTCAACAAGGCAGATATCATGGTGGAAGTCTGTTATAGACCACCAAACCAGGATGAAGAGGCAGACAAAATATTCTGTAAGCAGCTGGGAGAAGTCTCACAATTGCTAGCCCTTGTTCTCGTAGGGGACTTCAACTTACCAGACGTCTGCTGGAAATACAATACAGCAGAGAGGAAACAGTCTAGGAGGTTCCTGGAGTGTGTGGAAGACAAC
>NW_008795124.1:621874-697548 GCF_000699145.1 Aptenodytes forsteri | reverse complement strand
GCTAGGTTAACAGTTGGACTTGATGATCTTAAAGGTCTTTTCAACCTAAGCAATTCTATGACTCTATGATTCTGTGATTCTATGATTCTATGATTCTATGAAATGTAAGGTCTTTGTAAGCTTATTTCACAAGAGTATTTAAAAAGTGTTTAGAAATATATGAAATATTAGCATATAATAAATAAAATACCCTTTAAAACATACTGTTGAGATTTATCCTATTACCTTTAAGAGTAAGTGCATATAACTCATATCAAACTGTCCCACAGTCAAGACTTTCAAACATGGTTCTAGCTTACTGCCTGCTATCCTGCTCTAAAGGAGACAGTGTGTTTGATGTTGCTTGGATTCAAACATCATACTACCTTTGACTAGTGTGGAATTTTGTAACAGCTTCTATATTTGCTCACATATACTAATTTTTCCTCTCCAGTCTTTTATGTATATTCCTGAACATTAAGGGGAAAAGGAGCTATTAGTGAGTAGAGTACCTGTACAAATCAAGGTGGAGAATTTCATTCATTAACTCCTGCATATAATTTCAAATTCAGTGAATCTTTATTTATTTTCAAGTGATGGAAAACCCACCAGGACTGTAGGCAACCTGGCACTGTGAAAAAATATTGCTGTATTTTCAGTCTGAGTGTGTCTAGCTGCAGCTTCCAGGCTTGGAATATTGCTAAGATATTCCTTGATTTTAACAGTAGTTTATTTTTCTACAAAGTTAGCCTGCTTTTGCCAGTTAATCAGGCCACACCATTCCCCTATCCAACCCCTACTTCTCTTTCTCACTTTCAGTCTTTGTTCACCTCTTGGATTGTATATATTATCATGTACTGTGTCCGTTCACCTGCTGTCCTCAGCACCACCTACACTCAGCATGCCAAATTCACCTCGTTTTCTATGTGAACACAGTGCATGAGCCAGTCTCTCCGTTCCAGTGAAGTAAATCTCTAACAGATCCTCTGTCAACTGCTGCCTGCAGTTTCAGTTTTTCTGCAAGATGCTGGCCAGAAGCAGCCTGTTGTCCGCTATGTTGGGAACTGCATAAGGCTCTTGCAAGGGAGGGTTGTGCTGAGGCTCAGATTATACTACAAGACACTGCAAGGGAGGACCTCTATCAGACAAACGGGATGCGAGCGATTCCTGAGCAACACATGCTCCACCATCATGTTATTTTCTGAATGAACACCACCATCAAGGTTTCTTTTTTTTCTAAACACTGTTGCAATGCTGCAACCTACCAAGCAGTGTTGTAACCTACCAAGAACTAAAGGTTTTGTCTTCATCCATGAACCTGTGTTGTGTCTGTTGTTTTGCTGTCTCTGAATGTGGGGCAAAACAATACACTGAGTTTTCAGGCTTCTCTGCTCTGCCTTTTACAGAGACTGAACTAGTTCCTTGCTTGCTTCAGGATCCAGAGACCATCAAAGTGGCCTAAAACCATATCCCTTCTAATCCTCTTTGGTACTGTGCTGATTATGGCTTAATATTTACAGAGTTTCAATTGCTGAGCGTTCAGGATGCGACAGACTGAAAAGTTGAATGCAGCCAGACGGGGAGGAAAGAGAAGTTTGAAAAAGCATAAAAAGCAGTGGAAGTCAAATGACATTCTTTCTCCCTCTCCTCCTCCCTTCACGCACCCACACAGATTTTGCCTTCTTAAGCACTTTTCCACTGACCTTTTTTTTTTCCTTTCCCCTTTTTATTTCTCTCTGTATATACTGAGGGGAAAAAAAAAAGGTACACAGCCATTTTTACGAGAATGTTGACTGAGGGTGGTCACCATCTGTGCAAACTGTCTGAAATTGTGACTTCCTCTTTGCCTTCTTTTCTGTCAGAGAGAAAACCTCACTTCTTAGATAATCTGGGGAATATTATTATCCATCACCCTCACCACCATCCTTCCCCTCACTGCCCCCCTTCACATGATTGGCATTTTCCAGTCAAAACATGTTTCTCTCTTGCCTGAAAGGGCTTCTTTAATAAAATAGACATCCTGTTTAACATCTGAGGAGGTGACTAGTTAGCACCAGAAGCTCTGATGTGATTATTTGGGTATTGAAACAGAGAGGCCTAGCATGGTTGTTTAATTAGCACAGCAAATAATTAAATTTACCACTTATTTACAGGATAAAGAATTTGCCCCTCCTCTTCCTTACTCTCCCTTCCTCCTCTGCTGCATGTTAGACCTTTAGAAACCTAGAGGATGACATCTAGGCCCATAGAGTTTTGCAGTTTAGCATAGATATATATTAAATTTGCCTAACTAAAACTGGACAAACCTCTAATGTTTGTCTCTTATACTAAGGCTTTTCCAGGTACAACTTGTCTGGTTGAAGACAGCACTGCACCAGGTGCTGTCATTCCTCACTAACTGAAGGTTACAATGCATTCATATGGGTGCTTCCTAATATACTTCAAGAAAAATCAATGGGCTGAGCTCAGCCCCCCCGGTTACTGCTAACCTAACTGATTTTACCTGAAGAGGGTTTTGGAGCTCTGCCAGCAAAAATGAGCTGATGGTGGTCTATGCCATTGAGAGGTGCAATAAGGGTGCTGAACAGTGGGAAAGGACATAATAATTATCTGCACAGCTGCTTGTGAAATGGACTTCTGCCTATAGTCTTAGACTGTAGACAGATGTCTTCTAGATCTATCTGTGCCTACTGAAACAGTCACTACCCTCCCCAGCATCTTGTTTCTGTCCACGTGGGATCTGGCAGCCCATCAGACAGGCTCCCTAACCCAGCCCTGGCCAAAGGAGCCAGACGAACTTCAGGGGAGTGCTCTGCCAGCTCTTCTGTCTGAAACAAGGCAAACTCTGGCAACCCTGAGCAAAAGAGGAGCAGAGAATACAGCCTGTTCAGCTTGTATTGATTACTGGCAGAATTGAGACCATGGTTAACTGGTTTAGCTGTGTTTAGATTAGGGGTTTGCAATAATTTACCTGCAATATTTGCTGTTTGCTAATGCAGGCAAATACCCAAAATGCATGCTGAGTTTGGAGAACTCTGTCACTGAAAATGATCCTGATCTCAAATATGCTTAAAAATGGTACTTAAATTTCTTTTCAGCCTTCTGTAATTTATTATCACCACTATTTTTACACTGTTTTATCACACCAGTGCTAACAATGCCCTTCACACTTCTATGGTAACTTCTGTGTGCAATTTTATAAATTCTTTTAATGCTACACAGCAGCTTGGCTTCTCAAAATGCTGTGGGAGTAGGGAATTGTTGTTCTGGATCTTGATGTGAGTTAAAAGAATAGCCTAAGGAGTTGGAGCTGTCACTTCTGATCAAAGAAAAGTTCTCTGAAGGAGAAAGTTGCAGAGACAACAGGGAGGCTGGTTGAATTTGTGGGCATTAGGTTTACTCTGTGATCCTCTTTCAGGCACTCTTTCTAAACCAGTCAGATGTTTATAAAACTGCCACAGTACAGTGAGGAACTCCTTGCAAAATTGGAAATGCACATTTGAGATGATATTTTGAAGCATGATCTTTCAATTTTTTTGGTCAAGGTTTCTTCTTGGTGGCTTTTCCTCAGAGAGAAGCTATTTTTTCTTCAAGGTTCTTCATTTTTCTGCTTCATTTTGCATTCTTGGAAAGTGGTAATGGTTATTTTAGCAAAGCAGTTCGAGCTCTGTTGCTGAAAAGAATTATCTAAAGATGATTTTCAGTGTAGCGATTTAAAAAAAAAGCTTACTGTAAGCCTTGAACCTCACAACATCCCTCTGTTCTGTTGTAGATGAGGTTGCCATGTTGTTACATGAAGGAGGTGGGACTACAGCTGGAGAGTATGACTCCTGGTAGACCTTTCTTAACAGCACCAGAGCTTCACAGGCTCTCCCTGATTGTGTGGCCTTCTGTACCAGGGCCAGCTAGTCAATCAGACAAGCAAAGAGTCTCCCAAACTAAGGGATCTGATTTTACTACATTAATGGTGCAGAAGAGGGACAGTAGAACTGGACGGCAAATGCATGACGAAGGGATATTGCGGGAATGTCTCTTAAATACAATAAGCCTGGTAAGTCTGAACCATGTAATTTAGCATTTGGAACAGGTGGGTGGTGTGTCATCTGCCATCACTCTCATTGCCTAACAGTGCTGTTTGAACCAACAGTGTGTTTTTTGAACCAACATACTTTTATTCCCATCACTTGCTCACATTTTCTCTAGGAAAAGCCACTAATGTGAATCCTCTCACCTACCTTGTGAAGCGCAGATGCGTTCTCATTAGAGTAAATCAGCATCACTTAGCAGCATAAGTGAAGCTTGTAAAAACAATGGTCTTGTTTTGCTTACCCTGATGTAAATCAGGATCAAGCTGGCTGACAGCAACAGATTTATACTGATGCAAAACTGAGGTAAGATCAGAATCAGGCCAACTGACTTGAAGTATATTCTCCTGTGTTGAGGGCTATCGATGACGAGTTTTATATTTCATCTGGATTAATCTTTAACTGCTTGCTTGCTAGACAAGCAGAACAAATAGTCATTAGTCTTTTCATCTCAGCAAAATATGACACTGGCTTGAACTTAAAAGATGTGCTGTAGCATTTTATGTATGCAAAGTCAAAGCATCCTACCCAGCACTGAAGCTGATTAAACAATTACTCTACCATGTTCCAAGAGGGACAAAGGCAGAGGAGCGAGGACTTGCTGAATGTTTGCACTGTATGAAGGAGAGGGATCTGTTAAAATTGCAGTTGACACAGTTGTATTTTTGAATCAGAAAAATATATCTTGAAAAATGTAGAGCGTTTGTCACTTGGATGCTTTCCTGCTGCACTGCTTTTAGAAGAGATATGATTGGTATCTCAAAGTTCTCAGTTACATACCACCCTGAAACCACGTTGTTATCTTCTACAGAAACAAACAAACAACTTAGCCTGACCTATAGTTTAATGTGTAAAAAAAAAAAAAAAAAGAAAAAAGAAAGAGAGATGGTCAATGGCTAATGCCCCACTGTAGTAATAAAATGTCTAGACAGCAATTAACATCCATTTCCCTTAAGAATGCAACTGTGTCATCAGCAAATCTTTACTACTTTGCAAGGGACCAATCTAAATATGTTTAATCATTAATCAATTTCCAAAATCTGAACAGGATTTGCTTTTCATGGGCTTTGCCTTCAAAACTGCACTCACTTTATGAGGAAAAAACAAACCTAAGGGGGGATTATTTTGGCTGCAGTCCAGTGGGTGAGCCTGCTTAGAAGATCACTAGTGCTGTGTCTTGTTTGGGAACATTGCACTCTTTCTGCATACGTTAGCACTTTCAGTTTCCTCGATTCTTTTCTATTTCCTCTTTGTCTGTGTGTATTCATAGCAAGTAGCAGCAGCTGAAAGCACTGAGCGGGATTCTGCGCACAGACCAGTCCTGTAATAGCTGGCAACTGTATCTGTCTTGTGAGCTGGCTTTGAGAAATACCTCTCTTTCCTCCCTCTTTGAGCGGCACTTCTCTTCCCCCAGAATTATTCTCCCAGCCAATGGTGAAGTCTCTCACAGGTCACCGATTGCTGCGCTCGCATGGGATCACACTAAACTTCCTGTCAAGTACAGGGAGCAGGAAATTACTCTTTAGCTTCCTACAATTAAACAAAAAAATCACTGTGCTCCCACCACATACAACTACCAAAAAGGTTTTAAGCCCATCAGGAAAATAATATTATACGTAGCATAAGAAGGGAATCTGGTTGACAGAACCATGATCACTACAGTAAACACAAACTACTTTAAGTCCACCAATGCCAGCAGTGGATTTACCCTGACTTACAGTATCATAACTGAGCTCAGCCTCAGGCTCTGGCGTGTTCACTGAATACATCAAAGAACTTCCCAAAGAAGAAAATGGCACAAGCTGATATCTTTTGGAAACTCCTCTGTTTTTTCGCTTTGAGAACTGGAAACTTCTCCTTTTAGCTTATACCCTGCTTCAGAATTCATTGTTCTTGCCAAACGAGTAAGAAATGTGAGGATTACTGCACTGGAGAGATGGCATTTCTGGAACACAGCGTTGTTTGGCAAGGCAAAACATTTTCTGCTGCACCCAGAGAATGACACAGACAACACTAAGCTTTGCTTACAGGTTTTATCAAGTTTATAAATAAAGAAAACAATTCTGACAGATCACTAGTTTCCCACACATAATACAAGCTCCATGCGAAACAAACATCACAACTATGTAGAAAAGGACGCATTGCCTTGGTTTATCGACACTATTTGGGTAACTGAATTGCACATGATGCTGCTAAACAGAACCTAGAAAGAGGGATGTCAGCCTCTGAGCTGAACGCTAGCCACCAGTACAGCTTCCAAGGTAGTAAGGATCTCTTCAAGCAGATATTGTTCAAAACCTGTGCATTTGTGAAAGAAAAGTAGGCCATGATCCTTTCCCTTCCAGAAATACTCATTCTGATCGAGACGTCACAGGATGCAGGTCCAAATTGGAGAAATAAACCATTGCAGCAGGCCGTACCACCTGGCACCCCAGGCAGCAGCTGTGCTGGAGGAGCAGAAGGAAGGGAGGGCAGAGGATGCAGAAACCAGGCCTTCGCGAAGGGCTCTATAGTTACATCTAGCTGGTGCAACAGCTGTGTGCCAAAAATGCCTTCCTCTCTACACAGCTGGCTTTCCTTCTCACAGTGACCAGGGCACTCAGGGGGGGCGAGGGTAGTTTTGGGAGGGGCTAGAGATGTGTGTGGTGTCTTCTGGAGCTTGCCTTGACTTGGGACTGAGATGTGGCAAGGATGTACACGTGGAGTTGAGAGTTTGGAAGCACTGTCAAACCCACAGACTAGAAAATGTAGTCCTCACGGTATGATTGAGGGATAAATGGCGTTCCACCTTGAACTGATCTGCAATTTGCCTTTAGAAAACCCAGTGCAATGGTACTGCAAAACCTTTATGCTCCCTGGAGTACAATATTTTATATCTGAGTTTCCCATAAAGGGGTGTTCGCGCAAAAAAAAAAAAAAAAAGTTCTAAAAAATTTTGTTCAGAAAATGCATTTGGATGGAGGAAAAAGTCCATCAGTTCTTCTGAATGTTTATTTCCTCTCTTTGCATCTTATGTTTAATTGTTAAACTTTTTTTTTTTTTTTGGCATGCAAAGGATGTCACCTCCTTAAAGATCTTTGAAAAATTAACATAATTGTCCATTATCTTAGTCCCTTATTCTCTGCCTTTCAATATCTGCTCCTCCTAACATTTCACAATATATCAATCTCTGATCCTTGGCACTAGTACAATTCATTTTCCACAAGATGTTATTGAGATTGTAAATAAATGCCACAGCATCAAGGGGCAGACAAGACGGAGCCTGTCAGATCTGGAAGTCGGCAGCAAAGTTATAATTACAGCAGAGTGGTGTGAGGTGAGTTCTTTACATCCATAGATTTAATTGTCATCAGCTGCTGGGGAAGTAAAGCATGGGGAAAAGAAGATGGAGAGTGATGGGGGTAAAGAGTGTTACCAAATATGTCCTAGGTTGTTTTTGCAGTTCCCATTACTTAACTCATAAGCCATCAGCAGAACAGCAAGAGGCCCTATGCTTAAATGGTAGTGTTTCCACAAAGATGACCTTTTGTACTGAAAGTATTTTAATTGCAAAAATTCTGAAAATTATACTCTTGTATAGCTGAGCTGGAGTAAAATAAAAACAAATTTTCAGACCTAATTTTCAGAGAGGTCAGGCCGCTCCTGCAGTCAGCTTAGGTGCATGGCACTTCAGTTAATGTTAACACATAATAGCATTCTGAGGGCAGGAGTAAACTAACTCTGCTCAGGCTGAGAGCTCAAAAAAGGCTGTGTGAACACGGTAAACACATCGTTGTGCTGAAACTAATGTGCTCTGCAAACTACTGCACATATACCTTTCCTCTCACCATTTCCAAAGCACTTTTTTCTGCAGATGTTAAAGGATTCATTTTTACCCCCTTATATTGGGCAGAGTGCATTTTTATGTCACTGCTTCAGTGAGATTAATATGGAAATATTACTTACTAAGGGTCCAAGTATCAGATCTGGCCTGATAGGATCTGAATATCAGTGTTGTGAGTAATATTGTCTGCATGCACAAAAAATGCCCAGACAGCTTTGGTTATCTGATGTTTTGGCTGTGAGATCTCATTATCTTGAGTTGAAGATGAAAGTGACTTGCAGAACTTTTCCTCAACTGTATGCATGCGTTAAAAGGCTAAGACTTCGGATGTGAAGACAGCCCAAACTTTCCTAAAATTCTGCTTAGATTTGGATTCAAGCTTAGGCCCTAATATATGAGGCTAAGATAGACCATCATTTGGGGCATAGACCCTTCCGGTGTTTGTGAAGTTTTATATCAGATCCTCAAATAAGATTTCACTGCTAATGAATATATGTGTCACTAGGCATAGAAGTGGTTAGAAAATGTCTATCAAATGATGCCTGGAACTAAAGAAAAGATAATGGAAGATTATTGTAATGTGCTTTGTGTTCATTTGTTGTTTTCCAAGCTGTTCTACCATTTTTCAAGGGATTTCATTTTACTTGCCTGGGGGATTTCTTGCACAGATTGATGAGTGCTTCTGTGGTCAAAGGAAGTAGAGAGCAAATGTGACCTCCCTCTCGGATGCCACTGCTCAGTAAGATTGTTACATACTTCAAATGCTTCTCAGTGGTGAAAACCAGTACTCAGCATTGTTTGCAGTTTGTCATAGGAACAGGTGGAATTGGAAATGGAAAAGACCCACTAGGTCATACAGCCCCTCAAAGATGATGTAGAGGATTATTTCTTTTACAATAGCTGTGTATTTTTTAGGTAATATTTTAGAAATTAACATTTTAGAGATCATGAAGTATAAGATTACAACTCAACTCCACAGCTCTTTCAGAAAGTTCAAGGTTTGTCTCATTTTGCATTGCATGAAAAGTTTTGTAAAGGTTCCTAGAAAGTGGAAATATCTCAAAATACTTACTTTCAAATGGAAGCCTCTGCCTTTTGCTTCAGATGAAGTCAAAAAGTCATCTTCAGATGAGACTATTTTTCAGGGATATGAGATGCAGTGGTCCAAAAACCCTAACCTGCCTGCAATATAAACAAAATCTCATCCCAGATACCTCTGAGTCAAGCTGGCTGGGGATTTGAGTACAGATATTCAGGAAAATGTCTTCATCTACTGGGCTGTTCAGAGCAAGAACTGCACTCATTTTCTTCCAGATTAAAACTTTTCTGAAATTGATATTTGTATAACACTTGAGTTCCAATTAGCTTTATAAATGCACTTCCTATTCCTAATGAAGTAAAAACTTTTTTTTATTTATGAGGTATCTGGTAAGATACTATGATGGATAGTGTACCTAAGAAAAAATCTTCAATGGAACCAACCCAGGAATTTACTTCTGATTAGGTACCTGTCTGAAAATAGAATAAAGAGACCTTATTAGGAAGTATTTGATATTCCCGAGGTCTTACATTGAAGAAATTCAAATTTCATTATGCAATGTCAAAAGAAACCTTCAAAAATGGGTAGGGTACAACTGTGAATGTTACCATTGAATAGTACATGTATTTTAAATAAATAAATGATTGACAATATAAAAAGCGACATACAAAAATTCTCACAGTGGGGTAGCAAACCCCAGTTTTCTGGCATAACAAACCCCAGAAAATTAATTTGTCATGACAAGGAGACTATACTCTGTACTTGTGAACTTCACCATTTGTTCTTTCAATTGTATTTATGGCAAATGCAAAAGGAAATGTGGTATTTTAACATTATAAACCTCACTGGAGACCCTAAAGCAAGGTTCAACTTCTCTGCAATAGATACACATAACCTTTCTACCAACCATAAGAAAATACCTGTTCATATGAAGCTTACAGACTCTGAAATAAAGTTTTTGCCTAAGGTATTTTGAAAACACCATGTTTGCAAGAAAATATTAAGGAAAAAGAGAAAAGAAATAATTTAAGAGAAGTTTGAAAATAAATTTGCAGCTTGGTTTTTTATTCCAGTAGATTTCTCCTTAACTGAACAGAATGCGTTTAGGAATTGCTGTTGTAACTTTACAAAATTTACTATACTTTCACTGGAAAAGCAATCAGCTTCTCAGGTTGTAATTTAATTTTTCTGCAGGTATGGTCTCATGTTCTCAGCTTGTGGGCATGAAGAGAACACATTTTAATGCAGCTATTCTTTTAAAGAAATGCATCTGTAACAGATAATTCAAGAAATTTTGCTGAAAGGAATCTATCTAATGGGATGAAGGTCAGGCTAGAAACCTTGGATGATTTTCTAGGAACTACAGGTAAGCATGACCTATGGTAACTTAGTCCTGGGGAAATCAAAGGTTGATGTGGAAGGTCTATGGAACGAAGAGTGCTGCAGATCATTATGTGCTTTTTCAAATGAAGTATCTTTTTTTTAGACCATTTTAGAAAATATCTTCTAACATTTACCAGACAGAACCTGTAAAGTATGTGGATAACAAATGAGTCTTAAAATTTACTACAATTCTAAATCTACTTCTATCCTTCTTAGAGAAATGGGAAAACATTCTGTACTAATCAATAGAGAACAATAACCTAGCTATAAAATGGCAGGTTACTTAATTGTATGTTACTTAAAATATTTGAAGGGATTTTTTTCATTATTCATTAATTTTTTTAAGACTTTTTCATAAGAGGAGTGTTGGATGACAGGAGAGGTAGCAATAGACATCAGCAGTGTTGAATGAAGCTGGCAGACATCTTTAATGCTTTCCATCCAACTCCATTAATTTAAGAGGTGTTAGGACACATTTAAAGACTGACTTCATCCTCTTTTATTTTCCTGCTAGTGACAAAAGAAAAATAGGCTCATGTGTTATGGAAGGTTTTGTTGAACAGGTTCATAACTTACATGGAAGACATATGCCCAAGTTGCAAATGTTAAGTTTCACAGCTCACTCTTGGAGGGTGATACTCACCCCATTTCTCTTGGGGCTCACAGAAATCCCTTTTTTATTGTTTAGGTCAAATTTATGATCTCTTTTGGCAGCAGAGGACACCAGCTCTACAAGTTCTGTACCTATCAAGGACCAAAAATTCCTTCATGTAGGTTACGTAGCAACTAGAGTCTCTAACAGACAGAGGTTATAAAGGATATATTTGGATATAGTGCATCTAGTCTGCCCAGTCTCTGAGGGAGATTCTTATAGCAAGATAGATTATGCAGTTACTGCACCTCAATCCTTAGAAACAAAGGAAGAAACTTCATTGACTTCTCAATTTTTAAAACTTAAAATTTTCCATTAGGATTTTCAAGTGTGCACCATTAAGCTTCCGAAGATTTTAAACAGATGGCTTTCCTGTCTAAATGCTGAACTCCACTGAAATGATCTATTTTAGCCCTGGATCCTTAGATGAGATTGTATAGTACTTCTGTCAGACAGCTGATTACCTGTGAATAGCATAGAGAGAAAGAGCGCAAAATAATAATAGAAACAGCTTTAAATACAGGGAAAGATCAGATCTGGCTGGATGAAAGTAGCCAAGAGTCGATATGTAACATTAGGGAAACAGTCAAGTCACAGCATTCCCTAACTCTGAACAGAGAGGAAATAACAGGAGAGAGACACTCTCACAACACGTGTTACAGGACACTGGTGGCAGAACCTGGAAGATTTAGTGAACTTTTGCTGAGGAATATGTACCAACGGTGGGACACTGGCTCTACATACATACCTTCCTATTTGGGGACCTCGGGCTTAACACTGTGATACTGGGTTTATCTGTCTCCACTGAGTAGGCAGCTGGCATACAGAGCAAACAAAGAAGTGGCAAACACTGTTCTAGTACATCCTTCTTTCATGGATTATAGCAAAGGCTATAATCATCTTGGTGCCTCCAGCCAAACAAGTTTCTGTCACTTGGAGAAATTATAAAATCTGGGGAGGCTGGTGTTAAAAGTGTTGTGGGAAAACACCAACAACAAGCTACAGTGTGACACAGCTTGGCGGTGTATGATTCTCTGGCTCCCTTTGGCTGAGCATGAGGCACCTGCTGAGAGACACTGCAACACTCGGGCTTGCAGTGCAGCTGTAGCTGTTTGCCCAAGGGCAGGTAGGACCTGAGTCAGGCAGGTGAGGCAGCTCTTAAGGTATAGCCTAGGCCAGGAGGCGACTGGCACTTCTGGCTCCCTGCCCTGCAAACACTCCCTCCATGACCTTCACTCCCCAGATCGCTCTAGTAGACAGTTTTCTCTGCTTCCTACCCTACCTGTTGCATGAGAGAAAACTGGTTTTTTCCTTGGTGAGTCTCTAGGTCTTCCCTACCTTGACAGCCTGAGAGTGTGCTGATCCAAGCACCAAGCTTTTCTTGGTGCCTCTGCATGACATTCTCAGAATTTTCCATGGAAGGAATAAGGATTGATGCCAAAATCTTCACATCTTTCATCACAGCACTGGAAGCTGGGGTAAATTCCGTACATGGAACCAGCAAAACATAGTCACTTTATTTGAAAGTGAAATTTGCACTTGATTGGAAGATGTACAGCATAATTTAGTTGAAAAACAACTCTCAGCTTGTTAATAAACTTACACGCCCTCACTGATCTTCTATCCAAAAGACCTTTTATTCCCATGAACCACTAGCAGTTTTGCAGGTCATGACTGAGATGCATTGCAAATATCCTAGCGAAGACTTAAATCAGTGTTTCTAGACCTATCCTTTTGTGAAAGTTAACAACCTTTTGTGTAAGATACCAGCACAGATTTTGGGTGTGGCATTTGCCATGCCACATTAACATGAAACACCCTCCCCCCCCAACTTTACATGTAGGATTCAGTCCCCTGAGTGGAATATCTGAAATCCTTACTGTTCCTGACTATGTCATATTGGTGCTATTTAATCTCAAACCAAGACAGAGTGAGTTGAACAAAAAGGCAATCACATTTTCAGTCTCTCTGTACATATGTCACAGAACTGTGATGTTTTAGCATTAACTACTTAGCTAGAAGTGATGGTTTTTCTAAGTACCAGCACCCTGACTGGTTTGTTAGTTCCAGTTCTGAAATTCTTTACCTACTTTCAACCTGATAATGTCCTATATTTGGAGGGTCTCACAGTTCACCGAACCAGTTCAGCCTAGACCTAAATCTAAATAAACATGAGGCTGTCTTGTCTCTCACGCAGCTCTCGTGCATAAACTTCCCAATAAAAGGCTGTAGGATCTATTTAAGTAACTGCCATCCATAGCAGCAGAAAACATAACCGAGTATTAGGAAGCTCAAACAATAAACTCGCAAAACACACAAAAAACATATCAAACAATCATTAGGCATTTCCTGAAGAGTCCTGTCTACCTTGGCCACCCATGAGCTCTTTGCCTATTATTCAAGACAGCTGGCCTAAAAAAGGGATCTGGCTTCTGCTTATATTTATTAAATCTGCAGGAAGGGCCCATCAATCACAACAATGGGTTTTAAGTGTTTGCTGGGTGAGAGGAGAGTCCCATAAGCAGTCTTTGAAGTGTCTTTTGCTGAAGGTAAACATCTGAAGAACATAAATAGCTGCTCTTCTTTCCAATGAGTGACCTTGTCAAAGTGGATAGAATGGAGACATGGGGGAGGGGTGCCATCATGAAAAGGAAAAGCAATAAAGGATTCCTTATGACAGCAATTTGCACATTTACTGCTCTTTGATATGTTAACTAGATTTTGCAAAATGGAATTCTTTGTCTTTTAGAGGTCCTTGGGCAGTGATAGCTCACAGTCAGAACAATGTTTTGCAATAGGCCTAATGCATCTTCTAATTAATAAGGTAACTTCGGCAACCTCTGTAAATCAGTGACATTATCATTATAACAGGACACAAGTGAATAGTTGTTTATAAGGAAGGGAAGATGCTCATAACAGCAGTATCATTATTTACTGAGCTCATTGACTAAAGTGAATTGTATTGAATACAAGGGGATCAATAGGTTATGGGCCCTGTTCACTAAACTTTTACAAGCCATTTATGAACCTTTGATTCTAGAAAACAGCGCTTCTCCATTCAGAAAACTGGGAATGTAACACTGACAATTTTCAGTTTTCATACTCAGCACAGGCTAAGACTATGTGACGCAAATTCTCCAGCTGCATTGAGAACAAATGGGCAGGTCAATAAGTTCTCTCAAAGGAACAATAAAATATTTTTGAGGAATAAAATATCCAGGCATAGATGCATATGACCACTATGGGAAAACAAGTAGCTAATAAGGCAGCCTACAGAAAGAAAAAATAACAATATTTTATTTAGAAATACATTACAGTAGGCAATGCACGGCATGGCAACCCCATTAGCAGACAAAACATGTTGGACCCTGAGATGCGGGCAGCAAACTCAAGATTCTTTCTTGGAAGTAAACTCACTTGTTATATTGCAAACTACATCATGGTGAGTGAGCATTTTCACTTGCTTAGATATAAGCAAAGGAAGCTGCATTTCAGCAGTAAGTGAAGTGATTCACATAGATTAATTAGAACTATTTAGGGATGCTATATGTATTTATTAAGTATTGTAGTGACTACACAATATAGAGCAGTAAGAGTACTTAGCTACTTCAAAATACAGTGCTGCCCCTTTTTTTAGTGGGTATGCCTCCTAATATTCTGGAAGGGCATAATATGGTTTTTTCTGCACTTAGAAGTATGAGCCATAGGCAAGATCAGGGCCGTTATAGGGTCATTTTTTGTACCACTCATCAACAGCCCTTGCCAAGATTAAGCTTTCTTACTGAATCTCTTTTCAGCCAGCTATTTTCCATACCTTGATCTTGTATTAGGTTTATTTCTGTCACTTTAAATCCCTTTTCCTTCTTTTGTTATTCTTGAGACATTTACCCCACCTTCTTTAGTTCACATGGATCAACACCATGGAGTGAGGTTTAAGGTAAGGTGAGAAGTTGTGAGAGATATCACTGAGAGGACAGAAATAAATATTTCAGAACATTATCCCTACTGTAAGGCTGCACCAGTCCTGCATCAGTTTGTT
This sequence comes from Aptenodytes forsteri, assembly GCF_000699145.1. Taxonomy (NCBI): domain Eukaryota; kingdom Metazoa; phylum Chordata; class Aves; order Sphenisciformes; family Spheniscidae; genus Aptenodytes; species Aptenodytes forsteri. The sequence goes on along the minus strand of NW_008795124.1, from coordinate 682,548 downwards.
TCTGGATTTGACTGGGAGCTGGATCTGGTCCATAACTTATTGCCTCTGCCTATACAATCCCACATACCACAAAGCTTGTAGTAGAGGGAAGGGGGAAAAGAACCAGACAAAAGCAACACAGTCTCACCCTGTCTAGTGTTGGAAGTGGTTTACCCCCTACATTAGGTCCTGGCAGGGGCACAGACCTGCTTCGAGGTGGAGGACCACTCCAGACACTAGCCTGCTGGAGCTCCTCCTTGAGATTGGTGAATGTGCTGGGCGATGCTGAGGCTGAGTAAGGCTAGGTGACAGCAAAGGCCTGCCTCTTCCCTTGTCACTCCTGCATCGGCTGCTTGTGCTCAAGTAATGAGCAGTCCTTGTTCTGATGGAAAGAAGAGACTTCCGCTGTAGATGATATTACAAGGAGGGGAAATGTTTTCACCTACCAAGAGCTAGGAATGTAAATGATAGCCTGAGCATTCACAAATATCTACCCACACTGAGAGACTGTGGCTGGCCCTCAGCATCCCATTTAGCTATATCAGTCACAGATCAGAGATATAGCTAGAGAAGTTCTTGGTTTTCTTAATTCCTCCTCTCCGTTTCTTAAGGATTTATCCTTGACTTCTTTCTTGAGATTTGGCTGGAGACTTTTTTCCTTTCCATGTTCTGAATGTGCATCCATCACGACATGGGCTGGTGTCAACCTCTAGGGAATTGTCTATTATCTCTCTCTTAGTATTATTTCTTTCCATGATCTTCTCTCAGTGAAAAATGTTGTGTGGATTTTTTTTCTTTCTTTACCCTAGCTCTTCTTGTACTAAGCATCTTTGCTAGCAAAGGCAAGGTCTAAGAAATATATTCCTTGTTCCAGGAGAAAGATGAATTTTTCACTAAAATAGAGATGCACATAAGCCAGCAGCCCAGTATCTGTGGCTAGCAGAGTAAAGATGATGGGTCTGAGTACCCTTTCCCGTGAGGTTTCATCTGCCTCTGAATGTTGTGCCTCTGGCCTAATCCATACCATTAAAGGCAAAAACACGTAAAACTCCTCATTGTCCATGACCAAACAATATAATCATCAGGTCACTGTCTGCTTTCTAGTTAGAGAGGTATAATTCCACTGAAGTCAGATTTACACCAATATCAGTGAGAGCAAAATTAGGTTTTCCCTATTTCCCTGTTAACCTTTATCAGCATCACCCAGTAGTACTGAGATGGTAGCATTAGCAAATATAACACGAGGCTGATCTACAATAGCCATTCTCTCATTTACTTTTTGCTGATTTATTGCTTCACTAATGACACAATAGATTTTCCCATTAGTTTATTATTATTATTTATTATTTGTGTTAGTGTTATCCTGAAAGAAAATGAAAATAGAGAACTAACCTCATCTCAGCACAGCATATTATTTTCAGGAGTTCAGAAACACTGCACAGAATGGACAGTTTCCATTCCACCAATGTTCAATCACTGGCATTTGTCTTTTGTATCCCAGAGCAATTGCATAACTCTAATATTGACCTTAACCAAGAGCCCTTTGTTTCTCACCCTAACAGCCAAAAGCATTAAAAATGCGTGTTTACTTAATTTGTCCTGGCATGCAGTGTAATTACAAGCAGTTTGTTTTCTCTGTTGTAAAATATGGGCTAGAGAAGGAATAAAGTAATGTGGAAAATTAACATTGTGATGTACTGTATAGTGGAATAACACTAAAAACACTTAGCTGTGTTAGTACTGGAGGTGCTATTTGTGTTGTGTGCAAGAGCAATAAAGAATTAAATGCCTCTTTCTAAACTATATTTGCATGATTTTCAACTGCAGTAAAATTAATCTGAGCTGCCTCCAAGTACGAAAGAAAAAAAAATCAAAGTGCAAATAGAACTGAGCAGCACTCATGCAGCCTTTAAAGTTGTACTTTTCTATTTTGTGAATTCCAGCACACTGTTTACTGACATCTGTGATTCTTACAGAACTGGACCAGGCAAATACATTTAAAGATTCCTATGCTGCGTCTAGCACTCACCAAAGCTGTGGCTTTGGTATGGTTATGGCCATGTTGACAGGACCTTTCTGATGTGACAGCAGGCCTGGACACAGAGGAGGCTAGTGTGGCAAGGTAGTTTGCTAGGGTATTTTCCTTCTTTGTGTCTCTAGAGTAAATATTTCATCTAAATCTAGCATTGCTCCACATCTCTGCTAATTCCGTCTGTGAAAGATTCACTTTGTCCCCTCTCTCTCCTTTATAAATTTCCCCTTTTCTTTGTGAAGTACTAAGTGCTGTCATAATTACAAAATTATAAATATCAGTAAAAGCCACTAGAGTTAGGGGAGTATTACCTGTTTGTACCAAAATAGCCAAGAGCAAAAAAACCCTTTCTCTCTCAATTTTTTTGCTATTCTTTTTTTTTTTTCCTCTGCCTTCCCTTTCATACTTTCTGAGGAAGAGTTTAGATAATGAAACAATATGAGTTCTATTTCCCACCATTTATGTACATTTGAAATGTCAAAAATTAAAATAGCAGGGAAAAAAAGCATACCAAATCACTCCATTATGACTGTAAGAGGATTTTTTTTTCCTTTTTTCCTCAGTAAGGGTCTTCCCCCAGAGATATTTGTTCAAAAATAGACCTCTGGGTGAAAGCAAACATTTGAGCCCTTTGTCGTTATTTCTTTCTTTTTTTTTTTTTTTTAGAACTCCCCCCTGTGAAGAAAAACACTGCTTCCCGAGCGTGACCCAGCCACTCTCTCTTTGCAGAAAGGTATGCTCAGTCTCCTTGTTCTGGCCTCTGTGCAAAAGAGTTTATCCACTTTGTTATCTGACTCATTTATATTTTTAATAACAAGTTGGGATGAACCTGGAAGACACGGGAGCTTTTAACAGCAGTCGAGAAGAAATCCAGCTTTAGCCTACTGCAGACTGGAGCTAGGAAAGTCATTAGATTAACCTCTCTTGACAGGTCAGGCTCAGCAAATATTCTTAAAAATAACTCTTCCAGTAATTTATGACCTTTGGGGAGCATAATCAATAGTGTTAAGAGGAGAGGCAGCCAGACAGCACTTCCTGGTAGGAGAAAGTTTCTTGTCTTTGTAATGTTTGCATTCTGTCTGCTTGTATGCAGCAAGACTGACTTGCCAGTGATATCATACCCCTTTTACTCCATCAGTTTTGGAGACATACATTTTTATTGTCAATTTACCGTCTCCTCTGTTATTTCATACAGTATCTAATTCCAACAAAAACCAATGCACAAATGTGATTACAAAGTAAGGGGAAAATGCACAGTTCATTTTCTTCCACATTCTCTCTAACCTCTCTGGATCATTTGAGGGAGAATGGTCCTCTGCCCCAGGATGTCGTAATGCAAAGTCTTAAACATATACTTCATTTTAATGCATGATGAGCTACTCATAGTGCTTAATTAAGCACATTCTTATATCCCCCTAAGATCGACGCCTAGGGGAATTTTATGCTCTGTCTCTGGGTTTTTTTGTAAGATTGGATAAACTATGCAAGATTTGAACATGCAAGTGACAACAATATTTCTGCATTTGTTAATCATTTTAATGCATTTTATCACCGGTGAGATTTCCTCTAGCTTTTTATATTATAAAAAGCATCGCACTGGCTATTCAAACATAGAGCCATTCCTTCAGGGTTCAGTATTGAAGTCCCATTTTCTGAAACCGGAGACCCTCAGGAGGATACATTGATTTCAGTGGGGCCTCACATTCGCTGTCTACGTGCACATGCTCTAGCCACATGGACCTGCCCAAGGCAGGGCTACGGCCCATCTTTCTCTGCAAGGACTTCTAGGGAGGTAGGAAAGGATACAGTGTGTCACATTGTAATATGATACTGCACTTATTTTGACACCACTCAGAGAATTCCTGGATGTTGGCTTTTCCAATGTCCTTGGAATGGAAGAACAGTTTGGAAACTCAAAAGAATAAAAATAATTTAGAAAGAAAATCATTCATGTTCACGGTCTCCAGCAGAAGCTTTAATACACACTACTTCAGGTCGTCTTTGAGCATCTAATACTAACAACTATAGCTGAGAGAAGATACCAGCTTTTCTCCAGGGATATGGTGAAACTGAAAATGACTTTTTTTTCCCTGCTTTCCACCACCTTCATTGCCAAGCTGAAGGGGAAACCTGGACAGTATCAAAAGTGACTACAGAGCTCTGGACGGCAGTAGTCAAGGGCATGGGGGCCCAGTTGGTTTTCTCCTCAATCCTGCTGATGAGGGGAAAGTGTGTGAGGCCCTGGAGGGAAGAGGGGCCCAAAAAACCAGGTTAATATTCAGAAATCATCTCCACGAAGCTCAAGAGCGGTCCATCCCAATGAATAGGAAGTTAGACAAAGATGCCAGGAGGCCTGTGTGGAGGAACAAGGAGCTCCTGGCCATACTGAAGCATGAAGAGGAAGCATACAGAGGGTGGAAGTAAGCATGGGTAACCTAGGAGTAATGCAGAGACATTGTCCAAACATCCAGAGATGAAGTTGAGAAAGCTATAGCCCAAATGGAATTTAATCTAGCCAGGGATGTCGAAGACAACAAGAAGGGCTTCTGTAAATACATAGGTAGGCGACAAAAGGAAGACTAGGGATAATGTGGGCCCATTGCTCAATAAGATGGGGGACCTGGTTACACAGCACATGGAAAAAGCTGAGGTACTGGATGCCACCTTTGCCTCAGTCTTTAGTAGCATGACTGGCCTTCAGGAATCCCAGGTCTCAGAGAGCAGGGGGAAAGGCTGGAGCAAGGAAGATGTACCCTTGGTGGAAGAGGATCAGGTCAGGGAACACTTAAGCAAACTGGACATACATAAGTCCATGGGCCCTGATGGTATGCACCCACGAGTGCTGAGGGAACTGGCAGATGTCATTGTGAGGCCACTTTCTATAATCTTTGATCATGGTGGCTGGGAGAGGTGACTGAAGAGTGGAGGACAGCAAATATCACTTCTATCTTCAAGAAGGACAAGAAGGAGGACCCAGGTAACTACAGGCCTGTCAGCCTCACCATAATCCCTGGGAAGGTGATAGAGCAGCTAATCCTGGAAACCATTTCCAGGCACATTAAGGACAAGAAAATCATCAGGAGTAGTCAGCATGGCTTCACCAGGTGGAAGTCATGCTTGACCAACTTGATAAACTCCTACAATGAAATGACTGATCTGATAGACAAGGGGAGAGCAGTACATAGTGTCTACCTGGACTTCAGTAAGGTCTTTGACACTGTCTCCCATAACATGCTCATAAACAAGCTGTTGATGTAGGGGGGCTGGATGAGCAGACAGTGAGGTGGATTGAAAACTGGCTGAATTGCTGGGCGCAGAGGGTGGTGATCAGTGGCACAAAGACTAGTCGGAGGCCAGTAGCTAGTGGTGTACCCCAAGGGTCAGTACTGGGTCCAATCCTGTTTAACATCTTCATTAATGATCTGGATGATGGGGCAGAGTGTTCCCTCAGCAAGTTTGCAGATGACAGAAAACTGGGAGGAGAGACTGACAGGCCAGAGGGTTGTGCTGCCATCCAGAGGGACCTTGACAGGCTGAAGAAGTGGACTGACAGGAACCTCATGAAGTTCAAAAAGAAGTGCAGAGTCCTGTGCCTGGGAGAAACAACCCTGTGCATGAATATATGCTGGGGCCACCCAGCTGGAAAGCAGCACAGCAGAAAAGGATCTGGGGATCCTGGTGGGAGCCAAGTTGACCATGAGCCAGCAATGTGCCCTTTCTGCAAAGAAGGCTAATAGTATCCTGGACTACATTAGGCTGAGCAAGCTGGGATTGTTTAGCCTAGAGAAGGGAAGGCTCAGGGGGGAATCTTATTAATGTATATAAATACCTGAAGGGAAGGTGCAAAAAGGATGGAGCCAGGCTCTTTTCAGTGGTGCACAGTGACAGGATGAGAGGCAATGGGCAACAAACTGAAACACAGGAGGTTCCATCAGGAAACACTTTTTTACTGTAAGGGTGACTAAGCACTGGCACAGGTTCCCCAGGGAGGTTTTGGAGATACTCAAAAGCCATCTGGACATGATCATGGGCAACTTGCTCCAGGTGGCCCTGTTTGAGCAGGGGGGTTGAACAAGATGACTTGCAGAGGTCCTTTCCAACTTCAACCATTCTGTGATTCTGCGATTCTGTGAACGTGCAGCTCTTGGAAGCTTATCATGAGTGGAAAGAGTAAACACACAGCCATGCTCCAGATCTCTTTTCTCTATACTCTCTATGCTTTGTGGCACAAAATCTCTGGTACTTTCCATGGAACACAGAAGTTTGCCTCTACAACAGTGACATTGGTAGCTTTACGACCAAAATTAGCTCCTGGCTAGGCTTTACCATACTTCTACCTGGCATTTTCTGGACAGGTATGTTCCATATGCTCTTTATAGTCAGACTGATGATTCTGAAAAGCACCAGATCTATTCCATGTGCATTACACAGATAGTCATCATGTTCACATTAAATCCACGACACAGCTTGTCTGCATGTGCACAGAGGATTTCGTCAGGTTTTCAAGATCTGGGCTGTAGCTCAGTCAGAGGAATAGGTCTGTCTAAATGCCAGGAAATCCTGAAAAGATGCAACAAACCTATCAGATTTCCACTTATAAAATTCCTGAGGTGGAAAAAACACGATGTGTTTTGAGAAACCATTTGCCTTTAATCAGTGAAATTTTTTTTTTTAAGTTGAACATAAATGATATAGCAGTATTTTCAACATATTGCCACTGCTTTATGATGAGACATGGAATCTTTTAAATACTGTAATGACTAACAAGGATCAACAAAAAAAAGTTAAAAAATATATAATTTTTAATTATGATCTCTGAACTCTCTAAGAGCTTGTTTCCCTAATTACCACCGTTATACAGTGCATTAATGGTCAGCAAAGCTGAAGGTCAATACCCCAAAAATCTGCGGCACACAACACAGCTTAAGATGCCCAGAAATAAATACATATGTTTTAAGACTGAAACGGAACATTATAATCATCTACTTTGGCCGCCTGAATAATAATGAATAAAACACTTCACCCAGTGATTCCTGTATCACACTACTGAAGAACAGTTAATCCATGACTGAAATTTCCCTGCCTTAGGGCAATGATTAGATTACAGTAGTAGATTACAAAATGAATCTGCTCGCTTTGAAGAAACAATGAAAAAAAGAATAAATGAAAAAGTATTTTAAAAAGCCAGAAGTTTTCCTTACTATATTACAGTAAAAAAAGAAATTATTTTTTACCCTCAGATTAGTTTTCATTTTGTAGTTGCATTTAATGGAGTAAAACCAAATAATTTAGCTAATAATTTAACTTGTCATCTGTGGCCCATGTGACTTTTGGAAAGTCTTAAAAACTCAGCTGATACCAAGGATGCAATAGTTTCTGTCAGTTACTACTGCAGTGTACTTATAAGAACTGGAGGAACCCATGAAGCAACTAGAAGAAGTAAACAGGCACAGAAATGCTCTTTTGCTCCTTATATAATGAGGTAGGGTGCAATTAAATTTTATTATCCTTTGGGAGGGATTACAGAAGTCAGTTGTGACTTCAGAGTTAGTCGTTTCATCATCCTAAACATATGGCAACAACAAAAAAAAATCAGTGGCATCTACTGTCTTCTGTAGCCCAAGTAATAACATTCTCTCCCTCCTTTTGATAAACTATAGGGTCAATATTTCAGTTGTATTCCAATCCAATGTATTTCCACATGTGAAATTCCTGTTTTGTGGAGCATTTGCAATACCAAATCCTAAAAAACTTTCACTCAGCAGGGCTGAAGTGAATATCATTAAAGTTTATTTTGCAATTCTCTAGACTATGGACATATTTTTTTCCTATTTTCGACACAAGGTTCATCAGATCTTTAGGCCTTCTTTGAAAAAATTCTCATCTTTTACAGTCTGTAGTCAACATAAGGTTATCATCTTATCTAACTCTGTGCATCATGTATTCATATTCTTACATAACGTTTGTCAGATACAACACTGACCAATGTAATAAAGGACATCCTCTTTCTTTCAAGTCAAACTGATTTCTTAGGCCAGCAAGTAACAGTTGTGGTTTAGAAAGCTGAGAAAACAAGAATATATTCCACCTCTCTGTCTCTTACAAACACACTTTCTCTTCCACATCTTTGTGCATATGTAGATTAATATATGCAATTGTAAGTGTTTTTCCCATGCTTATATTTTCTCATGTCGAAATAGCAGCACATCTTAGAAAATTAGAATGCAATTAATTTGATTTTTTTCAATGCCCACTTTGGCATCTCTAGCAACAAAGCTATTATTAACTTCTGAGGAAAAAGTCTTCATGACTTCTTCCATCAAGGAGATATACTCTTACTCTCATTCAGCACTGTATTTCCTGTGTTCATTGACAGCACTTTTCAACGCACATTTTCAAAGAGAAGATTTTGTCTATGCAGTGCAAATGTATGATTCTGAAATTCAGTGCTGGTAAGTGGCTACTGACTGCTGTTGAAACCAAACTTTTCCATATTAAGCCATCTTTTTTCCTTAATGTGTTTTTGAACAAATGGTGAACAAGCTTGTCTCTGCAAGACCTGGCACATGTCTCATGTCTCTCCACTGACTGACTGACAGGAAGGTTCCACACCATCCCTGCTGATGAACTGCTTCAGTAGTTGCTGGTGTTTTCTTTCCTGCCCAAAGAAATTCAAAACAGACAGATTAGAAGTTGCTGGACTGCAGTGTTTGTGTTTACAAGAGGACATACCACTGTCTGATGAAAACCTACACAGCTGGAGGTAAATGACCGCAGGTGGGCAGTGTGTGATGTTAGGCTAGAAGAAGTAAATCTGGACAATGCAATTAACTTGGGGGACTTCTTTTTCCCCCCATTTTTTTTTCTATTAGATTCTAGCTCTAGATAGAATATTTTATTTTGAAAAGAGGCAGCAGTTATTAATACTTTTAACTCTTTTTTTTTTTCAGGATACTTCTCCCTTCCCAGCATGTTCTTGAGTGCATGGGGAAATCCTTTCAGCCTGTATTGAAATCAAACAGTTATTCGTGCAAACATTGACGATATTGAAACCATTTGATTTGAATGTCTTAATTTGAAAATAACCTGGAGGCACTTAATAGACTTACTTTTCTTGTAAGCATTTGATTCATAGCTGCTAAAAAACGTTTCATCGCATATGAAACTTGGGGCATCTGCTTTGTCATGTCAGAATGACAATTGGGTAGGATGCCAGGATGACATGGAATAACATGAAACAATCCATCCAGCTGCATGGAAATTGTTTAAGTGTTTCTCTTGTGTGCATAACAGTATCCACTGGAAAGAGAAAAATCTGTGCAGACCATGAAACAGATGTTATCTAATTCTCTTTCTCCTATGAATGCCCATGGGTACAAAAAGCCTGTGGCTCTTCAGATTCTGCAAGCACTTGTACGGCAGCATTTTCAAAAGGAGAAAAATCTCTGCAATGACCAGCTGGAGTTTCTATTGTTCTCCACTGAGAGCAAGTGGAAAATAGGGGCAGAGTTTATAGCTTTTCCTTTCTCCTTACAAGTGTATATGTTATTTTACAATACTCCCTTTGTAGGGAGAGTAGTGTCTTCCATTTTTGTGCTCATAAAATAACAATTCTTTTCATTCCATAAATCAATCTTGAAGCATTTTCAGATGCTATACCAATATACGGATAGTTTTTGTGCATGAGAGCTTTATCAGCTAAGGCTGAAGAAATAGGGCAAACAGTAAGCTGGAAATGCCTGGATTCCTTAAGAAGAATGGCTTCAAAGTTTTGAAGACTGATTTGAACACCTGAGACAACTTGAATTTGCTTCATGTCATTTGAGTAGATACCAAATGCTGTACAGAAACATGCTTTTACAATGTAACCAAATTTTTGCAATGTGGAAGAGACCATTCATGACATATGTGTATAAATCCAGTCGTTCACCAATGAGAGTTGCATGTGCAAGTTGAAAGGACAGGATGGATAATGTGTCAGTTAATGCCTGATGACAAATTAAGGTCATGTTTGCATTACATGAGCATTAAGCAACTTATGACATTTGTGTTGGGACAAAGATTTGTCTTGGTTGCTGCAGGTACACTTTGCTTTAATCAAGCAATTCTGTGACAGCCCTACTGTCTGTTTGGTTGCCACTTTACACTCAGGATGTAGCTGTTTTCAGAGAGCCTTTGTTGTTTGCCTAATGAAGATCTTTGGTATATTTTACACTTAAAAATGCTAGACACAAAGTTAAGCAGTTCTTTTTTGTTTGCTTTGTCATTTTGCCAAAACTGTTTACAAGGGAACGGATACACAACAGCACGTATTATAGCATATGCATTTGACCAGAAAATGGACTTGCAGTTGCGTGCTTAGGGCCAGCTTTTCAAAATACTCAGATCAATCACTTGACAACTTAAGACAAGTCAGGAGTCCCTTTGAAGCAAACCCAAAATCTCAAATCTTTCAAGTCATCAACAGCATGGAGGTACCCTGCAGACTGATATTCACATGCTTAAGAGTATTAGACACGTGAAGAGATTCATCCCCCAACCACCTTATGAAGCACAGAAGAGGTGTCATCTAAATTTTATTGGTGGGAAATTGAGACAGATGTGGTCTAAATGACTTGCCTGGGGCCACATTGGAATCCATGGCAGGACAAGATGCTGAACACTGTTCTGTCACAGCCTTCCTGTCTCAGGGATTGCTCTTCCACTTCTTGTCTTGATGATGCTTTTTGTTAGCTTTGCATGCCTAAATTAACTAGGAAAAAGCTTGGAGACATCAGGAACTCTCTGGTTTGCTTCTTCAGAAAACATTTGACAGGCATGGTGAGCTGCTGTTCTTTTCATACAGCTTCAGTGGTTTCTCTGCAGTTTGACAGCAGCAGACAGAGCCAATGCACAGTGCTTGTCTTAAGTTTAAATTAGGAAAAGAGAAAGGTTTTTTCTTATACCTTCCATCCAGAATTATAGCATGGTCCAATTGTAATGTGCTGATTTTTCCCAGACGTGTATCATGGAGCTTACTCTCAGCCACTTTTTTCTATCTTTGTATAGAATACATGTAGACATAGCACAGACTGATACATTTATACTAAGCATCAACACTTTGCAGGCCAAATTGGTTGCTCCTTGGCAAACCTACTATTTTTGATATGTTTGAAAACCACCTTTTTAAGTAGCTCTTCCTCTGTTTGCTCAGTTCATTCCAAACCACCAGCTATTTCCCACAACATAGCTCTTCCAAAGCTACTTGATCAGACAGGTTCCTTTGTTACACATATATAGTTCTCATTATGTTATCTGGATTTATATTACAAGTCCTGAAGTGAATGTCCCTGGATATTTTCCCTGTAACAAAATAAACTATAATTGTATGTGACTTATTTCAATGGTGAGGTGGAGTCTTACAGGTAAGAATTAAGATATACTTCCAGAGTTCAACAAGAAAGCTAGCATAGCTCCTTCCTCAGTTATGTCTGCCATTAATCTGAAATGGTAGGCCTGAAAAAAAAAGCCAAACAAACCTGGAAGAGACTAGATTCAGCCATTCTGTAATTCCTTCAACTTCAGTGGCATATTCTACCATTACCCATGGACTAAAGATACTCCTCTTGGCAAGAATCCTTCTGAATTAGGATGCACACTTGTTAAACACTGACTCTGAATACTGTGTGCACATCAAAAGCTTTCTGAACACTAAAATCCCTTATTTATTTTTCTTCCTTCTGTTATGTGATGCACCTATTTCTTTAAATAACGGAGACTAGCCACACAAGAATCAATGGGACCTTACAGAACCACAGCAGTGCAGTATGCTTTGTAACATATTGAAGGATACTTTCATTTTAGCAAAAATATGAAAACACTTGTAATTAGAGTAATTTTCCTTCATAGTCTATTAATAAAAATATTATAGGCTCTCTTTTGTCTTTTACAGTGCCTTGTAGATGCCCCAGGATTCCTTTTGTTCATAGTCAATGCTTAATAGATTGCTTCTCTTTTGAACTGATTTTCCTTTCTATTGCTGAACTGTAAAAATTGCTCATTTAGGAAAAAAATCCACCATTTTGCTGTAAACTATTTTAGATTCACCATATTTAGCAGGTAACAAGGATTTAAATTGAGGATTACGGGCTGCCCAGGGAAGTGGTTGAGTCACCATCCCTGGAGGTATTTAAAAGACGTGTAGATGTGGCACTTACTTAGGGACATGGTTTAGTGGTGGACTTGGCAGTGCTATGTTAACAGTTAGACTCAATGATCTTAAAGGTCTTTTCCAACTTGAATGATTCTATTGTTCTATGATTCTATGATTACTGAAATTAATAGTATTATTGGACTGTAAACATTAATATTACCATTATGCAGAGATTTCCAGCCCAAAGTGATGTGCTAGAAATAAGAAAATAAGTTTTCTGTAAAAGTACTACAGAACATCTATAGTAAAAGTAAAGTTTTTAATTATTTGTAGAGTTATAGAGGACAGTCACTGGTGAGTATACTATTATTTTATAATGATCACTGCTCCTACTTCATAGAACATGGAAGTAGATAAGGTCATGATCCAAAGTATTTACAACTCCACAAATGTTATCAGTATCTTGTAGGAATACTACTAAGTTTATACCTCAACCTTTTGTTCATTAAATTCAAAATATTTTGTTGATCTCATCCACTGAAATGCAGTTGCTTCTAGGTTTAACTGGAAAAAGTAGCTGCTAAGTGCTGCACAAAGACAGGGTGGACAGGAATATTACAGTATCAATTTTATAGAGAATTTTGGTCAAATATTATCGAAAATTCAGCTGAAACAGAACAGTGGCTAAGAATTCTTCTGGGTTTTAGTGTATGTGAGAGATATATATATATATATATATCAGCGAGCAATATATATATATATATATCAGCTAGCAGTGTATGCATCCCTACAAGAACTGGTGTAATGCTATGGTGTTGCAAAGCAGTTTTTTGTTTTTTGTTTTGTTTTTTTTTTTAACTGTATATATGGCTTGGATTGACTTTGATTTTACATTTCAAGATATTTAGCATCTCTGGATGTGCACTATCTCTTCCAGGTGCAGTATTCACTTGTGGAAAGGCATAAAAATCATCCAGATTTTGTCCAAAGGAAACTATTTCTTGGACTAACTGTATCTCAAAATGCTTCCTCTCCAGGTGATTTGCCAGGGTTAATCCACAGAATCCATGTGTACTCAAGTTCTTTCTTGCCCCAGGACTTTTGAAATAGCAGAAGTCTGATCCTCTGATTAGCTGCTTGTTGTTACATGGTATCAGCTCCTAAATTTATAGCACAAATTACTGAGAACAGTTGAGATGTACCTTAATATATGGAAAATACTGCAACTGTAGCCATAGCGTAATGTTCTCAAATTGTGGATTTGCTGAAGAGGGAATATAAATACCTGCAAAACACTTTGGGAGTAAATTCTCCTGGCAAGAACTCAGGTTTACATTTCAAGTTCACCCCAGAGAGATGACTTTTTCTTATTCATGCCATGGATGATAACTTCAGAATAGAGTTACAAGTTCTTTATGCCCCTGTGGCTTTTTTCCTGGACTTCTTACATTCCTGCAGCTGAAAGGATGAACTGGTGTCTCTGTGTGTGTATCTCATCAATAACTCCAGATGTAGCCAGCAAATATGAATATCAGATGTTTTTCTTCTGTACTTTAGTCATCAGTAGATAGAAATAATGTTTAAGCAAGGTATAACTCATTTGGTGGTTCAGATTGAACATCAACATTGTGAATGTCATTATTCCAGGCCTTGAAGAAGCGAAGTTTTATAATATTTCTAGGAGATGGATCAGCATAGAACTAGAACAGCAGGCAAATCCTATAGCAGTCTGTAGCAACAAAGAGATATGAAGAGGCATAGTCAAGTAGAAGGCATTTCTACTATTACTTACTAAAATGCAATGGAGAAAATACAGTTTTGCTACAGAACAGCAGTAGTTTATGAGCTGCTCCACACATAGACAGTTTGTATTCACTACTGAGCATAAAGACACACACCTGAGGGATGTAAGTGGAGATACACATCTGAAAGAGGTGAGTAAATTCAACATGATAGCTCTGCAGCACAACCAAAAAACAGTGGTGCAAGAACAGCCACAATGAAACTATTAAAATGTACAAAATGAAGTAAAAGTGGCTTAACCTTCGAATGTCTAAAAATAAAGACACATAATATGCATTACTGATAATTTATTCAAAATATATTCTATCATTAGTGAAGCTAGTGAAGAGAATGCTTGAGAAGGGAAAAATGATATTGAAATGAAAAATGGTTAATTTAATGGTTACTGACTTTTTATTATACCTAATACTTGATGTTTAAGGTTGTCTATTTTCTAGTGGGTAAAAAAAACCAAACCCTGAAAACATTAAATAACACTATAAGAAAGAATGTATGTAATTTAAATTAAGAATATGTATTTTCTTCAGGAAAAACCTTTTAAGCAGAGTTTCTCAAACTTTGTCAGGCAGCAAGCCACTCCTAGCTCTCAAATGTCTTTTGTGTTACTATGCTCTCCTGATCAAACTTTTAACTGGTAACGGTAAAAAAAACCAAACCCTGAAAACATTAAATAACACTATAAGAAAGAATGTATGTAATTTAAATTAAGAATATGTATTTTCTTCAGGAAAAACCTTTTAAGCAGAGTTTCTCAAACTTTGTCAGGCAGCAAGCCACTCCTAGCTCTCAAATGTCTTTTGTGTTACTATGCTCTCCTGATCAAACTTTTAACTGGTAACACAATAAAGGTAACCACATGGACATAAAATTTAATATACTTCTGAAGCACAGCTGTGAATCACTTAGCATGTCGATCACTTAGCATGGCTTTGCAATCATAATTTTAAATTCAAAAACTGTTTTTCATTTTCTACTGCATTCCTCAAGTTCTTTCTAGTGGAATACCCCACTGTTCATTTGTTTATGCCTTCATCTTCACTTTACAGAAAATCACATTTTCTATGTATGAGCAATTCTGAAAATTTTGGACTACAGAGTTTCAATAGTACTATGGGAAGATGTCTGTCCAATTACATTAGGACCAAGACTTTACTAAAACCAGATGCAAAATCCAGCAACCATGCAAAACACTAAGTATCCAAACAATATTCACAATTGAGTTAAACTTGCTGTTATTTTCTCAATTATTCTACAGAAATAAAAAGTAAGTAAACAAGCTGAAAATCATGTTGAAAAGAAAACTACATGTGATGACCTCAGGCTTTCACTGAACAAAACTGATTCTTGAAGAAAAAAGTGCGTGCATTAGAATTTTCTCCACTGCAAAATACTACATTAAACCAGGGGAGAAGTTACACTTGCAACCAAAAGTGGAGGGAGCATATAGCTGACATTTCAACATCCCAAGCAAAATTTGCCTCTAAACATTTAAAACTAACTATCAGAAGTTAAAAGGCAGATGAAAAGAAAATCCACGATCAGTAACATTGGAAAGTTGATATTAAAACAGCACTTTAGAGTTCCTTGAAAAGACCCATAGATCCTAGAACATGTAAGGAAATAATCTTAGTAGAGTCCTTTGCACTGTTCCTTGGCTATATAGGTCCTTCAGGATCCTGCTTCACTGTGTGACTTAGCTGAAAATGAACATCAGTATTCCTTTCTCTCTGCTAGGATCATATTTAGAGGAATATTCAGTGTCAAGAGTTAAAAAGAAAAGAATTGTTTTCTGTTCTTGATCAATGACTACAATACAAATGAAAGGGTAAATACTGTAAATTAAGAGATATGACAGTTGCTGAAGTATAAGAGATCAAATGAAAGAAGTAATATCAAATGTAACTCAGTAAGAAAAAACAAAATGCATCCTGTGAATGTAAACAGATATGATCGATCAATCATTTATGGTGCCGCTTGGTCTTCCTGAGGTTGTGGTTCTAGCAAGGTCAACAACAAGATCCAAGGGCCCTGATTATGAATCCTAGGTATCCCCTTTCATTGCAGTACATCCAATGTGGATTGTAAAACATCTTGTTCTAACCACGTGTTTGATTTAGAAATGGGTAGGTCTATATGGAAGGTGGTCCCCACCACTTTGTTCATTTATGGGATTCTCCACTGGGCACTGAGATGAGTAAAATACATCTAGATTTTATTCACTCAGCATCTTACTGTTGGAAATCCTGTTTACACTATTTAATTTTGTAACCCTATTTTATATCCCCTGCACACCTCAAAGTTTCTGCTTTGCATAAAAAGACAATATACACTTCCTTACTCAAGCAAAACTTCCACAGATTGTTTTCAGCTGGAGTTTTGCTGAAAGAAAAATGAATATAACTCAAATGAATATAGCTTGAAGAACTGTAAAGAGCACAGTGCTATATGTCAGCTTTGAATAACTTGTTACCAGTCTCTTTAAACTTGTCTAACTATATGATAGGGTATGCCTGTGGAAACCAGAATGGAATATTTACATTCAAGCATTTTTAGAAGTAACTTCCTATTTCTCTTTCATGTAGTTTACTTTATTTTGCTTTTTGGTATGCAACAACATCAATAAAATTAAACTTTTTAGAGACTGTATTTTGAATATGGAATTGAAAACAAGTTTGAGAATAGACTTGAATGCACTAAATCAATGCACTAAATGTGTAAGCTGCATGCACTCTCTTAGTAAAATGTGTTTTTAGAAGTAACTTCCTATTTCTCTTTCATGTAGTTTACTTTATTTTGCTTTTTGGTATGCAACAACATCAATAAAATTAAACTTTTTAGAGACTGTATTTTGAATATGGAATTGAAAACAAGTTTGAGAATAGACTTGAATGCACTAAATCAATGCACTAAATGTGTAAGCTGCATGCACTCTCTTAGTAAAATGTGTTTTCTAGAATATGGCTAAGTAAAAATGTCCAAACATTAAAGGAAGCATAAAACTTAGAAAATCAAAAATTCTCGGTTCCTTTTCAGCTTTAGTCCAAGTTTCTCATTAAGAATAAGCTTAATTTGAGAAACTGTAGGCTGTCATTGTCACAAAACAGTCCTCCTTCAATAAGAAAACAAAGGTCTTTAAAACAAAATTAAATTGCCTGAAAAAAATAAGATTTTCAAGTAATGGATGTTTTTTTCCTGAAAAAAAAACCCCAAACCCAAACAAACCACTTCCTGCTATTTTATTTAAGAATGACTTTCTGGTCACAAGAAAGAACCCAGGGTAAAATGGTTAGAATCATCATGTAAAATTTCATGCGAAAATGTCCATAACTTATGTCCGACTCTGCTAATCCGTTTTCTATCAAAAGAAGGCCAGCAATCGAGTTGAAGAGTTAATCACGTATTTCTGGTTGTCTAGACAAGTGAAAGTGATCTCGGAGGCGTTGTCCCAAGGACCATGGACAGTTCCAGGGCTGGAGCGGCCCTGGGAGCGCGCGCGCTCCCGGAGGGCGCAGAGCCCCGGCCCTACAGAGCAGGAGGCGGATCCCTGCGGGGACACCGCTCTCATCTTGGTCCTTCTAGTTATACCCCCACGTCCACAAACAAATATTCGTGTGTCTTTTATCTCATTACTATGTAGTGTAAATTTTCTATTCAATAGTTAACCAAAAAATATTTCTGGCTTGTATTTCCTTTTGTCAGATTGTAATTTATTTTTCAACTATTCATTATCTACTCTCTCTCTACTTAAAAAAAAGCCACAAACCACCACAACTTTCTGATATCTTGGTGTGTATAATGTTGCTTTTCCTTTCAATTCTTTGACATCTTCCTATTCCTATGTTCTTCTTTTGATAGTTATTGGATGCTAGGTTCTCTTTCCTGTCCTGATAATCCTACCAACTACTGTGTTCCCCACCTATCCGTCAGCAGGCTGAAAACACTTCACATACAATGCTCACAGAAATTCATACACTCAATTCAACTTCTTTGTTGGCTATAAATATAAATTAACCCCAGCTGATTCTCCCAACACATATATTTGCTTCACCCAATCTCTCACTGCATTCCCTCCACCACTTTGAAATATCCTGTAAATGATTATTTTAATTTTGTAACTTGAAATACAGCTATTACTGTTACCACACATTCTCTGCCCCAACAAGGGAGCTAACAGACATCAAGTTGACTGACTTATTGTGAGGAAGTGGTGAAAAAAGCCTGAATGCATTTCAAAGCACAGTCTTGCAAGAAATGAGGAAAAATTGTGTTGGATGTGGAATGCCATTTCTAGACAGTTTCAGCTGTTCTAAACAAGATATTAAAAAAACCCTGAACCTAAACCAAAACCAGTTAATGGGCTTCATCTCAAGGTCTACTGCATGGTTGGATTGTGCCTTGAAGGCAGAATAATAGGTAGGGGGACAAGTGAGAGACAAATATGGAACTAAACCATATTAAAAGAAGGACAAGGGAATATTTAGCTTCACAGAATTGTTAACACAGCTTGCTGAAACTCTGAAGAGGTTAGCACCTTTTTACAGCCAGCCAGCTCTCCAGGAAGGGCTGGACAGAGAGTAAAACCCTATACACCAGGTACAGGGGGTATATGCTTATATCCTATACAGTCAGACATATATTCATAAAAGAAGTGGGTTTTCCTCCACCAGCTCATGTTAGAGCCTAGTTCTTATGGCAGTTCAAGTTCTGAATTCTTCCACACTAAGGAAGACGGGGTGGGAGTTAAGTAAATATGACTACAGCCGTCAGTATTATCAAATTCCCCCAAGTATTTAAGCACAAACTTAAAAAGCAGCATATGTGCCCTGTGGAGTCAGGACCTACACAGGATTACACAGTTTTATATTTACTTATTTATGCAGTTTGAAATAGAATGCTAATCTGAAAAAGTGCAGGTAGCAAAGGACTTAACTGTGCCTTATACTTGTATTCCACAGATATTGATGGGTGTGTTGCCCTGCTAGTAGTGGCAAACTGGAGCATGACAAACTACAATAAGGGCCATGTTTTAGATCATGTTGAGAAGGTCTTTGAAGGTAAAAACAGTGAATGCAATCAACCTTCTTTTCTTGTAACAGATACATACGCTTTTATTTTGAAAATAAACTGTAAAGTAAATAAGCTATTTTAAATAGCACATATTTTGTGGCAGACTTATTTGTTTTTCCATATGGGAAAGGTTTACTTTGCAAGTGAAATTTTCATTTTTTTCCCAGGAATTAAATTCAATTTGATTTACTGTGTGACTACATCAGTAATCAACATTTTTTTGGCTATAAATAGCCTTTATTTCACAGAGACATTTATTGAAAACACTGCAGATACTTTTTAGAGGTATGTTAAAATGAATGTTCACAGAGCAAGTAAATATCAAATAATAAAATCAAGTCTTTGTATGTCATGATTAATTATTCCTGACAAAAACTAACAAGATTTTTCACCTTCTTCAACTGTCTACTGAGTTTCCCATCACAATCGTGTATCATAAACTGTAATTGATGACTACTTTTTTAACCAACTTCAAAGTGAGAAGTGTCATAAACACAAACATATTACCAAAGCTATCTTGTGGCTGGAGATAGGGTTAGTCCTTTCTTATCTGAAGCACAGGAAGAACTTCACCAATTTAGAGAGGGAGAGGAGAGGTTAGAAAAGTTTGGTTTTCTCCATATCAAACGTAACTGGTGGTGAGAAACTGAAGTCAGGTCAGAAGAAGCTCTTACAGAAAACGGGTACATTGCTCCAGGTTAACACTGTTTTAAGCTTTCACTAATACTTCACTGGGAAAACTAAGCTCAGCCACCCTACATGCCAGATGGGTTCTCCAAAGCATGTTATGAAGCACAAGGGAGAGAAAAACACTGGGATGTGACATTCATTTTGTAAACAGAGAGAAATAATTAGGACTGAAGGCCAAATTTTCAATCTTAGGGACCCACCATTTTTCATTCACTCTGGGAAATGGGTAGGATGCTGAAAATGGCCATAGATTTTAGATCAGTGATCTGTTTGCCCCGAAGTGCATCTGTATGTAGAGGTTGGGATATAAGCACTCTTCTGTAAATTCAGGTCAAACTGTCTGAAGCTAGGCACCTCTGAACACTGTCTGAAATTAGCAAAGCTGTTCAGGACTAACTATACAGCTGGTGAAGGTAGCAGTGCATGCCGGGCCACTGGAAGAGAGATGGAAAACAGAGTCAGATCCAGGAAAGGTCGCTTTGCAGACTGTTCTCCTAAACGTCTACAGCCCTTAATATATATGTTCACAAATAGAATTGCCAGAATGGTTCAGCTAAAGAAACGGATGTTTTTACTTCCAGACCACTGTCTGCTGGATCCTCACTTAAAAACTGATGTCTGGTTATCTTCACAAGCTATGTTAAGTGTCAACAGTGGTGTTCAGAAGTCTCAATGGGATATACTTAATTAACAGTACGCATACACTGTGGGGAGTGCAGCAGTTCATGCATCTCTTCTGTCACTTGTAGTGTGTCTTACGAAACTAATCATGACTTGCCTAAATCCCAATAATAAAAAGAAACATTACTAAGTTTACAGTGATGAATATGTCAACAACAATGATTAGACTTTCTTTTATTAAAAAAAAAATTATTAACCATTGTCAGCTGTCAGAACTCCCCATGGTATGATCCTTTGCGATAAAATTTTTTAACTGAAAATGCTGAGGTGATACATGGTTTCACAGCATGGCTGTGAATCATTGACCTGCACTGCAATGCCAAGTATAGCTATTCTTGTATCCAGACTCTGGGTAGAGGTGAATGGACTTCTTTTTCTATTTTTTCAAATGGAAAAAGCCTACTTTCCTCATTCTTTCACAACACACACACACAAAAAAATCTTGCAAAATTACATGTGCTAATGACATTTTAAGGAAAGATGAAATGCAGAATGTAAGTCCTAAAGGGAGGGCTCACTATTAAGAAGGCAAAAACAAAACTCAAACTCTCAATTACATTAAAATCAAGCATTGATAGCAGAAGCTCTTTTCAGTCCTACTACTGTGCAGTGGGTAGTTATAGGGTTTGTTGGTGATGATTGCGTGTGCAAATAATGTGACTGGGAATGAAAATGTTCCCTTTCATGGCTGTGGCATTTCATGGCTCCTGTTTGGATTATCTGTCTCTGTTTTGTCTGTGAAATTGTTGAGACTAATAAATAAAGAGCACCGTATTTTTTTGGCCTCAGAACCAACATATCGGATTGTTTGTAGATACCTTGTATGCAGTTATATGTAGAAACTATCAAGAACTAAGCGCTCACTTCATAGATAAAGTAAGCAGATTCTGTCCAAATATTCACTGTCTGCCAGGTCAGGAGAATTCTCCCTTTCAACAAATTTGATCAAGTCCAACAAGCTGTGAACAACCTTCAGATAGATTTTGCAGTTGATACAAAGAAATATGTCTGTGTAGCACTAAGTGAGATAAAGGTATTTTTAGTAGCCTACACTGTAGCAAGTCACTGATATGATGACTTCAGAGAAGGATGCTGTTTCTCTTTTATACATTTGTCGTCTTCTCTTCAAAATGCGTAAGAAAACAGCAACAGAAGAGAAGTAAGGAAATAATCAACAACATCAGCTAGGATATCCGGACCCCAAAATTTTTGCCCTTATGTTGAGGAGGTGGTAAATGTAAATCATTTTTTTGGTGTTTAATTATTATTTTAACACAGTAGAGAGAGCTATGTATGGTCTGCATCCCCTGCAGCAGATTCAGTAAGACTGGGAATGTCTGGTAGCATTCAAAAAGACAGTAGCAGA
Organism: Aptenodytes forsteri; assembly: GCF_000699145.1. Classification (NCBI taxonomy): domain Eukaryota; kingdom Metazoa; phylum Chordata; class Aves; order Sphenisciformes; family Spheniscidae; genus Aptenodytes; species Aptenodytes forsteri. The sequence continues at coordinate 660,798 of NW_008795124.1, read as the reverse complement.
TACCAATTATGGCTGTCTAAGACATACCCAGACACAAGGTAATAGAGTCATCTTCTTAATGCAGTCTCTGGAGTTCAGTTCCCATGTCTGTGTTATCCAAATATTGCACTAAGCCTTCTGGAAACTTCATGTCTAGAAAGTCCTGTTAACATGTTTTTGGTAAAGCTAAATAGGTTTGGTGCTTCTTCATGGGAGTGACAACTGACACACTAATGGTAATTTTTTGTTTGGATTTGAGGTCAAAACAGGAGCCTCACTACAGCTGCTCCATGATGCCTACTTTCTGGCTCCAAGAGACACAATGCTGACTGCCTTAGCAACCCAGAACTGCAGTGCCAGACTGTGCCGGGTTAACAGCTCCTCACTGGAAGGTTGCTACCTCGAAAAACAGGACATGGGCAAATTGTCTTTGCACTGTGGCAGTACTTAGCTCCTGAAATAGTTCACTGGGGACTGCTATGGACAGTCAGGCACAAGTCAGAACAGCCCTAAGGTTGAGCAGATACTAGTAATTCCAAGATGCATAATGTTAGGGTGCATAATGGTATTATAGAGCCATGGTGGCTCTCCTTAACCTCAGATTCTGTGCCCATAAGGTGCTGTGTTTTGGATTTAGGACTAAAACAGTGTTTTGGCTGTTGCCGATCAGTGCTTGAGTAGTGTTGAGGTTTTCACGAGTGTTCTTGCTTTTGCCTTTCTGAGTGAACAAACAGCTGGGTGGGGGCTTGGCTACTGTCCATGTTCAACCCACCACAAGACCTCAGATCAGCTGAATTCCTGAAGTTTTGAATGAAAACCAAAAAACCATGAAGCCAAGCTATCTGAATTGGGCATGATGTCTTCTCTAGGTAATACAATCTTGCACAGAATATGGTGGCTGGAGACAAGCTTGGCCCATTCTCAGAGTGTTATAAAACTCACCAAACTCCTTAGGTAGATTTTTTGATCTTTGTGTTTGAAGACTTCAGGTGAGACTTGGGGCATGCTCCTGTTGTTTATAGTCATTCCATGAGATCTGACCAAAAATGAAATCAGTAAAGACTTCTGCCTTAAATATCTACAGTGCCTGTTTTATGTGGCCTAAATCACATAACTAAAACAGAAGCATTTTTAAACAATGGGTTTTGCCAAGTTCGTTGACTTACACATCCCCTTCCTTTGGAACATTTTTTTACTGAATGGGCTGAATTTTGCCTTATTAGCTCAGGCTTGATTTTGGGGAACTGCAGGGAAGTACTACCACATTAGGAGTTTGTCTCCAAGGACAGCTTGGGGAAGATGAGTGATGGAGCCACATGAAAGGTGAAGAGTGCTTTCTGTGGGCTGGTGAGCATTAGAAGGGTTAGCCAGAAGCCCTGAATAATGCTGACTGTTTGTGTCACTGATGTGTCAACTTTTCATGCTACCAACTAGGCATCTCTTTGTGCTGCTCACACCTATCTGTAGTGGAAAGAATGGCATGGTTATAAATGCATTTCTATCCTTTTCCTTTTGGATGATCAGTGAGCTAAGAGTTGAGAACACAAAGGCAAAGTTTTCTAATGGACCAGCAAACAGAGCTCTTTAAACTCCTCTGAAAATCCCATCATAAGTCTGTGTATATACAGTCAGTTTAAAATAACATTGTATACAATCTGTAACTTTGGAAACAAAGGAGATATAGGCAAAGCCATTACCATTAAAACACAGATTCTTGTTTTTTTCAGTAAAAACATCAAATACAAAAGTAAATTTATGTGCACGTTTTGACACAAAGCAAGTGCATTCCAAGTGCTTTTGCTCCAGTCCTATCTCAGCTGAGCTCTGTGGTGCATATGGCCCTCCACCAGAATGTCTCACAACCCTGCACAATGTTTTATCTTTACAAAGAGATTATATTGTAATCGCAAAATATGCTTATAGACCATCTTGGCAAAACAAACATACCCCCTGGTGGTATGTAACATTGCCCAGCATCAGGGGACTGTGATAAAGGAATATACATACTGCATATTTTCTTGGTGACCACATCATAACATTTACCAAGTACATCTGGCTTCTGTCAAATCTTGGAAAACAGCAGCCTAGAAGGTTGCCTGTGATTGCAACAAGGACCATGAAAACCAACTTTGGGGAAAGTTAAGAGAATAACAGCAGGTCAATTTCCATGTTTTCAGCATGAGGCCACTACCTTGTAATCACCCTAGTGATTCAGTTAGTTTTGCTAATGCTTTCAAGAATACAAGGGCAAGCAAGAACTCTCAATGCGCTCAGGCCTGCCACCATCAGCATGACTTGGGCAGCAGTGACACTTGCCCACCTGCCTACCTTCTTTTGCAGAACTTCTCTGTATCTGAAAGGCTAGCAGAGAAAAATGGCTGGGATAGACAGAAATTGGCTAGCGACACCTAACATTTCATCAGTCTCAGCGATTTCTGTTCAAATTGGAAACTAACTGGCTCCTTGTTGGGAAAGTTTAAAGAAAGCAGGCAAGTAGTTATAAGCTGAAGAGGAAAATCAGTGGGTAATGTTTCAGTGAGCAGCTCTCCGGAGCTCTGCCCTTCACTGACACCTATAATTATCAAGGTGTATTTTGCTACTGGAATGTCAGGTGTCATTGGCAGAACCTGAACCCATGAATAGACTGAAGAGCTCTCCATGCATTTTGATTCCTTCCACCTGATCTACTCTGCTGTGTTATTATTTCATGGATTCTTTTCTTCTTCAGTACTTGGCAAAACACATGGAGCAAGTTAAACCCTGCGTAGCTCTGTAAAAGTGTATCATTTAATGCTTGATTTGAAGTGGTATGAGAGGTATTTGAGGAGTATTAACATTTTCAGAGAATGCTTGTTTAATATACCTTATCTTGGCTAAAACAAAAGCGTATAGGAAATACAGAGAGTTTCAGCACATTGGGTGATACAAGGGGAACTTCATTTAGCTGTTTTCTGATGAGGAGAAACTGTGCTGGGCAACTGAATGGAGCCTGTGATGAAAGTAACTTAAAATGTTGGAGGAAATTATTATAATATAATTTAAATCCGAGTGATTTAAGTCCTAGAAACTGTGCTGGGCAACTGAATGGAGCCTGTGATGAAAGTAACTTAAAATGTTGGAGGAAATTATTATAATATAATTTAAATCCTCTTCCTAGAAGTCAAAGTCATCTGAGTTCTTGATTATCAATTCATGGTCAGCAAGAGGATACCATTTACCTATTCTTTTATTTTCTGTTTTCATTTTATTGTCCTAGGAGAGACATGCTTGCGGTATTGCTATTCTATGCACAACAGACATAGCCAGTGAACTAGCCAGAAATGGAAGTATATAGCTGCTCCAGCAGGGTACAGAGTGGGTGGGCCAATTAGCCCAAATGTTGTATCATGCTAAGACATACATCAGCACATGTTTAATGACCTGGCATCTGCAAGAGACTGTGACAGCATCCCAGCCCAAGTAGAATTAGTCTGAATACCTCTAATGTTGCAGTGCAAATATTGGTTATGGGGAGCTTACACATTTGTAGAATTTGCAGTAGTGTAAACTGTCACGTATGATCTGGCCAGTATACCTTAGTTCAGAAGCAATGGGAAAAAACATCCTCCAAAACACATATGTTTTGCTGGTATCAAGCTTTTACATGAACCTAAAGTTTGACTAAGATTTGCCAAAAGACCAACAAAGCTCTCAGATTCCTATTCCTCTATCCTTCATATCCTCATATGTTGCTCCAGCAAACTCCACCCTTGGTGTCTTCTCAGTGTGGTGTATTCTTAGTGGTGAAATATCCAATACATCTTTGTTGTCTCACTTCTATGCCTTCTGGCACTGTGATACACTGGCTTTCTCTCTAGTGTATTGTAATGGAATTTACACCAGGAGCTTAAACTTCTTTAACCACCTCACAGGCTCCTCTGCAAGTCCTTCTCTAGTTCTGAAAAAGAGCAGAAATGTATTGGGACACTTTTAAATGTTGTATCAAACCATGTAAACCAAAGAATTCCAGGCAACTCTGAGAGCACTGCTTTCACCGGTGAAAGCAGGTCTTTCTGACTCCTTTTGCATAGTCCAGGAGAAAGCCTGAAACCCAGAGCCAGCTGGCATGTTCTGCTTGCCCTTTAAACAATCCCTGCTCAGATCTATTGGAGTTGGTAGATCAGACTGGCAAATGACAAGACCAGACAACAATAACAAGAAAAACAAAACATCCCACTGTGATGCTGGAACATTTCAGAGTCCTTTAAGTTCAAACACTTCAACCTCATTTCCTCTTCCCTTCCCCAGGTCTGTCAGATGCAGGCAGTCCTCTTCTACCTGGCATCTCCCTGCCTGAGCAAGAAGCAAGTTACAGGAGGTGGTGAACATTATTTTGGACTGTGAGGGTGCCTCTATGTCCATTCCAGTTCTGTTCTTACCTTCTTTCCTTGGACTGCCAACACAGGTGACAGTTCATACCACATGTGAGCCAGGTTCTCAGGGAGCCATGGTGAAGCAATACTAGACCAGCTGCTTCTCAGTGAGTTTCCAGCCCACAGCTGCCCTCAGTGTCCATGTAAAAAGCGCCAGCTGTCCAAATCACCACCCTCTTCTACTTTACCTATTTTCCCAAGTGACAGAGTTTTCTGCTCTAGATTGAGATATATCTAACTATATGTGATCGTTTCATGATTTTTCAAAGCATTAACAGGGAAGATCAATGAAATAATTAATTTCTATAATAAATGTAACACTTTTTAAAGAAAAACTTACAGGGCATACACAATAACCTGTCTCTAAAATGAAATAACTCTGTTCTTTTAAATTTCCTTTCCTAGCCAAGGCATAACAGGGGAGTGCACAGTTTTCCTAGCCAAGGCATAACAGGGGTTAGTGCACAGTATAGACTAATTGCCTACATAATTTCATTTTATGAAACAAAGCGCTTTAAAAAAATTATAGGGTTATATAAAAGCATGTGAAACCACTAAGTCAGCTTTGTTTTTCAGCCTCATGCAATAGTGGCAGTGTTTTAGATGTGGTGTGAACTGTAAATATTTTCTTGGGGGAAAAATATGTCATAACTTTCTGTTCCGGTACCTGCTTGCGTGCTGGTGATATATTCTCTTGTCCTACTATAATGTTTGCTTTCAATTTTTTTGCCCCTCTTTCTCTGCAAGAGAAATTGTTTTGTCCTCCTAGCTCCACTCAGCAAGCGAAGTCCCTCCCCTTCCCTGGCTTGGTGTCTCTCATCCTTGAACCTGTGTTGAGCCAATCATTTTTCTGGCAGCAAAGAGATGAAGAGAGCTCCTTCGGTGCTTCTCTCAGGTCATGAGCCAGAACAGCCGAGGGAGCGCTGTGTGTATTGCTTCACTGGGATCCTCTCTCAAATCCTTGGTGTCAGTAGCGCTAGGCTACAAGGCCAGCCCATAAAAGAAGTTTTACTACTGGCTGAGCAGTAATGTCTTTTTTTTTTCCTTCCTGTTTTGCTGTCCCTCAAAATAAACAACAGGAGGGGAAAAAGTAGACAGCAGGAGGCAAAATTACAATGAGAGCTGCTGTTGCTGGGCTGTAACCCTACTTGGATTATTCTGCGTCAAAAATACATATCAGCCACTAAGGTTGAGTGGTGGCAGGTTTAAAGTGATGAGACCGTGATGACTTCAGACCCCTTATAAAATGCACAAAACAGAAGTCATGGTGGATATATAACCTTTTCATTGTTAAGAAAGAGCATTTCCTCAGCAGGCAAGACACCTGGGTGCAAAACAGATCACAAAGGCCTAGGTTTAGCTTCAAGGTCTTAGCTCTTACAATACTCCTCTCCAGATACTACAGAAATAGATTTATTACGTATATTTTCCCAACATGTTAGGGTGCTCTCCCTTAATTAAAGGCACAGCCAACCACTGATAGCATCATATTGCTGGGACAAAACAAAATGATATTATCCACTCCGGCTCTTATCCTGGCTGCTGGGTACATACGGTGGATTAAGAGGGGGAAGGGCAATTTTGAAAAATTGTGGTACAATAGCAAGCCTGTGATCTCACCTGATTGAATCTTATCAGCCCTTAACATCACTGGTGTTCTTTCTTCCTTTTTTCTTTCTTCCTCTCTCTTTTTTAACATACACCAAACCAACAAGAAAAAAAAATCTTACCACAGTACTTATTGTAATTTTTTTACCCATCACAACATGCAGATTCAAAAATTGTGACCTGAGAGGCAGCTAACACTGGAATCTAGAAGTTGCTCAGAGTTATGCTTAGCGTAAGATCAAGGAAAAAAACAGAACACAGAAAATCTGATTATCTAACACGTTGCACAGTGAGAGGCAGATCTCACATAATATAAAATCAATCCACCTAAATCTCTCTGTAGCATGAGCTATTTCTGAGGTGGGCAACAAAGCTTTAGCGTGAGATACACTAAACTCACTCTCTGTGTGTATATATGCATGTGGCGAATAACCTGCCTGCCTCAGGTGCCATGCTCAGAGTGGCTAATTCTGTAATGCGCGTGTATTTTACCTAAACCCATTTAAAAAAGTTTTTGGTTTCCATGTATATTGTTAAAATTGTGGTTTGTAATGCCAGAGCCAATTTCTTGTTCTCGTGGTGAGGCTGCAGCTTGCTGTGCTGCAAATGTCACCAGCGAGCCGTTTGTTAGGGCTGCACTGCATGCCGGTTAATCTGTTTACTTATGCAATGGTGGAAATGTGACCTGGCTATTGTGGTGATTAACAGAGTCAAATATCCTCACATTAACTAGTGAGCTGGGCAATCAGGCTGGATTATTGTTACATTCAATTTAAATTACAGTGGCATGACAGGTCCTGAGGTATTTAGTAACGGATTTCACAGCACAGATATGCTTCATGTGTAATGAATAAACTCTGGAGAGCAACAAAAGGAAAAAAATAAAATAAAAAGGTATTTTATGATCATTGTGAAAAATTTATGGAGTGTAGCTGGCATGAAATTCTATAAAATGAACTGGCTCCAACCAGTCCAACAACAAAGCACGCACTTTTCTTCCTGCTGCTTATGAATTATTATTACCGAGTCCTCCTATGTTTACTCATTAGCATTGAACCCTTTGCAAAACTGTGATTCAAAATTGAATTCTTCTTAATTGAAAATACCCCCAGTATGCTGGGAGAAAAAATGAAGGGGGAAAATGGCAGCAGCACCACAATAGGCCAGTTAGCTCTGTGATAGTCAGAGGGGGTGGCTGCTCTGAACTTGAATGTTATTCAGAATTCACAGCCGGACTATACGAAGGAAAAAGCAGGTTTCTTTCAAGTTGTTCTGCACACTGACATACATATAATTTAAATATTTAGCCACCGGTGTGCTGCTGCAGTGCGTTAGCCCACTAGCACCATAGTGCATTAATCCTGTTCTCTGTACGACTTGCTGACTTTGACCTGTTTTATGCTCTGTGACTGAATAACACATAGCACTTTGCTTGGGGAAAAAAAAAAACCTAAACAAAACACACTATGATCTCAACACACATTGGTTTCAATTAACTTTTAACCATTTGATTGCACTAATTCTAGGCTGTTAGTTAGCTATTGCAGAGCTGGCTGTATTGATTTTGAACAGAATAAGCTGAAGCACAAAACAAAGCATGTGAAGACTGAATTTTCACAAAATAATCTCCCTTCTTTCCATTTGTTTCATTGCTTACCTGCAAATATTCTAGCAGAGGCTGTTTTGATACTTATTTTTATAACAAAAAAAGTCCTGACGCTTTCAAGCAATAAAAAACATTAGGATTTCACCCAGTATGATTTAGCATTTATTGAAGCTTAAGAGAGTGATGCTACGGTACCGAAGTGTTGAAAAATGGCTTATATTAAAAGGTACAGAAACCTGCAAATAACAAGTGCCAGTGCTGAAAAGATTCTGGTTGGCGAGGTGTTCATGCGCTGCTTGGTGGACCCCAACTAGGGAAGAACTAATGGATCCTCACATGGGAACCTTGTTTTTGTGATCTTGCATGTACCAATCATTTAAAATGTTATATAGGAGAACTGAGAGTACAATGAGGTTTCATTTAACTGCAATCTGATGTAAAGCATTTAAGATCAGGGACCATTCTACAAAAAGGAACCAGAGAAGAGAGTGACATCTGTGCTGTGGCTTTCAAAGGAAGCTCACCCTGGTACGAGCATGCACTGGTAAAAGAAAAATACCAAGTTTTATGCTCCAATCTTTAGCCTCAAGATCCAGAGTTCAGTTCCACCCTGGTCAGGATCACTAACAGTCCTCCAAATCCAGTCCTCTTTGAGCATCACTGTGAGCTCACCTTTGCACCTCCTGGTGCACTGTTGAAGACCTCGTCCAGGTGTGAGATTTAAAAAACAGAACCATGAGGAGAACAGATGCACACTCAAGCTGGTCTACGCTGATGATTAAGAAAAAGTTATTCCTTTCAATAAACTTATGAGAACTGGTACATTTGGTATATAATAATGCAATTCCTTATTCTGCAGTACATTTGTAAAGTATTTCTGGAAAAAAATTTCAAGGAGAATACCCTAAACTCTGGAATGTGTAATTACTGGCCATGTGGCCCAGTGATTCCTGCAGTGCTCTGAGCTCCCACTAAACTGCGGAGGAACTGCAAGTCCTACAAACATCTTTTGTGTTGCAATCTGCTTTGTATATCCCTTTTGAAAAATGCAGCTTTCTCCACTGTCAGTGGAATATCAATGTCGAAATAAAGAGAAGTTGCAGCTCTAAAATCCTCAGTCCTGCCAGACGTGCTCTTTTGCTACAGTCATGCGCAGCTTTCCATCTGGCAAGATGCAGCTGCTGAGCTTTCTGCTACTGAGTCCTGTATAAAACTCAACACCTGTTAAAAGGTTTTCACATGGAGAAATGTGTATTTTAAAAACATTTATTCAGAAGAAGTCAGCACGCTGTGGACCACTGAAATTTTACACTTCATCAGCCTTAGTGTTGTAGTTACTGTTGTAAAACATTCTCCTCCCATTAGAATTTCCCAGGCGATGGCATTTTGCTAAAAGGTGTTCATATGCCGCCCACTCCTCTTGAACCAGTTTGTCACAGCACACTGACTTGTCTGAGGAGAGGGCAGAGCGAATCTTTGCCACTCAAAGCTAAGTCCAGCATTCAGCCCAGCTTGTTTATGTAGACAGTGATAAGAATGGGTCATTTTGCCATTTCACCCTTAGGCAGTCACCATTGCTGGAGATTTTTAACATTCTCCCTCCCTATAACTGTCACATGAGATGAAGTGGGATGATACAGGACAATATGGCTTGATGTTCTCCTACCAATCAATAGCCTCAAAAGTATGTGCAAAAGTCATCTGACCAGAGAGTCACTGCTGTGTAGGAGGCGCGGATAGAGTGCCAAATAGCAGATGCTTATTGAAGATTCTAATGATTTTAGCTGGAGAATGGATCCCCAGGTCCCTTAATTCTGCAGACTCTTCTTTTAGAAAATAGCGATAAATAAATCTTATGCTTTCCCTCTGTTCAAACTTATCTTTAGGGCTTTTCTGCCTCCCCGTGACATAAAATGATATGGTTCCACTATGCAAAACAAGAACATTATACATTATCTGCCCTCCTGTGTCCAGGACATACTCGCTCAACCCAGAACTATCCTGTCACATCAGTAAAGTTAGTAACCTCAGGTGACCAAAGCATTAATACTTTATCCGTCTGAGCCTGCTGTGTATCACATCTACTGCCTATAGAAGACAATATAAAGAGGTTTGTGTAAGAGGCAGGAAACCTGCAAGCATGATATACTAATACCCTAATCTAAATTATGCACAAAACATGCATGATACAGAAATATATTTGTGCCCTCTATTTTAAATGACTTCTCTGCAGTAAATAGCAACAATCTTCCAAAAGGGAGATACAGAAACAGTCTACAGCAGTCCCCTCATTTAGAGCCCAATGACTCACTTGGTTGACTGAGATAGTTGCTGAGATTGCATAAAGATAGACGGTTAAAGAAAATGATGGAAGTAAATTTTCAATGAAAACATAACCTTTTCCGCCTTGCTATAAATTCTGTCCAGAGCATCAATCAGTATCAGTTACATGCATTAAAACACCAGCTCCCCAACTGGGAACACAGTGCCTCCCCCTTGCACATTTTAAAGGACATGGCACTATGTAGAGAAAGCAATAATTTCCTGAAGATTCATGAGCAAGGTAATTTGACATACCTGGTGCTGCCCAAGTTTAAGTTACTATAAATAAAAAGGAAAGAGTTTGTCTACGCTGCTGTGTGTGTGGTGCCGAGGCACTCGGAAGAGTCAGATGCTGTGGGCATCTAGTTCATATGCTCTGAAGCATCACATTTCACTGGGATGCTTGGCAACAGAAAAGTTTGCAAATGTTGTACAGTATTTGGAAAGAGCCTGGAGTCACTGCAAACATTTGAGAAGGTGACAGTAATGTCTTTAAAGGGCTTCTTGTCTTAGCAAGGGTATTTCTTATCATTTATATAGTAAAACCATTCTTTGGATATCAGCAGAAAGGACTGACTGTTGGCTGAAGACTGACTTTGAGGACTGCTTTGGTTTGGATTAGATCCAATCTAGTCCATGGGAGGAGGAGTGGGGGTGGGGGAGGGGGAATTGCACCAGGTTGCTTAATTAATCCGGATGCTTTGCTCATTATACCTTGAACTTCCTCAGAGGACAGGAACAAACAAGCTTGCTCAGAGTAAAATGAGTATAACATCAACGAAAAGCAAAAGGGGGGTGGGTGGGGGGTGGAACTATTTAGAGTGGTGAGCCTGTATCTGAACAAACAAAAATGTAAAGCAAAATCTTCTCAGGAATGTGTGAATTGTGAAAAGTAGGCACACAAACGTGCAAATATCTGCACATGTATATGTGTAGAGATATACATTACAACCCTGCCTAAATGCAATGAAGGATGAAGCAGAACCCTTTACTGTTGCTTTTTGCCCTCAGAAACAGTCAGATAAGGCAATACTCAGACAGTCTGTTTCAGTGGTACAGGCTCTGCACCAGCATCCCAAGTGGCTATGCGAATTCTCCTACTAAAAAAGAACAGGGCTGCTGGACAGACAAAGTTATCCTTTTTTCTACTTACCTGAGAGGGAGAGTCTCCTGTGGGAAGCCTACTTCAAACCACCCAAAGATGCCACAGAAGCTAGGAACTGGCTGACAAAGCCTCTAAGATCAGCAAAGATTTAGGCGATCCACTCTTCAGGGCCAAAAGTTTTGTTTGGGGGTGATGAGTGATTTTCTCTTAAAAAACAGGAGAGGGGAGATAGCTGCAAAAAGGAGATTCATGGAATTGACACATACCTGCATGAGTAATTCCTGTGTATTAAATCATCTGGCCATCAACAAGCAAAGCCCAGGACTCTTTTCTCTGACTTACCATGTTAGTGAAAGGACAATTCTGCTCTGGAAAGCCAACGTCAGCCTAGCTAGAACCGCACTCTTCCAGGAGCTTGATGTCAAATGTACACAGATAACAGAGGTTACCAGTACCTGGACCACTGACAACCAAACATCCCCATGGTTTCCTAAATCAGCTAGTTAAATCAGCAGTGCAGTGAGGGATTCTGCAGTGAGTGACCATATCCACTTTACAAAAGTCACCATTGTGACATGGTACTTCCAAGAAAAAAAGGACAGGGAAAGAAGAAGCACACGTTGCCCTTAACCTAAAAACAGCCAGTCCAGATTAGGCATGAAGCAGATTATGAAGTACTATGCCCCTAATGCTGCATGGGTCTTCCCATCTATATTTATGCTAGACTGACAGCAGTCTACTGGAGCAGTAGGAAACTACCGAGTCATGATCATTCCTCTTCAAGGCTGGCAATTATTGTCAATCCCCTTAAAATTTGTGAATAAGCTTCTCTGAAAATATTTGTGTAACTGAATTCAGTAGGATCAATTTCAATCATACACTGGTGTAAATCCATTGACTCAAGTAGAGTTGGTTCTGATTTACAGTGAGGAGAGCCAGCACAAGCATTCCTTTCTTCCTTTTTCTTTCTTTCCTATTTTTTTTTTTCTGCTGTAAACATTGATCTTTACCCAGACTGTGGAACCATGAATTTTCCTCTCTCTGCCCCAGGCTTGGTTGATTTTACTATTTTTACAACAAAGTAGCTTTTAAAGTTATGAATAGAGTCTCTTCCTGCAGTAACCTGTCTTTCATTTTCACTATGAGTAGCACATAACTTGATAGAAACCCACAAAGTGGGCTTGGTAGTGGAAGACCCATTCCCCCTCCTCCCCAGCTGCAGATGTAACCCTGCATTCCAGGTACACTTGAAGTACCTCTTTGTTAACAAAGGTCACACACCGATGGCTGCTGCAAGACACATTCAGTTCAGATGCTTAAGTGCAACAGATAAACAGGGACAGTTCTTTGTATTGCAGGTCAGCTGTGGCCTTAGTGTAGACATCTATAGTACAAAACTTCCTGCCTACAAATGTTTTCAAAAATAGCATCCTGCACATGGAATTGGGGTTTTTTAATATGTTTAGGAATGGGGGAAAAAAAGCTATGCTGTTGGGATTTATAAAACTTGCATATGACTATTGAACATCCATTTTCTGTCTTTCAGTCTTCCACTTACCCAGGGCTAAATTTTTTTACACACTTACTCAAACCTTTGCTCTACAGTATTGTTTTTATGTTTATATATTGCTACAGTGAGTTTCGTCATAGTATCTGATGCTGCTGAAGACAAAATTTCTTCTTCCTCAAAAGCCTAGGAAATTTCATTTTCTCTGACCTTTATTTAAATAAATTTTTTTCTACCCTTAGGTTTTTTTTAATCTCTCCTTCATCCTTTAATCACTCCTTTTCCCTGCATTGAGAGAGTGCCATCAGTGTGGCCCTAACGTAAGACAAAATTTCTTCTTCCTCAAAAGCCTAGGAAATTTCATTTTCTCTGACCTTTATTTAAATAAATTTTCCTTAGGTCTTAGGTTTTTTTTAATCTCTCCTTCATCCATTAATCACTCCTTTTCCCTGCATTGAGAGAGTGCCATCAGTGTGGCCCTAACGTGAGAGCTTGGTAGGAATTCTGAAAAAGTTTTGAGATGAGTCAAAATGAATTTGTCCAGCCTCAGTTCCAGTATTAATTAAATATATTGGATGAACAGTGCCTTTTGCTGTTATTAGGTGAATGGTCACCTTAGGAAACTCCTCTTTTACAAACAGAAAAGAACAGGTTCCCTGAGGTTGCTTTGCCATTTTTAAAAAGTGATATTTAACATTGCTACAAGCAATTTGTTGTTTAAAAGAACTGATTAGCACAGTTGTTGTCCATCACAGTACGCTACGCTCCCGGTGTTAAAACATTAGCCAAGTGCTATCCTATAACCATTAAACTACCTTCAGTTTCAATCAGTTTTCTAACACAGCCTGATTAACAAAGTTCTGTTTACCCAAATGGGATAACGTGACTGACCAGATGTTCTGATTTTAAAAGATCTGTTGGTGTCCCAGTGATTTCCGCTGGGACATTGAATTGTCCCAGATTTTCCTGCTGAGAGCTTGAGCAGCACAAAAGTTGCTTGCAAGGTAAAGCCCCTTTAGCCACTAAGGAGTTTGGAAAGAAGGATTAAGGGAGGATCCCCCTCCGAGAGTTGAAGATTCATCCAATGTGGCTCAGATTAATACATGAATTATTATAAATAACTGTGCTGGTGTCCTTTGCTGGAGAGAAGCTACAGAAAAGAAAAAAAAAAGAAAAAAACCCGAAAAAACCCTCCAACTCTGCAGCCTAGAGCAACTTAAGGAAAACAGGCTGCTTTTCCCTGCTGTAGATCTATTGCTCATACTACATGCAGAACACTGAGGAATTCTTAATATACTTTGCTCCGTGGTGGTTTCTGTGTCTGTGTGTGTATAAGGGGTAAGGGAGGAGGGCAAGGGGGAAGGAAAGAGAGAGAGGGAGAAAAAGAAAGAGAGAGGAAATCCTCTTTGTCCTGTGAAGTGCATCACACAGACCTCCTGTGTTGTAATGTAAAACCGCCAGGGTGGCTAGAATGACCATATGCTGTGAATGTGAGTGCTGTGCCTGTTTAAATGTAAATTCCCTCTGTATCAGAATAAAAGAATATCTGTTTAATATGGAATGAAGGCAGTTTGGCAGGATATGCACTACTTCAGGTAAGCCAGAATAAACAGTAACATTGATTAAAAGGAGCCCCCTATTCTGCACCTGTCATGTTCACCTCCTTTGCCACAAAGGCCTCACTGGTTTATTTACCTGTAGAGCTGTTATAATATTTTGCTTTCTAAAGAGATTTGGAAACCACCTGCCATACCTTTGGCATTTCTTTAACAACAAAGCACTTCAGGCTCAAGTGTGGGAGCCCATTGTTCTGCTCCACAGCATGGAAAAGAAGATGAATCCAGAAGCACAGGATCCAAACAGAAATTATTATTGATTTAATCACATAATCAGCAGCAAACACTTCAGGCTAAGATAGCAAATCCATAACAGCCTGCCCACATAACCACCCTTACAAATTTACCAGCAAACCACTGCGCACACTTAGCAAACAAGAAGAGCAAGGGTCACCTTCACTTGGCGGCAAAATATTGACATTCCTAAAGCTTAAATATGTTTTGAGTTAAGTGTTATCAATCAGTGATAAGAGTTGAATGTCTGTTAAACATAACTACATTGGCAGAAGGATTATAGAATGCTTTCTTGCCATAATCTAGAAGCATCTTTCAGACAAAACTCTGCTTGAAATCAATTGTGCACAAGGAGCTGCCTGCTGAGACCCATTCAGTGTCATACAAAAGAAGAGAGAGTCTCCCTGTGATCTTTAACCATAACCGGTTATCTAATGAGACCAGGGCTTTAATTTCTTTTCACATCAAACATAGAATCAATGCTCTGGATTCAACAATGTGTGTAAACAGGCCGTGAAGCCATCTCTTCAGATGGCAGCCAATTCAGCCTTCCAAGCCCCCTGGCATATTTATTTCAGTGCATCCCCCTTTAGTTCCAGGTAACTGCTCCCATCACGTTGCTGCTGGCTCCCTCCTCTCGGATGGCAAGGCGAGCTCACTTTTGTCAGAAACCTTCCACTGGCAGTGTAAAACTTGGGGAGCTGACTCTTGTAGGAACACTGGAAAAAGTATTTTCAGGCTTCTTTTCTAATCAGTTTAGCAATCCTGTCTCGGCTTTAACAATTCCTACAGGCAAATGATGCTACAGTCTGTCTACCCTTCATACCTCACCGTCAAAAGGCTGGATGCTGCTTTCACTCAGACAAATACAAAACTGTCGTAACATCACTGTAGTTTACTTTAGAATTACACTGGCATAACAGGTGACAACCTGGTGCGAAGAGTATAGAGCAAATGTCGGCTGGGAAAGCCTAATGACATTCCAGAGAGGATTAAAATGAGGTTCAGCAAACTGATTCATTCAGCCCTTGTCCTGCTTTGGGATATTTACTAAGTGTGCTTTTTGTTTGTAAAGAGGGCATTTTATAGCATCAATGTCTATTCTTAAAGATTTTGGAATTTTATTCCGCACATAGCAGGGCAAATAGTATGAAGACAGCTCCTCTGGCAGTCTGACCTAAACAAAGAAAAGGACTTTTCCTAAATTTTATGCTGCTGATACCCTGTGTCCTTACTGAGAGAAATGTGGATGGCCCAGCTGTGTGGATCTGATGAGTAGAGATCCAGTATGTCAGCCTCTCTACTGTGTTAGGCTGTGCCATCCTGCTGCCCATAGGCTGTGCCTGCCTCTTACCCAGGCTTGCTGCTGCAGGACATATTGACATCTTTATGCTTTATTGTGGCTAGCTCAAAGCACTCCTATCACAGAAACTAAGACACAATGAGCTTCAGCCGTCAGTGGTCCACTTGGATTCAAACTGGCTCAGCTATGACCCAGGGAGCCGTAGCTGTCACTTAGGACCACATAAAAGCTCACCTGCCTTTGTATTTTCATGTAATAAGTTTCAAGTTACACATGACGTAAAAATAACTCCTAAGGAAAAAAAAGAATACAGTAACAAAACATTTGATTGAATACCTAAGAGCCTGCCTGAGAAGGCAGAGACTAGAAGTATCTGTACATAACAAAATTATGTGGGGATGAATCACGTTTTAGCTACCTCATCAAAACCTGTCTTACAAGCTCCAAAGTGGGTCAAGTTTATGGACCCTTTAGCACTTAAAGAGTGACGCCCTTCAGACAGGGTGCTACTGATTTGAGCTGCTTTGAACACCTCTGGGCTCTGATTGCTGAAACTGGTTTGAGGGTTCAGATTTTTTAGCCAGAAAACACCAGCCAGTGAGTAGAGATTAAAGGAGGGATGAAATCAGTTTCCTCCCTGCACTTTCCCTCAAGCCCCATGGCTTTTCTCCCCAGTCAAAGCTGCTTCAACTACACCAATGCTCCAGAACAGGGTAGGAGAGGAAGCCAAGCTGTCCAACGCTGAACTGTTTTGACTTAAGAGGAGCTGAGAAGCAGCAATAGCAGTATTGTCCCGCTTTGTCGTGAGCGATGGCATGAACAGAGAAGTTGCGGCTGCTAGACCTGGACCCCAGTGGGGCGGCATCTCAGGGGCAGCCGGGGAAAGGAAAGAGTCAAGTGTGGGTTTTATAGGGATGGGAGAAGGAGTCTGTATGATTGAAGGTGGCCCAAAAGACTAAGCTCAGAAGCAACTGGCATCTTTGCCTCTTTTGTTAGTGCAGCTCCTAGCGTCATGGTGGTGAGCAGGCTCTTTCACAGTATGACTGTACAACTAGATTAACATCAGTTTAAACGATGTAGTGGAGAGGTGAGCAAATGGTGGAGAGAAAACTGAACTGACCACTAAAAAAGACACAAAAGACCAAAACAAAACCCAGACCCCTGCATTTAACAAATGTCTCAGAATGGCTGTGGAGACACAGATATTGAAAAGCAGAAATAATTTTAGTTGGGCTGTTACAAAAAACAAAAAAACAAACAAAGAACAACTGAAAACAAATAGTTTGTATCTTCTTAAGCTCTCTTTTTTTGGGAGGGGAGACAGATTTTAATATGGTGCCCTACTACATTTTTAGCAAGCTAGCCACGAATGGTCTGGGATTTGTCTCAGATCCCTCCCATCACCAAATTTATTTCAAAACTGAACTGGACAAGGCCCTATGCAACATGATCTAACTTTGAATTTGCATCTGCTTTGGGCAGGAGATTGGACTAGAGACATTCTAGAGTTCCCTCCTAACTCCAATTGTTCTGTGATTCTATGATTTTTCCCAGAAAGAATGTTGACTCAAAAAAGGAGGATTCTGCCTGCTGGAAGGATGATGCAGTATCAGCTACAGGGAAACAAAGCTGCACTTTGTTGCAGAGCTTTAAGGGCATCATTCAGAAAAATGTTTGCTAGTTAGTATGTGCTGAAATCTGAGTGTATCAATGAAGGAATAGCATTGAGCATGTAACTCAGAAGGTCTCAGAGTGCTTTGGCAAATTGGTGCCCAAAGGCATAAATATTAAGGAGATGCAGAATAGGGACATTGTTATTATCAGGTGACCTTAGGAGAAGCTTCATGGTGCCTGAAGCCTGAAAGATAAATTGAGTAAGAGGGGGAAAAAAGAAGACTCAAAAATCTGGAAAAAATTTAAGAGCAGAGCAACAGGTTCTTTTCCTTGGACTTCTAGTTCTATAGCAAATAATGATTATGTTGGAAAACTTAAAGATGTTCCCATGAGTTACTTTAGAAAAGAAGCAAAAGGCTCGTTTGCGTATCTCTGAAATATCTTCCAGTAGATTTTCACAGTAAGACTGTGAAAAGGAAGTAATACAAGATATTGATACTGGGTTATAGAAATAACACTGTATATTATAACAGAGTGTTTTTCTATATATTCATTTCATTAAAAAATCTTTTTTATTGATTCTTAGATTAGCACTAACAACCATAAAGACAATCACAAACAAACATAAACATAAATCAAATAGATACTGTAGAAACAACTGAACTTAATTTAGCTTGCCCATAGAAATCATTATGCAAGAATACCTGACATGGCATATACCCAAGTAATGGAGAATCTGAAAGATAACTATTGGAAGAGAATAATGATACTAAAAAAAAAAAATTAATCCAAACACAAATATTCCAAATACCTGTAAACTGACATAATATGATGAAGGCCAGGCTTGATTACCTAAATATAGAGCTCTAAATCCATACTTAGGCATATTAATAAGAGTTTTATTTTTCAGATGTGCTAATCATTTATAACCCCCTTGATAAGGGAGGATCAAGCTTAACTACACAAATACAACACCAAAAATAACACTACATTCTCAAATAAATCTGTTCATGGGAGAAATTAACATATTTATTGAAAAGTGTACATAAAATGATATTAGCTATTTGTCTTCCACTGGTGATTCTTTCTATGGTTTAGAAAACTGCTGTAATCTGATTTCCATTGCTTAATTATGTTATGTGAGAAATGCCTCTGAAGATGTCAACATTAACATTTCCTCTCTTAGCGCAGGGGATCTAGACTCTGTTTTCCTTCAGCTGAAGCAGATTGAAGAAAATAGTAGTAAATAAAATAATAATTTGGCCTTAATACTTTGAAGAAATTTACTCTGACATTGTTGGTCAAAATCGGCATTCATTTATTCATGGAATAATCTGGCAGTGCATTTCACTTGGGCCTCTTACCGTTAAGGCTATATTATTATAATATATCATTAAATAGTATTTACTTAAAAAAAATATTTACCATTATTCTAGCTTTCTCAAATATTGTATTATTTATGCTGAGAAAGAATACCCATTGGTACAAAACCAAGAATACCAGACAGCAGGTTCTAATGTCAAGTCAATTGTAAGAGTAAAGCTTGTAAGACATTGGGCAAATCTGTAATTCCTTTTGAAATCAGTTCACTTGTAGATGTTCCACATTTTGCGTATCATGCTCAGAGAGTATATTCATGATGCTGGCCTAAATTTCCTCAATTTCTCCAACTTCACCATTTCCTACTGAAAAAAATGGCAGCCTGGACTGACCTGTTGGGAAACTTTCTTTACAGTTAGCCTAAGTTCTGTCTGAAAACGGCTTTTAGTATCTGTTTCAGTTTTCATTGCTGTAAAATGAGGGGTTCATAATGTTTACTTATTTACATGGGATGGTGTGAGAACTTTAAAGAGAAAAAGTACCATGCATGTGAGCTCCACTTCTGCAAACTAATGCACTTTGGATGGGATACTTTGTTAAAATGTGAAGTGTTTTGAAATGGAAATTGTGAATAGTGAATGATGGTTCCAGTGGATGTTATCAGAATACAACACAAAATAAATATTAGAAATTCCTTCACCTTGGTCAGCAGTCTGGGATGTTTTGGGAGAATGGGAGTTTCCCAGGCTCTGCCTACTGAGTAGCATGACAACAAGCAGAAAGGCTGGTAAAGTGTGTAAGCAGCCACATTAGCGTTGCCTCTATAAATCTGCCAGCACATAACTACAGGTGTAAGCCTATTGCCTGTCATGCACTTACACTTTTAACGCTAAGTATGCCAGCAGAATACATGCAAACAAATGGTCAGTATAAGAAACCAAAGCCATTAGAAGTTAGCAAACACTCATTTAACCTGCAAATCAGGATCTAAAAGAAAAAGAAAAGAAAAAAAAGAACCAAAGTGTTTGCTCAGTATCTTAGAAGGGCTACAAGAACCATACAGATCTCTTATCTACCTGTCTCAATTGTTTGCATGTCTGCATGTATACCTTGTGATTAACCAACATAAAACCATTGTACAAATATATATGCTTTGTTCCCTAATGCACATAACAAATTAATAAGATTTTCATTTAAATAGATTTGTCTACAAATCAATCCATGCTTAGGAATGGGTTAAGGAAAGACTTTTTTTTTTGTCTTACATTTGCCAAAATTGATCAAAAAAGGTCTCTAAAAGCTTTCAGATTTGGTCATCTGCTGACCCAAGATATGACATCTTTGGGGAATGTAGAAAGACATAAAGAAGGCGATCCCACAGTACTGAAAGAGGTGGTGACACCATCACCAAGGCAGTTGAAGTTTCCTGTCTGTGATAAACTGAGACAAGCTGGAATTTTTCTCTCTCTATTTCAAAATGAATATCTACATACCCTTTTCCTCCCTTTTATGGCACATGCTTCATTATTCTCTGCAAATTCTTAGAGTTGCTGATTTTGATCAATCCTTCCCTAACAATATGATAAAATGAAACAAATTAAACCAAACATTATAAAGATGGCTTATCATGCAAAACTAACAAAAGAGATAACATTTGGTGTTAAGAGTTCAAGCTACTTTAAAGTGATAAATCAAAGAATGTGGCAACAACTTTAAAAAAAAAAATCAAGAAACACTGGAGCACTTCTGGTAACATTATGGTTCTATTGAAGACACCAGCAAATAGCCCACTCGACTTAATTTTTTTCCTCAATCCTCTTAAAACTCTACATTCTCAAGCATCTCAGAGAAAGGAAAAAAAATCTAACTCATAAACAAAACCCTAAACCTAGTATTTGCCATTTTGTAATGACTAATTTCTTTTTTCATGAAAATTTTATTTACATGCTTAAAGTTGAAAAACTAGGCTAAAAACCATTTCCCTGACATTCTGCTGCTACATAATAAGCCTTTGGATAAGTTACACTACTATTTTAAAAAAAGAAGCATCAAGAAAACTGAAAATCAACAGCCAAAATGTTAGTGAGAAAGGATCAAAAAATCAATGATACTATATAAAGGTTCAGTACATACTATAATTCCTTAAAACGTAAAATAAGACTAGGGAAATTAAAAGCTATTGCAGGTTAGCATGAAAGGGTCAGAATTTGACTTTTGATCTATATTATTTACATGGATTTTAGTAAGGTGTATTAAAATTTATTAAAAGTGATCTGTAGCATTTTCTTTTAAAAGGCTGATGAGACCTCTGGGACTCAAAGATACTATCATTATCAATTTTATCAGTAATGGTCCAACAGACTTTGTACAACAACCTTTGACAGTACATAAATAAAGAGAAATGAATACAATTATCTCTGCTTCAGTTTTGCAAAGTGAGTAGAAGTAGTTAGTGTTAGTGAATCTATTTACAGCAAATAGTTTGATTAATTTAGCCTTCTAGCTTGCTTATAAATTTTTCTCAGATGGACTCTCATATTTACAGAATTGTTTCTTCTTCAAAATTGCTTAACAAAAAATGTTCTCTGATGTTCCCACCTGTAGTTTGTTTGTGAACCATAGGTATCAGCCCTGTCTTGGTTACTACTTGCCACTGGCTACTTTTGGATGTAATATGGGATTGGTCACATGGATTTCAGAAAGATTCCTCACAGGTTTGCACAATCTTTACTCACATAGTTTCCAGAATTTTCACACTCAGGAGAAATTCTTTGAATAAATAATTGTTTGCACAAGTGTTCATGCAGAACAAAATTAAAGAGGTCATGAATATTGATAGCAACAAATCTGTTTATTTTATTCTAACAATTGCCTGCAATTTTTGTTTTGCTTCACAATATTCATTCAGCTGCAGTAGACAGGAATATGGCACACTCCTTGTGTTGGCAAGACTGCGAGAGTTGAGGGAAAGAAGCTTATCTGTCTCTAAAACATTTTAGGACCTTCAGCTAGTTTAAAGCTCAATCCAGGCAGGTGCAGATTGCTTCCTATGAAATACTGAGCACAACACTGTCACTGGCTTTTCTTTGAAGCTATGGGTACTCAGTACCTTCCAGGAGATGCTTCATGGCAATTTGTTTTCTATTAACATTTACAAACACATCCTCATTGCAAGAATATTGTCAGAATGTGAATGGCTTGTAAACACTTGTTGAAAAATGTATGCTAATATGGAGGTTTCCAGGCCCACGGGAGTAGTGGCTTCTTATCAATATACAGGATTAGACACTAGCACCACTCATTTTCAGCCAAGGTTTACAAACACAGATACAGTGAATATATCCTCCATGAAGCAGATCAGAGAATTCCTTCACAGCTTTAATCAACAAACAACGTTTTGGAAGGCATTTGGAAGAGGGACACCAAGATCTGCACAGGAACTCCTCCTAAAATCAAAGGGATTTGGTTATGAGGTGGGTGTGCTACAATCTCTGTCTTCTTATTATCAGTGTTTCCTATGATGGCTTGATATATTTGAGAGAAGCCTATCATCACTTAGGATGAGGAAAGAAAAAAGTGATCCATGCACATTAGACATTTCATTGCTAAGAGACAGAAATGGAAAAAAAATTACTATAGAAACTGCTAGATGGTATATAAAGGTAAGCCTGTTTCTAATATTTTTGCATTAATAGAGCATATTCTTCTTCAGATATACCTATTGAACTAATTTAATTTCATTTGTAAAAATGTAGCTCTCCCTGAAATTGTCAGTGATATGATAAAGCTAATTAAGACATGCATGGTGTTAACAGTTTCATTAGAGGAGATAATATTGCACAAGAAAAATAAGAAATCATTATGATGAATGCCTCAACATTACATTACATGTTAATGAAGTGTAAATGATCTAATTATTTTTGAAAGAATACAGATTCGATTAAACTGTCGGAATTAAATTGGAAAGGACAGCCTATTGTACTTTTTATGTACAGACAAGTTAGCGTTAATTAGGCACAATCTACAGGAACAAATGAGGCACAACCCTCGGTGAACAATCATGTATCCGTTGCTCAAGGCAGGCTTCATAAAGAAATATATTAGGGGAAAAATTGTAAGTCAATTAAATACAGTGCTTTAGCAGTGGGAGGGAAAATGAGCAAAATCTCTGTTCCCTCCCCCTACATTTTGAGAGTTTATAATGCAATCACTCTGCCAGTTCTGCTCCATCACTAATTTCATAAATACTAATTTTGCTGATGAGACATTTTGATTGGTTTGCCATCTACTTTCCACAAATGACTTTCTGGAGGCGGCATGGATTCTGGATGGAATTCTTTTTCTTTGGGCTCTGCTCTCTGCTCTGACCTAAGGTAAGATAAGAAAAAAATGAAGCTACTAGGCCACATAGGCGAGGAAGAAGACATTACTCAACCACCATTTGACCTCATCTGGCTATTTCTAAGGGAGGGATAGTTATCATGTGAAATTTAGCAATCTGGATATACTGGTTTTGTTTTTTTTTCCTCACATGATTAACAGCCATTGGCAAAAAATTTAGGAAACTGTTGACCTCAGCTGTCACTCATAGCTCAAATCAAACCTAGTTTTAGTTTCTTTAAGCTGCTTGTTATTTTCTTCCCTTTTCAAGAGCCCTCTATAGACCCTCATGCCACTGCAAACATGGCATTAAAATGGTTTGAGGAAAAAAAATCTACTAGGTTAGTTCAAGCTGATTCAAGAGTCCTGGAGAATTCAGATACACCAGTAAAGTTCTGTATATCTGGGTGTTTCATTCCAATGACATTGAACTTCAATGTCTTGCACAATTAAGAAGTGGAGGCACACCAAACTTCTCACTCTTCATGTAGTTAAGAGAGAACTGAAAAAAAAATAAATCTGCTGATATTGTTGTCAGTCAACTACCCTAAAATCTGGTCAACCCCCATAAAGCCTAAGTCTGTAAGGCAGAGCTGAACGAGTCCTTAGTGCATATAAACTAATGCTGCTATATGTATTGTTACCAGTACAACTTGTTTGTAGAACATTTGTAGCTTATCTATTGAGACTTCCTCAGTGTGCAGGAAAGAAATCATAACCCTTCCCATCCTTTTCCCCACACACTCCCTCTCCTCCCCCTCCGTTTTTTTTAAATGAGCCCCTTTTTTCCTCACTTTCACACAAAGTGGATCTCGGTGCCAGAGAAAGCAACGTATGTAAATCTCATCTGTTGTTTTTACTATATAGTCTTTTAGTTAGATATAATTTTTTAAAGCCTTTAAAGGGTGGGACCCAAGTCAAAAGCCTTGTCATGCTTAGGTCTGAACTCACCTCACTAACCTTTGCACTCACCTTGCTGGGGAAGAATGAAAAAGTAAGGCTAGTATGTGTGGTACTCATCCATTCCTCTCTCACACATTTCCTAGTTTGTCCTCCCAAATCTGAAGGTTTGAGGCGTGCTAAATACCAGAACTTCTACTGGTTTGGAAATCTTTGGTGGATTTCTTTTCCATGCCAGCTTGTTTGCTCTGTTGTTGAACATATCCACACAGCTTACACAACATCCTGCGACAAGGAGCTCCACAGCTTTACAAACTACATTTTTTATACTGTCAGATGCATGCACACACCCATGTACTATACACTAGCAAGTTGTTTGTGTCAAAGGTTACTAAAAATAATTTTACTCCCCCAGATTTATATAAGACCTATGAGGTGATATGATTAATTACAAAATTATTCAGGAATTTTACTTCTATATTAAAGACCTTATTAAAAAGGAAAAGGAGTTATTATTATTATTCCTGATTTTTCAGTTGGATCTCACTGCTGAGAAAGGACCAGATCCTTCTTCCTTTAGGCCATTTCCCAGCCCAGGCTACCAGGAGAGCACTGGACAGCTGCTGAATAGCTGGAGCACATCCACCTATTTTGCCATATCCGAGAACACGTTTTATGAAAGCAGAGCATTGTGCAGACCCAGACAGACCACTCCCTGGCAGTTGTGTGGATGAGTGACAAAGCACACTGATGGGCTGAGAAGCCTTTCTGAACGGCTCAGATGCATCTCGTGGCTCTGGCTCTGCTTGCTATGTCAAGGCTAGGCTCCTCAACCTGACTGTGTAAATAGAGGCAGGACCAACCTTTCTGCAGGGTTAAAATACCATGGCGTTATTGACTTTTTCCATCTGTATTTAGTTATTTGATAAAATACTGTAGCACCTAAAAGCATAATCATGGATAAAAACTACAGACTGGGTAGCAGAAATCTTTGTTGGAACCCTCAGTACCAGTATATGTAATCTGTGCCATAAAATATAAAATACGGCATTTTGCCAGTAGCTTATAAAGACATTGACAATTATTCTCTTGTTACCCCAAGTAGATTCATAGGATAATAAATTTCAGGTAATATTTATTAATCTTGTGTGTTATATGTTCACAATTCAGCTTTTTCAAATTTCTTTTGCCCATAATTATTTCTTCTTTCTGTTGTATATAACACAATAAAAAGCTATTCACATGTCATAAAATTCGATATGTAATAGTTAACAACAATATTTTTCTCACAACTCCTACTGAGTCCACCCAAATGCCAAATTATCCCCTTTTACTAATAGCAGAATGCAATAGCACTGCACAGTTCAGATCAGGGGTTCACTTCCAGAATGCAACACCTCAGGAACGACTAACAACATCAATGCAATTGGTGGGAAACAAGCCACAAAACAAGGGTCAAATCCTGGGTTCAATGTAAACACCAGGCAAATCAGCCTTCCTCACACCAGCCCTGAGACAACAAAAGGGTCACAGCAATATGCCCAGTGTTAAGAGGCAGATGGATTTTATCTATTTTCTTTCTACAAGCTATCGTTCAGGACCGCAGAGCTGAGGAGGTACCTCTGTACCAGAACTGTATAGTACTGCAGGTGACTACCCGCAGCACCCGCCTTTCAGGCAATGCCATCACCCAGTCTCACATGTCGCCATGCAACCATGAAGGTTGATACCAAAAAAAGTTCGACTTTTTGTACCCATTACTCTCACAGAAATCAGTTTCACAGCCTCACGCCTCTGATGACTATGCCACCTGCTAATTTCTGTTGTAAATGTATTCATAGGCGGGATATGCCCACTGGTTCTGTGTCAACATTGTCCTTAAGCTTAAAGAACTGTTCCCCTGCTAGTGTTTACCTTTCTGATCCATTTACAGAGACAATCATTTCCTTGCTCAGCTTTGTTTTGCCTGGCTAAACATAGTTGGCTCTTTTAGTTGTTTTCCATAAGTGGGAATCTCCATTCTCCCAGTGACATGATGATCCTTCCCTGTGCATCTTCTGGGCTGAGCTTATTTGTTTCAGACAGGGATGACCACAACTGAACACAGTATTCTTGGCGAAGTCTTGCTGATACAATAATAACAACTTTTAATAATGTTTCTAGAAACACATTTATTAACTTTGATTTTCCATTAATCTTTCTCACATCCATTTTTGGACTTCTATCTTGTCAATGGCTAGATGTTCCCCAAAATGCTGGTAAAAAAGGGAAAAATTCAAAGAAAAAAGAATAGAGCTACAAAAGCACCTGAAATGCATGTTGTGTGGATGTCAGAATCTTAGAATCAACTGCTCCTACTGTGCTTTATTAGATGCAAATGTAGACATCACCTAAGGCATCCAAACTTTAGCAAGGGCTAGGATCTGAGATTATGTTTCCCTTTTGATTACTAGTCTCTAGTGTGCTAGTCTCTGTAAAGCCCATCAAGTGTTTACCTAATTCCTGTCCCATCCATCCTCAGATTCTGCTGCAAAGATCTAGATGCTGTAAACGGCATTGCTCCTTTTTATATCTTAGCCTGAATGATCACTGAGTGCCACCGAGTAGAAGGGAAATACAAAATCTGAGCAGAAGAATAGGATAGTTTATAGTCCAGAGGTTTTGGATTAAGGAAGGTAAATTAAATCCAGTATTACTTTAGCTCTTCCTTCATTTTTAATGGTCCTAATCATTGCAGTTGCTCTTTGGATCCTAGGTAAAAAACATTTTCTCTGCAGAATACTATGCACTGGCACATTTATTACCATAAAAATAGGATTGCAAACAATTTAGAATGGTTTGAAGACAACTTGGAGGCAATCATGGATAACTTCAACATGGAGTTCTCAAAAAAGTTAGAAAGTTTGACCAAATGTTTCAAGGTGCTGGAAAACATTAGTGCCTAAACCAACGCACTTAAGGAGTGAGAAAGAATGCCTCTCAGATAAAGAAATGCAAATTTGTGTAAGTGCAAATTTGATAAAGGATAGTATAGCATTTTCTTTGTATGTACCTGATATCAGCTACAGGTAGGATGAAGGATAAGATGGAGAAATTTTCTGTTCTTGTTTAGAAAGATCCAATTACAGGTTCTGTAATTTCAACATTGTACTAACATTGTCAATTTCGCAATTTCAATTTAGTAGATTTTTTTTAAACTGTCACTCTAAATATTTAATCCTTACTCTTTTTCTTTTATTGTGTATCATGCTAGCAATGGTAATCAAATTTATTGTCATAGTAATTTGAAATATAATATGGGCTAATTGACCCAAAAGAGTAAGTTAATTTTTTCAGATTTATTTTATTAATCCAATACTTTCATTCATTCCCTGGATGAAACATAATATGCTAACTAAACATTTATTGTATAAATATGGTGTTATGTTAACAAACAAAATACTAAAGAAACATTATTCAAAACTGCTGACAATATAAGGATTCATCCAACAGCTTTTAACTACATTTTAAAATTTGATACAAAAAATTTAGCTAATTAATATAATCCAACTTTTTCAAGTTTTCTGAGGGAGTATCATATATCTGGGAGGACAGAAAATCTGCAGCTAATTGACACTTGGAACCTTGGTGCCTTAGAAGAATGGTGTTCTAATACATCGTAGGAGAAAAGGTATTTTTTAGTTAGGTCACTATTTGTTTATTTCCATGGATAAATTCGGTATTTATCAACCTATTCCCCCCCCAAGTACAGGGGAAGTGCACAGTTTGGGACCACACCATACCTTAAACTTTATGCACAGTGAAATCAAGAATATAACATTTTACTTTTTACATGTAATACTGTAAAAAAAATCTAGCAACAGTAAGTCAACAACATATATAGCTATTCAAATGGAGCTGTGAAAAGTCCTATATATTAGTTTCATGCTATTAACAGAAACTTCTGATAATTTAAGGTAAGAAATCAATAACATTCTTCTTTCACATACATGCAGGTGACTCTACTAGATTTCAAATTAATAATTTGAATCTACTAAATGTGACAGAGAAAATATTATTTTTACATCTTCCAGATATGAATTGTCATCGTGCAGTGCAACATTTTTGAAGGGACTGAAACAGTCTAATCTCTCAGTACATTTAGGTTTATTGCTGGATTTGGCCTGTTTAATAGCAATAAAAATTGCAGGACTGGATATACAGGTTTTCACACCTGTTTAAGCAATAACTTATTGTATGAAATCAGGTCCTGCTAGGAACCTTCATCTTCCTCTATTTTTTAAGAAAGTATGATTAGTTTAATAAGAGTACTCTGATTGCCAAGGTGATTTGAGGCTTCTCTATTGTCTGAGAAGTGTTTTTTTGGAAGATTGTACATACCACAGCCAAAAGCCATGTTTCCTTAAAAAAGAATGACCTATCTTTAAAGCAGACTTAAAGAACCTACTGAGTAGAATCTGAAGAGAAATGCAATAAATATGTAGCTTTTGCTTACAAACATTTATACAAGCATCAGGTTTCTTCATCCAGAGTAACTTCTTTGCATCACTTTTTTATTCTAACACTTCCCGTTAATGAAACATGGAATCCATAAGCACCGCTGAATGTGATACAGAAGCATCAGCCACTTAATGAATTGTAATGTATTTGATTAAACCATATGAGTAATTTGCATGTAGTAGGAAGTAATGACCATCCCAGTTGATGTGCATTAGTGTTCCAGTTTCTCCTCACTGCCTCTGTTTTCTCTGCAGTAACAGCACAGCCACATTTTGCAGGAAACCAACTTGCTTTCCTCCCACATTTGTCAGAAGAACCAAACTCCTGCGGGCCCTTTGCTAGAATGGACAATTTCAGGAGCTATAGTGACAATGAATAAAGAGGTCAAAGTACTTGACTGGATTTATGGTACATTAAGAGACTGCTGCAGCCATGGTGGTGGAATTAGGGCAGCTATTTAACTCAGCTACAGGGACCAAGATCCCAAGGTGAACATTTTGTGGTGAGTTGCAAAGTGTCTACAAAATATCTCTACAATCCACATGCTGTAATCTTTCTCAGCTTGGAGACTTCTAATAGGGTTAGTAGTAAAACTCTAATAAGATGATGGCCCTATATGGTATGTACGTTGAATCCCTTGAGAGCTTTTATTTATCTGTAAGACATTCCTGCAAGTTTAATTTTGAAAACCTCCATTGTGGTAATGATTCCCCATGAACTATGATGCTATTGTATATACTCTGTAAGCTTTTAATATAGCAGTCTCCACCTAAATAGATTTTCTCAATGGAAAACAGATTTATTTTTAACTTTATGACTTCTTATACTGTAATTTGATAACTATAATGCCAATAGGTTAATCATATTGATGAAGTACCCAGAGAGACTGTATTTAACACCGCTTACCCTGTGGAAAAGTAACCTGATTTACTGGAAACCTTTTCACCTTTAGTGGCAGGGGAATAACTGCTAGTTTGGCCCTGTGTTCAAACATATAATTCCATAGGCTGGCATGTAACCCAAAGGCAATATTACCACTGAAGGATTGATCTGAATTAACAAGCTTTAAAAAGGGGGAGGGGAGAGAGAAGATGGAGAGGGAAAGCAGGGAGAAACAAAGAGAGAGTGCTATCGCAGGCTAGTAAATACTTGGTATCTTTCTCTATATATAAAGTTCACTTTCAGATTGTTGTTTGGGCAAATTATTTCTTTTATGGAATCAAGATAATTGTTAGCTCCTTTGTAAGTTTTCTGAAGTCGCGTGTTGGATATTAGCAGAGATTTTTTTTTAAAGACCTGCACAAAATGAATGAAATCTTACTCAGTGCATATATGTAGACTAACAAACAATTTCCTTAAGGAAAATAAAAGATCACTAGTAAACTTCTTTCTTCTGAAACATACAGCTGCAAGCAATTTGTTCTATACTTTTGCCATGTATCTGGAAATTTTGCAGAGGTGAAACAGAATGCAAAGGTAGCCTTCATTGCATCAGTCCGCTGTGTCTCTATGAATGTACTCCCTTGCGGCAGAAGTCATCCTAAAGTCAGCACTGCTTTTCCCATGCTCACCAAAATACATGATTACAGGAGCTGGAATAGCAGCAAAATACATGTCATTAGATTATGGGATTACCAGTGACTGAAAAGGTTGGTATGGAGTGTCTGCCTCCTGGAAGGAAATCATACTTCAAAATAATTTTACTCTTTATTACCTAAGACACTTTTTCTGGGAGACAGGCCACCCTTGTAATACAACATATACCACTGAATTTTCAGGCACCAGCAAAATACTTGCTCTGTCAAATAATACTAAATAACCTGGAGTGAAATTATGAGTATACCTAAGACAGAGAAGCAAATTACTTTTCCTAATAAGGCACTTAATTACTCTAGAAATTGTTCTTAAACTGTTTTCGTATCTCATATCTGCCCTTTGCTGAGAAAATGAAAATCAACACAAATAAACTTAAGAGCATAGACAACACGGAAATTCCTGTTCAGAGGTGTAGCAGACATCTCCTATTTTGTAGGACACATCACCTGGTGATGGTGGGAATGTAGGTAGCGCAATATCCGGACTGCATACGTGTGGCAAGTGACACTGCTGGTTACTCAGCACTGCAGTGCTGAGATGCGGTCCAAGATCCTCAGAAGTAATTAATAATATATACGTCTTGTACCATGCTGAACTCTACTTACCACAAGTTGTAATGTTTTAGTCTGAGTTTTACTAAGGATTCAGAGGAGGGCAACCTGGACTGGAGAGTGGTAGGAATATAAGTAGTTAACTTTTTTAAGCAGGTAGGCAAGCAACGGTTTATAGTGCTGACGGATGGCTAAATGCTATAGCACCACTCTTGATTTATTTGCTTCTCTTATGCAGCCTTGAATTTCAGAGGGAGACAAGAGGCTTAATTTAGCTAAAGGAAGAGCACATTTGGGACTTCTGCAGCTCAGTTGTTTCCTCAGTCTGCAGAAAAAGGCAGAGGAGCTGTGGGGGGCAGCATTGTCAAGTGCACCCACCAGTGCTATCAGTGCAATTTTTATTTCAGCATAATTGAAAAAAGACAATTATGACTCATTCAATTAAATATAAGATATGGAAAGGGCAACATAAATACGTGGGAATAATAATGGTGTTTTGAGTTTCAGATGAAAGAAGAGAGTTGATCTATTGCCAATTCTTATGATAAGAATAAAAAATTTTGCAATACTTGACATTCCTTCAGTGGC
Organism: Aptenodytes forsteri; assembly: GCF_000699145.1. NCBI lineage: Eukaryota > Metazoa > Chordata > Aves > Sphenisciformes > Spheniscidae > Aptenodytes > Aptenodytes forsteri. The sequence continues at coordinate 629,657 of NW_008795124.1, read as the reverse complement.
CTCAGTTATGGAAGTAATGCAAAAACACAGGAGAAGTTCTATTTTGTTTAATCTGTAGCAGCTTTGCAGATTTATTATGGAAATGTACTTGGAAAATATGAGCCCTGCAGAATAAAAGAATTAAGAAGATGTATTCATTTTCCAAGTTTGATTATTTTTACTTCAGCCTCAGAATTTTGAAAGGCCTTGTGAATGTTTGGGTGTGGGCAAACATTCTGTAGATAAAGAAAACAAGACACAGGTAGATGTAACACCACTCAAACCAAAAATGATTTTTGTATATGACAAAGCATGTGAGGTATGCATTAGGCCTGGAGACCCTGGTCATGTATTTGCTGTACCAAACACTATATTTTCATGGAAAAAACACCATTGCCTCGAAGAGTTTACCATCTAACTGTATAACAAGAACATAATAGGTTGATGTAACCAAAATGGTGGGAGGAGAAGCACAAAATAATACTGAGGTAATCATGGACAGCATAAGCAACTATGGTCCAGCATGACTGTCAGGCACTTAACTCTTAAGGTGTCGGAATTTTACTCTGAGTTTCATCAGCTTTGTTTTTATCACAGTCCCTCTTTCTTAACTCCTATCAGATTATTCGATAAAAACCTGCAATACTAGCTGTACTTTAGGGGAAACAAACATGGGTATATGTAAAATATGTTTGGGAATGGATTTTCATACCTCTAGCTTGCACTGAGTTCAGCCCTTCCTCAGAAGCTAATTTAGAGAAGTGAGGACTACGCATGTCCAGTGGTGCCCTCAACATGCACCTATACCTAATAATTAGTAGTAACAAAGAACAGCGTGTTACTTGCATAATGGATTAAGGCTTTCTTTTTCTAAACTAGCCTAAAATCCATAAATTTTCATTTTTTAAATGAATAATTTGATAAGGTAAAATTCAATATAGATTTCTGATGATTCTGAACATGATTCAGTTTTCACTTGGTGGCAGACAGGCACTGATTGTTTCATGCCTTTGCTAGTTGGTCTGCAATTGCCCTCTTGAAACTTCTAGTATTGCCTCTGTTATTTACCCATATCAGTTCCCAAATCACAGAGAGCTTTAGGGCAAAGAGCACACCCCACGGGCAAGCGAGGACAGCGTCAGAGAGGAGGTATCACCTTGTTTAGATGCCTCAGGATGAACCCGAGTTTCTTTTCCAATATTTGGATTCAGTGGCATGGTTTTAGCCAGCAGCCCCTGTCCAGTCCACAAGCCTGCCTCTCAGCGGGAACAGGCATACTCACTCTGCAAGGCTGAAGATGAATTTCCTTCTCTGCTGAGAGGATTTTCTGATGAGGAAGCATAGGGTTTTTGCATTCTGCTGAGTTTTTCTTAAAAAAGTAGTAACATTTGAGAAACAGGTTCAAAAGGGACCTGTGTTAAATGGGGAATACAATTTCTGAAGTGGTGCTGGAAAAGGTGGACTGGTAATCGCAAAGCTGAAGGAGGAAAGAAGAAAATCTGTTTTAGGATGAAAGGACAGTAATCTCCAGAGTCACTAGTTTTTAGAAATCTCTAGAGTCATCATCTATGTCCAGTTCAAAGGAGGCTCATAAGTGTAAGCTTTTGCTACTATTAGAGAACATGTGGCCAGGCAGGTCTGCACTTTACTGTCACTATCCGTGATCCTCTAGAATCTCTCCTCTAGAAAGGAGGCTTACAGTTTAAAGATTGCAGGCAAAACTTGAGGTTTTATTGCTCATGTAATTAATAACTGTTTGTGGAAATATAAAAACCCAGAAACATATGACAGAGAATGACTGGTAGTACACTTTAAGAAGTACTTTAAGAAGTGTTTAATTCACTGTTTAGTACTCGTGAAAGTGGAAAATTTTTAAAAAAAGGAGGAAATGTCCTGTGTCAAATTGGTCCATCCCTGCTGTGCTGATAGATACCTTGTCTCTTGCTATTGATTGTAGTAGTTGTTGTGCTTGAATAGGGCTTGCCAAACTAGTTACAGTGAAATTAAAAATACTGAAAAATGCAAGCACTTTGGATCCCATTTCAACTTTATGAAAATGGTCGTATTTCAGAAATGACAAAATGTAATTTACCTTTTAACCTTCAAAATTAATACCAAAACTCAAGCAGAAACAAGCGTAGTGACACTCACAGGTCCCAGTACTGTTGCAGATGGATACTTTGCAGTGTGATATTTGGTGTTCTAGAATGCAAAAGTTCATTTACATTCCAAATATTTTAACAGCTAATGTTATGATTTAAAAGTCCTAGTGTTTAAATACCAATTCATTCAAAATTCATTCATAATTGTTAAATTAAATCAAATTTGTGACACAATGTGAAATATATTCCGTATTATTTCATACTACTGTATATTCCATGTCATTCCACAGGTGCTGTTGTCTTCTGGATAGCAGGCAAGTCTGCTTTCTATGACGTATAGCTTGTTTACTTGCAGTGCAGGTATGTGGTAGGGATACTGATCATTTGGGAAAGCCACAAGTTTTGGGAAGATGGGAAACCCTGTGACCTACGGTTAGGTCAAGAGTACTGAAAGTGAAGAAAAGGCAGTAGAAAACATAATGCCACATCAAAATTTGTTTGTCAATGGTGGTCACTTTGCAGAAGGGCCTAGTGCTAAGGATTGCTTTGGAAAATTCCAAGGGTTTGCTGAAGAGCATCTATCAGTGGGGGACACAAAAAGAAAAAGGAGCAGGAGGAACTGTTCCATATGGAGAAGGTACAAAGCCACCGCACAACAGCAGATGAAAAGGTCATGATACAATTAATCTGAAACAAATGTGCTAATGTAACCCAATCCTGAAGTAAAACTGAAGGAAGAAGAGGTTGCAACTGCCTCTGAATAAATTTCATCTCATACTGCTGTCCTATATGCTTTGAATTCAACCAAATCATCTTCCTTTCATAAGATGTGCATAGACAGTTATAGACATTGCCCAGATGGCATCGTGGTGAACACTCGTGGTTTGCTGGACCTGGCTGAAATGTTCATGCTACATTTTGTATGCTTGAATAACTGAATGCAGTATAATTAATTTTGGAAAGTATTTCAGGTATTATATAGCACTTGATAGTATAAGATGAGAAGCAGAACACAGCAAGTCCCAGCCTCAGTGCATTTTTAATTTCCTCATTGGTTTATGGAGAGGAAACCCCACTTACTGCCACGGCTGCTGTCCTGTCAGATGGTGTTTCATTACAATCCACACAGGCTGAGGTATACCAGCAATGACGCCAAAATCCTCTTGGCAACTTGGGGTGAAGGGCAGGAGTGGTAGTGTTTCATCATATCACCTTTGTCAATTGGAGGCACTTTATTCCCACCAGGAATAATAAAGGCACAGAAGGCAACACTAACATTTAATCAGGCAGCATACTACACAGGTACAACAGCCATCCATCTTGATGTTTGGCATAGAGAATGCTCATGTAAAAAAGAGACCCACTAAACACAAGCATATTCATGTTTCAATCTTTGTTCAATAATGGTTGTATTTTACTTATTATGAGTCACAGATGGCTCTTCAAAGGACTGTTGCTATTACCTGTAAACCTCTAGAACACATTTCTCAGGGAAAATATTTACTGATGGCTCTTTTATCAGAAATGTCACTAGAATAAAATAATTTTCCACCACATGAGTTGGCTAAAATACAGGCATCATGACAGAAGCCAATAATTCAATGTAAGATATTGATGGTCACACACGCCGCTTTCCATTTTGAAAAGCAGCATCATTCTGTGAGGTGCATGAACAGCCCATCCATCATTCGTAGCACATTAGGGATCCCTGCTATGTCACAGAATCTCTTTTTGATGTGCTATCACTGTTGTTGGCTACATGGCAAATTACTATATTTAGTGTACTGCCTAACCAAAGCAGCTGTTGCTGGTGTGAAAATTGGGATGTTATTTCCTCCTCAATCCCTGCTAGGTTACAGCTAAATGTTTGGAGAGCACAACTGACAGAACAAAACAACTGCCCGGCATAACAGCACAGAACATGAACACTGAGTCATATGAGGACCCACATCACATGCTCCACAAGTTAACACACACTTAATTGCCTTTTAATTTCCCACTGAGTTTTCAGGTGTATCCAACAGTGCCACTTGCAGCATCTTATGAAGGCTTCTGGCCACTCTAGAAGAGACAGCTATGCTTATGAGCACACCACTTTTATTCTGCTATTGCCTTTACTTATCTCTTTCTCCTTTTTGCTAACCATGGCTCCAGCTATCTGCTGCTGTGTTTGATTTGTGTTCTGGCATCCTCTCACTGAACTGCAATAATCAATTTTTCTCATTTAAAAGAAGTGGCTACTTACTTATCCAACATACTTAAATATGCTTATTCTAAAGGGAAGCATCTGTTCTGATTCAGGCACAATGGTTCTGATTTATCAAGAGCTGTTCAGCTATCCTTACCTTTACGTTTTTATAAGCACATACATTAATCCAGTTCCCCTTCTCTCCTCATGCCATACTCTTTCCAGCTGCTCAGCAGGTACAACCTGAGCTTCTGCCACTCTTCTGGGTCTGGCTGTTCTTCCAGTTCACCAAACAAGCAGTACTTCTCTCTGCCGAGCACTGCAAGGATGTGCTGCTGCAGGAAAAAGCCAGCTCAGCATGGTGGAAAACTGTGGCCATAAGACACCAACAAGGGAAAAGGCCCTAACCTTATTATACATACTTAATATGGATGTGTATAACTAATGAACTGACATGTGTTTAGATACATCAGAGCTTCCTCCTTTTCCCTGTCTCAACATGTTTCTTATTCTTACCTTTATTAGAACTGGTTGATGTATTTTACAGTGCCCATTCCCATTTCAGAAAAGGTGAGAGCTTCATCAAAGACTAATTTTTGGGTAGGTTACATAATTCTCTTCCTGAAGGTGCTATGAATAGCTTTGTGGAAGATTAAGAACTGACTCAAAGATCTATTTAACTAAAAAATCTCCTATGAATATTATCAGTAAATGTCTTGCATTAAGTTATTTGAGGGAAAACATTTCTTCATTCAACCCTAATACAAACATCTTTGTTTTTATCTGTTATCCGTCTGTTCTTTTCTGCTGGTGGTGAAGGAAAAAAGAATTTTATAGTGACTTTAAAATGTAGATTTCGCTTTATCTGCTGAGTACTCCAGCTCATTAAATTCTCAGAGGGATAAAGTTAGAAACATATTTTCATTTTAATGTTTCTCTTCTTTACGCTTTCTGTAATTTTTTCATTTTAAAAAACTGTGGCAGCCTATGGTATTCAAACTCGAGAATCCTACAGTTTCTTCCCTGGATGAATACATGCAGTGCTAGATTATGCAGTTATTAAGTCCAGTATGAAGAACCTCGTCCAGTGAACTTGTGTGTTACAAGCTGGGATATATTTCAAACGGAGTTCTGCTGAAAATTGTACTATTGGGCCCTTTGACCTGCATAAAGTGATAGACTATCCATAAATGTCACTTACTTTCTTAAAACTTTCTAGGACAACAGAAATGAGAAGATAAATCTTAAGTCACTGCAGCACTTATTTATTTACTACTTTTGCATTTAAGTAATAGAAATGAGACGGAGGAAGGTAACATAGTCCTGATGCTCTGCAGTGAGAACCCTCCTGTCCAGCTGAAGTCATCTAGAAGTCAAAGAGGCTTGGCACTTGATTAAATTGGACCCAGACTGAGAAGGGCACTGAATTACTGCTTCATCATTACTGACTCCCCAAAGAGTTATATTATAGTACACGTAAGGCACGGCTGGTTGCTTCTGTTAGTCAACAGTCAAGGAACATACATATTATGAGGCACAGTTTGCAACCTATTAGCAAGTTTCCAATCTATTAGTAAGGCATAGGGATATGCAAGATCTTTCTTTATCTGGGTGAGAAAAAAACAGATATTTGAGGACTTCACTCTTTTCCTTTTACAGCATAATTAGCCTGTGTCTGTTAGCTCACATGACACAGAGCTAAATAGAAAGACCACAAACCAGGTATTCAGCCACTGAGGGCATGGCAACTTCAGAGTTACTTCATTTATGCAGGGCTCTCCATATCGAGGCATGGGTTTCCCCGTGTTTGTTTTCTTTCCCACCTATAGTGGCAACAAACGAACACCTGAAAGACCGCACAGTTGTCCAGGGGTGAAGCAGAGTATCTGGCAGGCTATGCCTTTTCTCCAGTGCTGCCGTGACCTTGACGGTGCTTTGGGGTGGTGCTCTGGGTTTGTTTTTTCAAAGGGTAATGAGAATTCTAAATGTGCAGGGAGTACGAATCATAACCTTCATGCAAGTGAAGTGTTCTCTGGGTTTAGAAGAAGACATGCAGTAATTCAAATCAAGGTGGGAGATGAAAAAGCTCAAATATAACTTGTTCAAATATTTGTGTTTCTTCTTCTCCTAGTGTACCTCCCTCTCCCCAGCCAGTGCTATGACCCAGCATGGCGGTGCAGGGTGGGGGAAAGGAGGGAAAGGGCAGAAGATACATGAAAGTATCTGAGCCGCCACAGATTAGCAAAGTTTCCCCCTCCCCCCCCCGAAAGGGAAACAGGAAAACATAAAAAATTATGCCAGATTCTGACACGAGAGATACCAGCTGTTTGGAAGAAGACATGAAAACAATAAAGGAGTAAGACACAAAAAAGTGGTGATGCATCTACCTCCTTTAATTTTATTTTTCAAGCACTGTGTTCCTTATTTTGGTGGAGGAACTAATTTTTAACCCCAAATCTCCTACACAGGTTTCTTTCCCCTGATTCCTCAGTCTTCCAAATGCACATTTTATTTCATTAGGCACACTTTATTTTCCTTAGAACATATACAGAACGTAACACTGTACAGAGATACTATCTTAATCCTGAGGGTAGTTCTGCCATGTTATTTCTTTAGGGCTTATTTGCCTGACTGCAATGCCACGCTAATACGGCTATCTGGTATGCTATGGCTGCCTTAAGTTCAGAATCTTGCTTTGTTTCTCTCTCAAGGATTTCTCATCTCAGGATACAACAGTTCTGCTTTTCCTCTCTCTTTTATCCTTCTTGTGAAAAACAGAGATAGCACTTTATTTCCTCACTGTTTTTTTGTGGGGGTAATATATCAAAGATTGTAGGATACCTATATTCTTCAGCCTATAAGCATACCTAAAGTAAGTAAACTAAGTGCAGCAAAACTATCATTTACACCACTCAATTTGCATGGATTCAACAACATTCCATCACGGATCTGCTGTTGTACAACAGCAAAAGAGAAAAAGAGAGTTGTTTACACTGCCAGTCAACCCCTTGAAAACAACACGCGATGGGCAGAAAAGGGTTTCTACAGCTGTGACTATGGGAGCACAGCCCTGCCCAGGTCATAGCATTGCTAACACTCACAGCACTACAGTAACGTATTGGTTACACTGTAATGGCAACACACCTGCTCTGAGGTCATGTGATAAAAGAATTTCACTTCCAGAAAGTCACAGAGTGGTTGACAAGGCATGCGGTAAAGGTTCAAGCTGCCCTCCCAAATCACTTTTAGTGGGAATTTTAAAAGGTTTATTGGGTTGTCTTTATTCTGTCTCTTTTCTCAATTTGTTTTATCCTACTTGCTCTCTCCTATCCAGAAATTATCTTTTTAAAGAAGGGAAAGAAAGAAGTTTTCAAGCAAGAGCTAAAGAAAACCTCCCACTTTTGCAAAGGCTAAAGGTAGAGCTTAGACTGATGGGACTAAAGTGATGTTGGCAAGAAGTGGGAAATCCTTAAAAACAGCTCTAATGCAGACCTGGCTGCTGTGCCTGGTTCAA
>NW_008795124.1:581874-616874 GCF_000699145.1 Aptenodytes forsteri | reverse complement strand
TGACATTCTATCAGGAATAGAGAAGAAAGCACAGACAATTTGCACAGGCAAGGAGACAGACTAACACAGGATCAACATTTTCAAAAACAGATAAAATGCACATGTTCTTCTAGCCTGCTATTTAAAAAGGACCAAGCCCTGTTCTTTTCGCATACATGGACTTAGCATTCTTGTGAAAGAGGCAAGCAGGTCTGTGCTCTTGTGGAAGACCAAAAAAATATATGCCAAAATTCTATGTCAGTGGCCCCAGTCATGGCCTTTAACATTTGAATAGTGTGAACAGCAGAGCCTGAAACACAGGGTGTGTAAGTGCATATTAATTTACTTATTTAATGTTGTTGTTGCAGCTGGGCATGAAATAGACCCCTCATTTCTAATAAGGCATGGTGCTTTCAAGGATAAGCAGAGGGTAGACTCACCTTGGATAGACTCACTTAGTTTTTTGGGTTCCCTGCCAAACTTTGTAATAAAATAAGAAAATGTCATCCTTTAGTAAAGAAGAAATGAGTGTTGTTTTCTCAGGCTGGATTCAAGCCTGCTGTATTGGCCTGCTGAGGATAACTGTCCCTCGCTGTCAATGCATCATTTTCTAACGGAGGCGTTATTTTGTGGCCATCCCATCCCTTGCCCATGGAGTGTCTTGCAATTTTGTGTGGGCAAGTCCCTTAAAAGTGTTGGTTACTCAACTGTTTAAACTGTGTTGAGACTTTAAACATAAAAGCTCAGTAATGCGACACACTGGTTTCTTTTGGAAAGCAGGGACTATGGCAACATTGGATACGTATATGTTAGGGGGTAGAGGGGAAGAAGAGAGGAAAGAAGGAGGGGAAGAAGGAGTGGGGAGGCCCAGACCAGCAGGCTTTACAACATACTCATATTTTCAATTATATTTAATTGCAATTAATATATAAAGAAGTTGGTGCTGGGCTGAACTAGCAATGCTACTCCTTTAATTCAGCCACTGCATTTGTACATATTAAAAACATTACACAGCAGGGGCTATAATTTCACATGCTGCCATCTCTAGACCACTACAGCAAAATACAAAAGAGACAGCATGTATGCTGTACCCCTGCACGTCACGTAAAACAAGGAGATTGCCTGTAGTATGTGTGTGTGCAGTAAGAGAGATCCAAATGCAGCTCTTCTGAAATTTTAATGCTTTCATAAAAATAAACAAACTTCAGCAATATACAACATGATTCCAATTAGTAGCTTGATCAGAATAACTTGGCATTGTCTATTGGCTTTATACCAGGCAGCCAGCGAGATGTCAGACGGAGGAGTCCATTCTCCTCTCTGTGTGTGATCAACTCCCATTACTGGTAATGGAAGCCACATACACATAAGGGAATAATATACCCCTTCATGAGAAAAGCTCTCCTCAGTGAATTGAAGGTGTATAACGTTGTGTGTGTGCAGTAAGAGAGATCCAAATGCAGCTCTTCTGAAATTTTAATGCTTTCATAAAAATAAACAAACTTCAGCAATATACAACATGATTCCAATTAGTAGCTTGATCAGAATAACTTGGCATTGTATATTGGCTTTATACCAGGCAGCCAGCGAGATGTCAGACGGGAGTCCATTCTCTCCTCTCTGTGTGTGATCAACTCCCATTACTGGTAATGGAAGCCACATACACATAAGGGAATAATATACCCCTTCATGAGAAAAGCTCTCCTCGGTGAATTGAAGGTGTATAACGTTGTGGGTGTTTTTCATTCCCTGTCTCTACTATTGTGTTTCTCCTCAGCCCATTCAAATTATTTCATATGGACAAGTGGCACACAGGGTTTGGTCCCGTTTTCATTAAATCAATAGCAAAACTCCATTTTGCCTCAGTGTAAGCCGAGCTGGGTCCAGAAGTATCTTTCCTTCAATTTTTCAGAATTATGCTTTACTTTCAGAAATAATTATTAGCCTTTTACCCTCTTCTTTATCTTTGGTGTGCAGAGTCAAATATGTTCTGGCTCTCAGCTCAGATTTCTTCCTGTGTAAATGAGACCATTAGAGTTGTTCCAAATTTATGGAAATGCTACTCAGGGAAGATGTTAGCACTGTGTATGAAATTTCTCTGTAAATACTTTGGGCATTCTTAAATATCTCTAACTTCCAATTTTCTTCCATCACAGTTTTCTGATAAGTTTGCCAAGCAGGGGATAAGTAGGGGAGAAAAGAACATAAAATCCAGGTGACAACACGTTGTGATGAGACAGGTAGAGTCCTTCTGGCTGACCAGACAGATGTGCTAGAAAAAGAAATGAGCCAAAGCACAGGGAATGCTCGTTTAAATAAATGTAGTCATAGGCGTCATCAAAGCTGCATTGTTCATTATGCAATTCTTACTTGCCTTCCATGCAACGTACATTTTCAGTGCATCAAGAACAGCTATAAATAATCTCATGTGTTATTTAAAAGTTATCTCAAAACCTATGTGACACAGAAGTTGATTTAAAAACTATGAAATAATCTACTGATGTCTCATGAATCCTCTACTATTCCAAGGCTTTTTCTACATTAACAAGGCTATAGGAGATCTGCAGAGCAACAGAGTTGTTGATGCTGAGGACTTCATGTCCACAGCATGTGTGTTTGTGGGACTTTCTTCAGAGTAGCTCTAACCTGGTCCCATAGACTAAAAGCCCATTAGCATCTCACAGTTTCGTGTCATCTGAGAGGAATCCAGTTTACACACTCCACTACATAATCCAAAACATGGTTGGTGAAGACCACCAGGAAAGCTACTTTAAAAGCACACTCCTGATGAGAATTAAATGCTAACAGACCTATGCTTAGATGATCCAATAGATAATTATACTCCTCTTGATCAAATGTGTTAGATATCAAAGTTTTGATACTTGAGTCCAATAGCAGTTTATATGATTATAATTCTTTACAGAATAAATTTCAGTGCTCTTTACATCTTCTTCAGTATGTGCCATTGCTGTTTTCAATGTCTCTTTTTTTACTTGATTTTCCTTTCCTCAGCTTCCAGTTACCCATAGACCTTTACATCAACTGGGGGAATGCAGATTCTTCAAGACCTGCTGGCCCAAAGTGCAGCTCCCAGAACAGAAGGGTAAATTAATTTTTGCATGATTGTGAAAGGGTAAAACATTCAATTAAAGTTACATTATTGATGTGAAAGAGAGCTCAATACGCTTTTCATACTGAGTTTGTCAAAAGCACTAATTTTGCCTATTGCAACAGTAGCAGCAAAATCAGGTAAACAAATCAGGTTTCTAGTCTCATGGAATGATAGTATTTAAAATACCCTTTTTTTTTTTTAAACCAAATTTATTAGGATGGAAAAAATTAGCACTCATTATCCTCTTTTATATCAGTCATATACACTGAACCCTTTTGAAGTTTTATTTCCTAACACCACGGCTATCAGACCACGCCAGCCTAGTTGCAAATGCAGAACTGAAACTGAATAATACCTGATGTGACAAATACGGCATTGTCCTGTCAATCACTTCTGAATCCTGTCAGCAGGCCTGCCATAGTAACCTCTGACCATGACTAAAATAGGCCACCTGAAATAGAGTATGAAGTTAGTTCAAACTGCACTGGGATTACGAGGAATTTTCAATTTCAAGTGGAATTCCTGCCAAAGGTCAAACTCTCCTGTCCCCACTTATCACATAGTTTTCCAAAAGCACTGAAGACACATAAGTCCAACTTCAGAAGAGCAAAGTTCCCACTGCACATACAGCAAAAGAACAATCGAAAGTCATGTTGAATGCTGCAAAACCAAGCATGTGTATTTTAGAAATAGAAGGAAGCATCTTCTGAGCTCTGTTACATGAGTGCAACCAGAATCTGTCAAACAAACTGGTTTTAGTAACACAGCTGATGTCTGTTTTTCAGACACTGACAGATACCATGGACTGAAGGGAAATAAGTAGATGCCTAGAAGATTTTGAACATACTTCATATTTTTTGAATGATGCCTGTGGGAGTTTGGCATTTGACTTTGAAATGCATTCAGAAAAATGATTTAAACATTTATTTTTCTCTCCAGAAAACTGAAATCTTGAATGAGTGCACTAAAGCCCATTTTAAAAGCCTTTTCATGAATAGCACATTCTTGTTCCTGTGGTTTTCCTACGTACACATATAACCACCAAATATTTCCTGGTTCATATTCTCCAAAGCTTAAAATGTACGTGGGTCATCTTGAGACAACTCTTAGTCAAGGTTGAGGCAATCAGTGAGAACGAGAGTAGCTACTACAAGCACTTTACTTGTTCACCGGACATCAGGCAGATGTGGGGATAAAACTGTCAAGTGAGAAAACACAAAGAGAAATATTGCTATTTTCTATTATTCACATTCTTCCCATGAGCTGTTTGTTCAGTTGCCATGGCATAGGCAGTGAGATTTCATAATTTTTCCCCTGCCTGCCATGTGCTCATGCAACAATGTGAATTTAATCAGTCCAGACAGTTGGTTGTGTTTTGTCCATGTGAGTGGAATAAAACTTTTCTCACCAGCTAAACCCACAAAGTATCTAAAAGCCATAAATAATCAGTAACTCTTATGACTTGCACCTGCTTGCTTTATTTGACCAAGGATACAGAAAGTCTCATATAATGAACAGCGTTCCCAAGCATTAATCACCTCTGATTGCTTATAAAAATCAAAGTAGATGTTATGTTTAAAATATCAGATGCATTATTTTGTTTCTTTCCTGCACCTAGATTTTAGTTGGGTCAATGTTGCAGCCTTACCTCCCTCAGTAGAATCATCCTTGTCTCAAAAATATTTGATGGGGAAAAGGACATGTTCTGGGTAGCAAATAAATTTCTAGTTACCTATTAATCATAACAGACGTATTCTTCTAGTACATCCTAACCAGCAAAAGGAGGTGGGAAAGATGCAATAAAATGGCTGGGGAGAAACTAGAAAGCACTGTAAGAGAGATCTCTGCCAAGCTTATGTGGAACCAAGTATGTGCCAGCTTGTACAAAACAATACAACTTTATTTTCTATAGCGTCTTTCATCCAAAGTGCATCCCAAAACCACTTTACAGGAGTTAAACAATACAGTTACAGAGATAAATAATAGCAGAGGGAGAGCAAAATTAACAGATATGTGCAAGTCAGAAAAGATGTATTTTCAGCTGAGACTTGGAATGAGAGCTTTATAGGAACATTGGAGTGTTTTAGTTTTAGTATTTTTCTAAACAGAGCTTAGCAATGTCTACAGAGATACAAATCAGAATGAAAGCGGTAAATGCCAGGAAATTCAAAGGTATGGCTTCATTAAGTCCTGCAGGTTCAAAGTTAAATTAAACCAAAATCAAAAGCCAACAGAGTGGTTTAAAAATTAAGGCAGCCTCTCAATCTTTACACTTCTGGCTTTAAGCCATTCATTCAGCTCTATAATATTTGTAGTTGGTTTCTTTAAATGGAAAAAAAAAAAGAGGAAAAATAAAATAATGGGGCCAAGCACTGAGTACTCTGTGATGTAAATATGGTGCAGCTTCACAGATAATAAAAAGTGTACATCAGAGAGCAAAATTTGACCCAAAGTGTCTTTTGTGAAACCTGGCAAGCAAATGATGTTGTCTGCTTGGTAACCAGGGCTCTAATCCTCTGGGGGAGCCCTGGCGGGTACAGAAGTTGCCTATTCAGTTCTCCTGAATTAATCAGAGCCTTGATTGCCCACCAGTTCTGATGTTATATGCTTAATAATAGGAGGAGAAGGATACTGCGAGGAAGGCAGAGTGCACTGACCTCAGGGAGGGTCTGTATGGTCACAGCAGTACATGGGTGCTGTTCTCTTGGTGGGACTGGTGCTTATATAGCAATTCCCTTTGTGGCTAACTGGAAAACCTTTAAAGAAATGGGCAAAATTCAAATCCAAGATTAAAAAAAAAAATCAATTACCTCTTGAGTAGACCAAACCAACATCAATCTGTGACAGAGCCTGAAAAATATGGTCTCAGTTGCTGGCTTGGAAACCTAAGAGAAATTTTTCTGCCTAAACTGAAATAAGCTTTCTATGACTTATCTGAAAACATGGATGTTTGTAAAGGGAACTGATTCCACAAAGAAGAAGAAGAACTCTCAATGCAATCAGTGGTTTAAATAATAGGGCTCAATTCAACAGTGGCATAAGCGATGAGTGCAAGTGAGCTGGAGAAGCAAGCTTATGCCTCAAAGTGCATCAACTTCCACTGAAGTCACATGCATGAGAGGTTGTTTATAGCACGTGTATGAAAAACTGACCTGCAGCTGTAAAGGAAAAGACATAGCGAGTTCAGAGGGTATCAGCAGAGGAAAGAAAAAAAAAACAAAACAACTTGCTTTATTTATTGATTGCTGGCTAACTGAATACCAATGTCAACAGGCATTCCCAAATTTACTATTGTCACAGTATCTGGAGGTCTTTGTTTACATGTTAGTACTCACACCTGTTTTCTAGTCTCTGGAGAACAGGTCATTTGGCACTATTATTTTTGCCACTAGTAAATATTTCACAAAAAGAGGATACTTATTTCTTGAGACAATATTCCAGAGTGCTTTACCTGATCCTGCAGTCAAGGCTGAATAGTTGTTCTTATTCCAACCCCTCACTTTCTCTGAGAGCCCTTTCCTCAATCCATATGCTTCTTGTAGGTGTTCAGTGAATGATGACTTCGTGTATAAATCAGTGTGCTGCTTCACATGGAAAACTCTATTTGCTGAGCTCATGACATTTTCTGCGTGTAGCAGTGGGAGCCAGCTGCCGTTGAGAACTGTATACAAAGGGCACATAAATTGCTGGGTGTCATGAAAAAATTTATGCACAGGCTACATGGTTTTCCATGCAAGTTTCTAAGTGTTTTGCATGGATGCAGGAAACAAGCAAGTGTCTGTACAAGTCTCCACCTCAGTCATTGCTCATCTTGAAGCAGCAACAGGGATGAAGACCTGGGCTTTGTACAGCTCCCCAGTTTTACAGGATGGGTTTATAACATGCTTGGGAAAAAATATCTCTTTCTGTCTCTTGAGTTTTACGTCTTCAATGTAACTTAAAACTGTATTCTCTGAAAATTAACATAATCTCAAATTAAAATAATCTTTAAAAAAAAAAAGCATCACACTGTGGGGAACAAGAAATTTCCACCATGACTTTGTATAAACCAAGGCAGGGTACAAAATACAGCTGAAGCTCTATAAACCCCAGTAACTCTGCCTCTTCTGAGAACCCCTGCTGCAGATTTTCCTTACGTGACCAGACTTCACTTTCTTTTTTCATTGCAAACTTGCCATTTGTGCAACCTTTATTTTTGTACCCTTGCTACTCATTGTAATAAATGGTCTTACTCTCTTTAGGCTTCACTCCTGCTTGTAACTTCTAACGTAACTCCTTTTTCTTCACAGGAAATGCCAGAGTTCAGAATCAGCCAGGAAAAAATGGCTGTTTGATGAAACACAAGTAAACCCTACACCTTATTTATGCTAGGTTCTTGTGTACTAATGATTTGCTGTATGGATCCAAACATCCAGTGTGATTATGGGAAACCAGGGTGCCAGCACCGCAGTAACTGCTGCAGCTCTGTCACTGGCTCAGTCCCTCTGTCTAGAGAAGGCCTGATGATGTACTCTTGGGGTAGGTGAAGAGTTCATATTATGAGCAAGAGCTTTGCTTTAGTAACTAATGCAGCTGTATCAACGTAGAGGGTTTAAAAAAAGAAGTCATATGATTATAACAAGTACAGTAATGGAAGCACAAAATACCAACTTAATTGGGAAGGTTTTGTTATGAACCAGGATAGCCAAGTTGCACATAATATTCTCCAAGTGTGGATTATGAATCTTAATTCTGTCATCGTACAAGAACCTTTCCCTTAAAGTAACCTTAGCATTTAGTTAGAAAAGCTAATAAAGAAAAAGATATTCATTTTTTTCTCTCTCTCTGTGCATGCATTCATGCATCTGTGTATATATTTACATAAAGAGTATCATATAAAAGTTAGCCTCACAGTATTTGTCAATACAGGATGTGAGTAAAGATAATTCTGTCACTTCAAAGGTTTCTTGAAATGATCAAGTCAAGATTAGAAAAACCACCATCAACTTTAACCTTTATTATGATTTGGTCTTGCTTTTGAAAGTACCTAATATTTTCTGGCTATCCCCCCTATGTTATTTAAATGCTGGTAATCTTGTTCATGGCAATTTCAATAAGCCACAGCAGACATATAATGCTTCCTCTTTTAATAGGTGCAAAGTGAGTTATTGTCACAAAGCATATATATGAAAAAAGGATGTGAAAAGAGAATCCTGCCTAATCTCTGTAATAAGGGCTTGTGAGGGTGCTAACATGGTCACCTGAATTATGCATGTCTATTGTGTTCAAATATCATAAATCGATGCATGAATACCCTCCAAATCATTTTCAGTTCATGAACATTTATATACAGAGCTCTTGAGCACTGCAAAGACAATTAGTCATATTTGTATGCCGGAATTAATTGAGAGTGAGATGCGGGAGGCAGAAAGAGAGAACAAAGAATGCTTTTTGTCAGTTCTTCCAACTGACAGGGATAATTAGATATATGAAATTGAAATTCCTCAGCAGGGGGTTTCTGTTGACAATGAATTTTCTTTTGATTCCATTCTGTTATTCTTTTATGCTGTCATCTGTGGCAATTTGTTATTCAGCTTGAAGCTTAAAAAAGCAAAGCATTCCGCTTTTATGAGTAGATGATGTCAGTTTGTACACTGCTGGGAAATAGATATTAAATGTAATCTTTAAACTAAAAAAAAAAAGGAGAGAGGAAAATAAAATCAGTTAAAGAGACAGTGCTCTGTTTACACAGCCCGCAGAGTAAAACTTTTGTGAGAGACAGAACTTGCTTTGATGGTTTTTAAAGTTGCTCAGGCTGCATTAATGTTTCAGTTGCAGTGCAAGACTGAGCTGTGCTGCGTGACGGAATAAGAACTCATTGCTGGGAATGCCCGCTTAATACTATTTTCAAAATGCTGGACTTTCTGCTGACAGACATCCCTGTAGTATATTAACATTGTAATTTAGTCGGGATACAGACGGTATTTGTTCACATTCCCAAATCCAACTCCTGACAAAAGGGAAGTAAAAAATAGGCAATATTCTTCCTCAGCAGCACATGCAAACCTTCTTAGTGTTTCTGGTCCTGATTTGGCATCCAGGGCCTGATTTTTGCACAGTAACTTCATCAGGTTTTTGAAAACCAGGGCAGATGCAGAACTGGCCCTTGGCAAAAAAAAAAAAAAAAAAAAGCATCACTTTTTTCACTCTTCAGGCAGTGTCTCATTCTCTCACCTTCTTCAGAAAGACTCATTCAGTGAGCCATCAGCATGAGCAGCATGAAAGCTTTAAAAAAAGGTTAACCAAAGTAACTGTCTGCAAAATATTGGTCTTTATGGTAAGAAATTTGCATGTTTACTTATTTTTTCCTCTGTGTGATTTTGACAGCATGTGCTCATGTAAAAAACATGCCACATGGGCACACACTTTACTATATAAGCCTATGCATACATATACTCCTAATAATCAGAAACATGTATAAAACCTTACTTAGGTTTCTTGGCAAGGGTTTTTACAAGCATCGCGTGGAATCTAGAATATGAAAAACCCATACTGTTCCGCCTTCACCCTCCCCTTTTCACTGGAGCCGATCCATTGAGCTCTCCTGGCTTTCTTTTGCCTCTTTTCCTCCTCCAAAACCCCACGTTATTTGGCATTTGTTATTTTTCAGACTGCAATTTCTCCTTCAACAGGCATCTTGGTGACTGTGGCTTTATTATATTTTATTCTATTTTTTTGTTACTAAAGCAAAAAACCACACACAGTGTTATGATGTAGTATATATTCCAGTGAACCACTGTGAGTCTAACTATACCATACGGCATATCATTAAACATAGCAATATTTAACCCATATGTATTATCGCCTCTGCACCCTTGGAGCATTCTTTGCAGATGCAGTTTTATCTTGCACTTTATGGAAGAAGGCCCTGTTTAAGCAGCTGCGCAATCTTAGAAGTTAAAATAGCTGAGAATATGGTTTGAGGGACTTCTCACACCGGTGAGAGGCATGAGTGGCCTCACAGCATCCCAGCAGTGACCTAGAAGGGGCACCCCATATAAAAATGTTAGGCTCTATTCAGTCTTTTGCGCTCTCTGTTGAGACTCATTAAGGATGCTGCTTGTGATGGCAGTTTCTGTAACCTGGCACATGTCCACTGGGAAATGCATTGATGCCATCAAGTCACTTCATGAAGATAAATTTATTTGGTCACGACTGACCTTCGATGAATTTGAACTGGTGACTCAGACTTTAAAGACTCCATTCTTTTCCTGCCTTCCTACCATCCAAACAGGAGTACAAACGCTGTATTTGCAAGTTTTTTAGCCTGTCCTTCATCTCAGCCTCACTTATGTTGGGTATATCATCTACCTTCATATAGGTTTAAAACAGATAAATAGAAGTCTACAATAGATTTTATAGAGAAGTTTCTGTTCAGTTCAATAAACCAGATGGAAGCAATTGTCTACCATGTATAGGACACCATGTACCTCAGCCTCGCTGCTCAGGTTTGTTCAGTAAGGACATACGTATTATGCAATCAACTGCAGATGATTTGTCCCCCTTGCGTGCCCCTGAGGCATACCCCATCCTAGCCCAGGATCTTTTGGGATTCAGCAGGACTCTGTGAAGGTGGATTGCTGGAGCCAGGAAGCATACCTATGGAGCCTCTCAGGGGAACTAGGCAAAAAAAATTGTCCTTCTTTCTAGGTGTGAAGCATAATATGCTCAGTCATGTTCTGGAAAATTCTGTGTCTTGATATTTATTCTTAAAAGGAGAAAAAATTGTCTTTAGAATTTAAGCAGTAATTAAGTGGCTTTTTTAAAGACTGCAACTCTGCACAGAGGCACCTAATTGCTGCTTTCAACATCCACATCCTTTACTGGTCTAAGCGCAAAATTAATTTTTATTTTTTTACTGAGTAAGAAATTTAAGTAAAGCACAAACTCAGGCCTCAAACGTACCTTTTAGCATTGACAGAAGACTTACCTTCACAATGTGCATTTCTTAAAATCAGACATGCTGATTGGGGATGACCGAGATCCAGATGTGTTAATATTTGTTGGTGTTCACTGTACTCTGAGGAGAAAACCAGCAGCTAAACATAAAACTTGCTTATTTCATAACCATGATTTTTTTTCTTTTTTCTTTTTACATCAATGTATGTAACAACATAGAAATTTTAGAAGATTCTCAAGACATAAAGAAACTAATGCTACTGCCAAAGTAGTATATATGGTTTGTTCTGAAAAACATCCACACATCACCTACTCTGAAAGGCTGGAGGTTTGTAAAACACATCTTGTAGCTTTGGTGAAACTTGTTGATTTCAGAATTTTTCATGGTATGTAGCACCATATTTTGTTTTCCAAAAATATTAGCACTTTGTAGGATAAAGATTTGATAAGGATACTAAAAAGGTTTAATTTCTTATTGCTTTTTAAATGGTTTCCCTCATCCATGCTAACTGAAGGGAGTCAACTCAATGCAAAAGAATGGCCTAGATTTTAGTTATGAGCATATTTTTGATTACAGATAGACAGCCATTTCTTTTACCTATATATAATGTAGTTCACTCCACAACTTGTTTCATAACTGTGATCAGTGCTTGGGATCGCCGATTTAAAAAACCCTTTCTCTCTTCATGAGAGAAGATTCAGTCTATCAGGGCTGCACTTTCATCTGTGTTTTGCTTTGTAAAATGAACTACACGGGCAGAATAGATGTTCATATGATCTTTCTCAAGAGCAAATTAAATTACTATTGCATGGCTGCTCTACCACAAAAGAAGGGAAGTTATTATTTGAGGCCTTCCTTCTCACATCCAAATATAATTTTGTAAGTCAATTGGTAAAGTACACAGCATTATATGATACTCTAGCTTATCACAAGGAAAGGGTCACACAGATTTCCCTTTTACATTTTCTAAAAGCTACACGTCTATGACTGAAAATAAACCCCTGAAGCTTACTCTTACCGTTATTTTATAGAAGAAAAAGAACCATATGATAAGTTAAATGAGTGTCTCCCCTTTTTGCTATTACTGTGGATGTGGTGAGATACCCTGCTTGCAGCTGCAAATACTGAATTACTTTAAGTTCTGGCAAGTGATTGCCTCTACGCCTTTTGCCAGATAAATAATCCCATCGCTTTTAGACCGCCAGCTTCATTCCTGAAGTGCTTTCCTCTCTCATTCTCATTCTCCTTACAGCACGTGTTCCTCTGACTGGGGAAAGAAACAGTGCCTGGCTGGGCACTGGCAAGGGCACAAGAGCTGAGGCTCATCCCCTTCAGAGAGTTTCTCGCATTGCATTGGCCCAAAACTGCAGCAAGTGGTTTGGGGTGCAAAATCAAGGGGATTTGAACCTCTTCAGCTTTGCAGCAGGTGCTGTGCTGATTGTTTTGGTAAGGATTAAGGGATGCTCTCTTCTGACCCTCTGCTTGGCAGCCTGGACCTACGCACTGCAGTAAGGATGCCTGCATCACTACCAGCGCTCCTCGTTCGGTGTTGTGACTCTTCTTTGGAGTGAAGTATATTAACTACTGCAGCTTTCCTCAGCATGTGCTGTGTCCAACTTGCCTCCAGTGTGAGGTGGTGCTGGGCCCTAAATGGTTCACGCCTTCCTCACAGAGAAGCTGAGGAGACTGGAGGAACGAACACTGCCTCTTAGTGATGCTTTAGGATAGTACCACAATGTGTTGACCATCTAGGGAGAATTACAGTGCCACTGTACTTAGATGACCTGTTTGTGAAAGAAAAAGTTTAATTTACCACTATATCAATCCCTTCAGCTTTCACTAAGAATACACTTTTTGCAACTAATTCTGGGATTATTTAAATTGTTTCACCTTAAAGTTTGTGTTTCTATTTCTGTACTAAAAGAGGTAACATTCATCCAAATTCTCTGTTTAGCTCCATTATTGCAACCATTTTCATAGTTTTCATTTTAGTCCCTACACTGGTAGATAAATACAGGTCAGCCCTCTTTCTCCCCTACATCGTGTCTCTTTTCACTAAATTCTAACCACTTGCCCTTTCTCTATAAAATCTACCAGTCCTGATCAGGGCAATTCCTGCCTCTTCAGCATGACCTGTGAAACATGCCAAACTCTCTTTTTTTAATACAGGAGGGAAAAAAGGGGTGTGGGGGACTTATCTTCCTGCACCTCCACTTCATCCTGATGAGATTTGTGCCAGATGCTACGTTTCATAAAGTAAACACCCAGGCATGTCTTCTAACTTCATAATTACGTGCATATATTCTCCACATAATAAAACTAGAATAAAATCACTCCTCACCCACAAGTAGTAAATCAAGCAAATGGTGAATTAAGTTTGTCTGATGAATGCTGCTCTTTATAAAATTAAGCTGTTTACAACATGCGGTTCATCTTCTTTTACATGTTTAATGATTTTATTGCTCAGTATTTGTTCTATTATTCCATTATTGTTCTATTATTGTGCAAGGAAGAAAGAAGTTAGATTTCTGTGCTGTGGTTGTTAAAATCATTCTTCTTTCCATTTCTTTGAAACGTAGGGCATTTGCTGTTTTCCCCCTGATTACAAGTACAAAATTCATGAAATGTCACTCTTATATGTCCATCATATATTTTTTTCTCTAACACAGATGTAAATGGACAAGTTCTGATGCACTGCTTTTTGATCTCCAAAGAAAACATTGTGTTATGGAAAATATGGTGTTTGGCACAAAATAGGAAGTTTTGCTTTGTTTTCAGTTTTAAACTTTTTTCAATAGCATCAAAAGTATTTCCAGCTGAAGCATTTGCAGACAAGTACTTTGCTATTTTTCCATTTCAAACTTTTCTCCTTTGAAACACCTGAATGACAGCTTCCCACTTACCAAAGCAATTCAGTCAACTTCAGGAACACTTGCAAAATATTTGCCTCGAAGTAAAAATAGATTTAGCCCCCAAAAGACAATTTCAATTATACTTTTTCCACTTCTCTTCGGCCTGGAGCCATGCCTAGGTGGTGGCCTGTGCCCATATAGGGGAATGTGCATGCAGCACTGTACATTTTCTAGGACTGTCTGGAACCAGCAGACTGAAAGGAGAGATTACCTCGTGGGGTGAGCAAAATTTCAGGTGGACAAGGAACCAGCACTGGAGTAAATCAGAGGAAAGGAAAGCAATTGATGGAGGCCAACAAAAAATGTGGTGACTCCTGCTTGCAAAAGGAGGAGAGGAAACCTCTCTGGAGAGCTGAGATGAACACACTGGTGGCTCTGAGAACCCCAAAGGGAAAATGAAGACCCAGCTGGACACTGCATGTGCAGTGAGGTTGTCTGAGCTTGGGAGCAGACAGGATGGCAGCCCAGGCAAGACAGCAACCCCAGGGATTCTAGGACGTACCCCCACACCGCAAAAGCTGCTGCCACATGGGTGAACAAGAGGACCTGTGGGATGAGAGGATGACAGAACAACAGTTGACACAGGTGTCACACACACCTTTGGGATCTCCTCTTGGAGCTATATGGGCAGCCCCCTTCCTACCACTCTTCCTTATGCCCTTGTCTCCTCTACCTGTGAAGTCTGGCTACAGTGGGTTGACGGTGGCTTTGGAGATAAATGAAAGCAAGGTTGTGCCAGCTGGCAATTTTTTGCAGTTCAGTTTGTGGTCTCTGTGAATCACTTGCCCTTAGGCCTCTTTTTTCACTGTAATCAGTGGAATTATACATACAACATTAAATGCAGTCCTCTGCAAAGGATGTGGTGGCACACAAGTTCCTAATCTTTTGAAGTTGCAGGTGGTACACTGCCATCCACATATTGTTGTATTTCACCCCATCAGAAAGGAGAGGCACGAAAAGTTAAGGAAGAGAATCAGAACCAAAATCTATTACAGAAGTTCCCAAGGTTCTTCTGTGACCAAAACCTATTCTGCTTCCTACAAGAGCATAGCTTTTATATATTAGCAAGCAATTATGCTGCTTTTAAAAAAGCCTGGAAAGATTTTTAGAAACAGAAAATATGCAAGTTATTGTAGCCTACGGCTGGCATTAACTTCCACAATGATAATTTATATTTTATGTGGGTTTTATTTTTATACACCTGCTTTTCTTTGCAATTCATAAAATATTGATATCAAAGGAATTGCTCTGTCACAGAATTTATAATCCTAACTGAGAGGTTCACATCAGTGCCTTATAATCTTTTAATCTTTTCTGATATCAAAGGTAATTTCGTGGAGGAGGGAAATACGTCAGTTGAAAAAAAGAAGAATATAGTCTTATTTTCTAATTATCGTAAACATATTACTTATTTCTTTCTTAACTGTTTTGCTAATCTGATCTGTTACCTGTCAGTCATTTACACTGTGCTTTTTTTTTTTTTTGTCCCATTTTTATTAAGGTTTGTAAAAAGAAAGTATTAGGATGAGATAGCAGCAGGCTGGCAAACCTGTCACAGCTGAATGACAGCCAAAAGACAGCAGTGTTTGGGGTTTTCCTTGCTTTGGTTCTTTGCTTGTGCTCTCTGAGGTTTTAAAAGCCCATAAGGAACTCTCAGTTGGGTGAAGTGCTGCTTCCCCCAGCGTTCCTGCTGGAGGCTGGTGCTCGCTGTAGTCTCTGTCCCTCTGGGCTGGGAGGCATGTTTGATTTTTCCATGGTGTGATCCCACATTCAACTTGGAGCTCCCATTTTAGGGAAGCCAGGTATACCAGATCTCTTTGCAGGTCTCCTCAGACCCCCAGTGGCAGTCAGCGTTGTGTGTGAGGGGTTGGAGGGAGACGGGGGTCTCTGCAGCAAGCCGTGTGTCAAGAGTCAAGCAACCCGCATGTGAAAAAGCCCCAGGTGCAGCAGGGGTACCTCCGAATTACTTAATTTCAGTAAGGCAACAAAACTTCTTGCCCGTTTACATAGCAGGGTTTATGCAATGTCCAAGCGCTGGTTTCACACACCCTTTGGCCGGCCGGCTCCCTAAGACCAGCGACTGGCCCCTGGGTCCCTGCTCCATCGGGGCCGCCAGCGAGCGGTGGGGTCTGTACGGCAGGGCAGGGTCGGTGGACAAGTGTGCTCCCAGCCACAACTCCAGGGTTATCTCACAAGGCAGGTGACGGCAGATGTTAATTTTCAGATGACCTCCCATTGCTGTGTTGCCTCCCAGCCCCCGCTCCCCAAGCCAGCAGCGCTATGCTTTCAATTCCCTCATGTGTGACCCAGCAGCCCGTATCATCTTACAGGGAGTGAATAGGAGAGTGAAGGGCAGGCTGTGTGGTCACTGTTTTCAATATCCCTCCCGCTAGCCATTACATCATCCAGCTACTCTCTAAGAGGATTTTCAGCAGGCTTGGCTTCGTTATTAAAATAGTAATTAATTTTTTCCTCTTCACAAAACCCGAGGACCTTCAAATGGAGGCCTCAGGAGCGAGGGCAGCTTCCTTTTGAAAGTGGCCTTTCTAGAAGCCATAATCGGCTCTCCAACTTTACAGTACACATGTTCCCCAGTAAATGTGATTAAAGAGCCACACAAAAAACCCCTTGCAGAAAATTAATTCAGTTTCCAGAATAAAAAGTTTGATAAAGTTGTGCAATGCTCCAATGACAACACATAATAGAAGTGCAGAGTTTTATCCTCTTGAAGGATAAATGAGCGGCCAGAAAGGTCTGGTAGTTCCCAGAGTAAAAACATCTGCTACAGCTAATTCACTTTAGCTTTTGATTGTAAAATTCATTAGCCATATCAGGCAGCTGTAGTTTCAAACATGTTGCTAGGAAGTACAGTTTTACAGGCTGGGATGCCATTTGTTCTCCCCAGCAGTGGTGAGGTAGCATGAGTGCCCGGTGAAACGCAACCTCCTGCAACCCAAAATTGAGGGCTTGAGTGGTGGGGGAGGGAGAGTGGGCAGGAAGCACAGGGCTGAACGCAAAGAAGTGCCAAGTGCTGTCAGGACCACAGTGGCTGGTCCTCCCTGTCGCCAGATCAGCACCAGCTGAAGGCTCCAGCCTTTCTGCAGGCTTGGGAAGGAGCAGGCTTTGTGGATTAGAAAGTAAACAATGTGCCCACACATAGTATGGCAGTGCATTTCACTGCTCTCTTCTACGGTACTTTTTTACAGATTGTATTAAGCATACAGTCTGAAGTACATTTTATGGAAAAGTGTTTCCACATGTTGCTTAGATAGAGAGATGAACCCCAAGTGGATTTAAAAATACACACACACACACATATATGTATATATGTCTGTGTATTTTTGAATTTTAAAATACATATTTATTCCTATTCCTATTCCTATTCCTGTTCCTGTTCCTATTCCTATTCATTTATATTATTTATACTTATTTATATTTATTTAATGTAAGCAGGGAAAAAAACAAGATAAAACTGCATTTCCTAGGTGTTTTACTCTTCCCAATTAATCCTGATCCTGATATATTTTAATCTGATCTCTGACTCTGAAAATAAAATTACAATAGCAAGTATGTCACTCCAGGTCTGAACAGCTCATCTGATCTCTGACTCTGAAAATAAAATTACAATAGCAAGTATGTCACTCCAGGCTTCTGAACAGCATCCTGTCAGCCTTTTTGGTGCACGCTGATCATAGTCCTTGTAACTCATGTGGAATACCCCCTGTTACTTGGGTTCAGTTTAAAAAAGCAGCTAATATGAAGTGGGAATCAGGGGCAGAGAAATTGTGCCTATATGTCAATCAAACAATGATTACTCTATACTGGATGAACTTTTCAATTCCTAGAAGGACTGAAAAAATGATTTTTTGAGATTATTATGCCCCGTAAGACTAGTGATGGCCAACAAGTGTTGATTTTTGCAGGCCAAAAAGATTGCCTAAACACCTGTCAAACCACCACTGAGGTTAGTTAGTGCTGCAAAAATATTGTCCCTCAAGAAAGAGAGACAAACTGACACCTATGTACCCATTGCTGCCTTTCATAGGTCACAATGAATTATGCAGGACTGGCACCTTAGAGACATGAGGGTGCAGGGACAGTCAGCTTGGTGATGATAAACTCACTTTGATTAAAGCTGATTCCAGCACAACAATTTTTGTATGGTTAACTGGGAAGGATAGAAGTTGATACTTTTCTCCATTGCAACATGAATATAGGGGAACTGTTCTAAATAATCTGATAAATTCACTCAGTTTTCCTTCTCACAGTCATGATATTTTCTCATTTCATTGGGAATGTTCAAAGCTTCGCTGATAACAAGAGTCCAGCAAAGGGACCAGTCTTCCCCGTGGCAAGATGCTGGTACTGGTGTAAATAGACCATCCTTTGGAATGTTTCTACCCATTTCAACTTTCACCTGACTGATAACTAACGTGCATTGTGCAGATTATTTACCATATTTGCTCCTTTATTTAGAGGAAAGCACAGAAAGCTGCTTCGCTCAACCTGTGTGTAGAGCATATGCCTTTCTTGGAGAAGGGAGGATGATGGGTCTAACACCAATAATTAGGGTCTTGATCAACAGTCATATTGATCAGCCTTTCTGGCTGGATGCAAACATCCTTTTCTGGTACCCTCTTACTTGAAAAATGATTCAGGAAAAAGCCTATGTTCTGACCTTTTTGTTTCTTTTATTTATTTATTTTTCAGCTCTGAAGACTCCCTTGAACTCTGATTAACTTCAGAGTCATACTCATAGCAAACATATGCTATGGATGATCTCTGCTGGATAGTCTATGTCCGGAATGGATAAGGTAATTTTGACATTTAAGCAGAGATGTTCAGCTTCATACAGAATCTATGGGTGTGTGTTGCTATTAAAAGCATTAAAACATTGACAATTCTGCAAATTATCCACACAAATGAAGGATATACTTTTATAGGCATCACCCCCATTTTTCAGCTAGCTTCTGTTGCTGCACTTGTATTTTGTGGTGAGCATTGACTCATATTTGCTTCCATTTCTTCCCTTTCCTAACTAGGGTACTTACTGTGGGGACATTTGGTGTCCAGGTCCTCACTGCATTGCCCTCCTTTATGTCCTTCTCAGAACTAAGATGCTGTATCACTCTGGGTACTCCTGATACTGTCCCCAGCTGTGGAGAGAGGGGCATTTGATGGCAGAGGTTGGTTTTCTCCTGCATGCCTCTCCTTTTGTTTTACATATGCTGTTCTGGGCACCTTTCACAATCCATTCACTTACTCAAACCTTTAATTCAGCATCCCTCTAGGTCTACACTCTATTCTGTGACTGAAGCTTTTATTCCCTTTTAATTCCTGTTATAGTCTCAGGTGCCATTCAGTGGGTGCTGCATCAAAATAAATAAATAATTTATGAAATAAACAAGTAATAAACCAAAGATTTGGTCGCACTTCCAAAAACACTGCCTTCTTACATGGACTATTCTAAACTTTGCTGGCAGCCATTTCATTTTGCTTCTGACACTAAAAATGGCTACACAGTACCTGAGCTGCCAGGTGAAAATTAAATAAGACTCTTTGTCTCACACGCACAGACTTCTGTGCCTCTCTCCTTCTTCCCAAAGGCCTGCTGGATACTGCATGATTTGGAATAAAGAAATTTTTGGGATAAGGTCATAAATAAATAAATAAATAAATAAAACCCCCTGCTACGTTGAAGACTGAAGCTGGTTTTAATCCACAGTTTTCCTGAGCTGAAAAAGCACACAGTATCTACTGCAGAAGAGCAGAGGCTGCATTTTCCTGGATGGTGGGGCCCAACATACTGTATTTATACCACGATGTCCTACAGCTCATGTGCTGTGATGTTGTACAAACTCAACTCCCCTCCTCAATGCAAAATAAGATGGAAAGAGGGTGGATTTGGACTGAGCAAGCTTCACTGTCTATACTTCTCTACCATTTCACACTAGTGCAAATCATCATTTTTTGCTCATGTTCTACATGGGGAGGATGGATATGTATTTTAATTTTTGAGCCATAAACAGTGCTAAACAATCAAGTTACATACCCATGCAGTCTACACTGTGGAGCAAAGGCTCTACCTGGTGACCCTGCTAACCTTCCTGCTGCATATACTTGAGCTGCAGCCTAACTCCATGCTGGGAAGCAATGGAGCCATGTATCGCCCCCCATGAATCTTAGTTCCCTTGCAAAGGAAATCCAAAGACACAAGGGAAAGGGTTGAGTGCTCTGGTGCACTCCAACAGACTCGTGATGAGTACGGTCATGGGCCAGGACTACAGGAGTCTCCATAAAGCACAGTTCCTTCACAGGGTAGTCTCAGAGTGGATTCCCACTGCAAACTACCATCAATCAGCACAGTTCCTCTAAAATGAAAATGGTTATACTAATAAAAAAGGACCGTATGAAAATGGTTATACAAATAAAAAAGGACCTTCCACCCCCCCCAAATATTCACACCTCTCCATTTTTTCTGCTAGCTGTATTTGATTCCAAATACAAAGGTATTATCTCTGTAACACTGATTTTCAATTGTTTTTAGAACAATTGCAGGCTCTCAGCTAAGGATCTTAGCAATAAAAGGCAAAAGGGAAAGTTTAGGTTTTTTTGTGGTCATGGTGACACAAAAGGTTGGACATCTATTTCCTCTACTATTTTTACAATATGTAGAGGACATGGCAAATGCTTGATGCCAGAGATGCACTCCTTATAGTGGACAAGTCTAAAACTTTAATACTGCCTCTTTCTTCCTGTTATATTGTACCTGCATTTGATGTCTGTAATATTATGGAAAAACTTCAAAGATGTCTAGATGACAGATAACTGTTACCTCTAAATCTGTTTTATTCATATGATTGGTACTGTGTGTTCAAATGAACTGACAACTTCATCATCTCTCTCATAAACTACAGGATGAATTAAAACTGAGCCAGGGAAGCACATTTATAGCTAATCTACATTGTCATTGCTTCACTGCTATCAGTGAAGCCATAGCAATTAATACCTACTGAGTATCTGCCCTAAGGTTTACAAAATGTCTTTTTTTTTTTTTTTGTTAATTTTGAAGCAAATAATTAAACATGCAGATTATTTTACTTGCAGTCTTCTACTAAAATATTAGCTTTAAACAAGGACATTGGTGCCTTGTTTATAAGCTTCTCAAAATTTTCTTTCCCCACTCCTTCCATCCTCTGGAGGAATCTTCCACCACACCTAGTCCTCAAAAGCATAGGAAGCAGAGCAATGCATGTATATAGATAGATCAGTGTGACGTACTGTTTTATTATAGTCTGTTCTCAAATCTGTCCTGTGCACTACCCACGCCACTGGTGACTCTTTACAATCAGGTGGCATGGACATCCACAAAAGTTTCATAATTGCATGGAAATCACAGCATGAAAATGAACAGATGTTGCAAGGCACTTCTTACAACTTATTATTCATATTGCAGTAATTCCAAGAGACCATATTCTGACGGAAGTGGATGTAGTACATCCAGTCATCACTAAATACTTCCCTAGAGTGCAGCGGAAGAGTAGTAAGTGTCTATGTAAAATGAAGTCTGCTGTATTCAACACACCTTGAGTGTGTTTAGGTATTCTGGACCACTTGTCTACCTTTGGAAGTCTCAGTAAGACAGACACTAACTCTAGTCCTATTTTCTGTGAATCGTTCTTTTAAAAAGTAACATTGGAAAGTGTTCCTGTGACCAGCCTACCAAAGCTGTTTTTTTTTTCCCCAGGCAATTGGCAGCCTCTTCCCATGTATTGCTGCACCTTTGCTGGTAAGGGCAGAGGGCTGCCCTTCACTTATTCCTACAGAATTATATCGGCTTTGTATCCTGATCCTATGTCTCTGGAAATCCACTGGATGCCCAAGTAAGAAGAGTTTCTTCTAGGAATGGCACCAGAAGAAAAACAAATAAACAAGCCTGATCCTTTCACAAGGTTGTGAATTTAAAAGACTGACAGAAACACTTTCTCTTAATTTGCCAACTGAGCAAGTTTGGAAAACGTTCTTTTTGGCACCAAGCTTATCCATTTTACAGAAAATAATAAAAAAAAAAGCTTTAAATAAGCTGCAGGATGTTGACTGGAATTCATTTATTTTGCTCTGGTTTTCCCCCTTTCTCTTTTACAGGAAAAAAATACTTTGAATGGTACTAAGTTGTGCTCTCAAAACTGAGGGTCAGCATAATAAAAGTGGAGCAGTGAGATCGTGCTCATGATAGAAAGAGTTTATTGCCAAATTTATTCAATCTGCTAGGTCCCTTAAAATAATGCATATGCCTGCTCACTGCAATTAACTGCATGCTATTATTGAAGACAATTCTTGTTTTTCCCTTGATGATTTGAGAAAATATACATGATGATGAGTA
Organism: Aptenodytes forsteri; assembly: GCF_000699145.1. Taxonomy (NCBI): domain Eukaryota; kingdom Metazoa; phylum Chordata; class Aves; order Sphenisciformes; family Spheniscidae; genus Aptenodytes; species Aptenodytes forsteri. The sequence continues at coordinate 594,549 of NW_008795124.1, read as the reverse complement.
TGACAAAGATGTCAAACAGAACAATAACCTGCACAGAGCAAAAACAGTCTTGCAGTGCAAGAGGATTATAAAATGTACAACCTTTCTAATGTTTATGATGTTTTTGTCTCACAATACTCAGGCTCTAGGAGTGAAAAGCAAAATAAGACTGTGATATTTATAACTCAAAAGCAGTGGAAACTGTGGCTTATAACAGGTATCTGCATTAATTTTGGTTATTTATTTGAAATTAGAAGCCCAAATTTGAGTGGTTTATCAGGATATAAATCAAATTTTCAATTTCAGATTTATGTAGGTTTAACAGTAAGAAGGTTGTAGCTGCAAAGATTTTACAAATAAATTGCAGAGAAACAAAAGAATTTAACAAGATTAAACAATAACTTTAATTATAAATAATCCTATTTGGGCTCTCAAGACAGTTGAGGGGTGATATCATCAATGACCTGCTACACAATTCTCTGTAACGTAAATGCTTACAGGCTCTCACTATGTCTTTGGAAAGCATGTTGCATCATGCCTATGACAAAAACCCTCTTGCTAAGTAAAAACAACCTCACCTCTGAAAATACATACTTTGTCATTATATATATATATATATTTGAAAATAGCTTTACACATGAGCATAATGGTTAAGAGAGTATCCCAAAATTTTTCCCTTCAGTATCTAACTGAAAATAGTAATTTTCTTTTTTTTAAACTTTTTCCATAGGGTACCACAGCATTATGGGCAAAATCCCATAGCTTAATTTTACTTGCTGAGAGCAAACAGAAAATCTTACCCAGCCTGACTGTTTTTTGTCCCTGGTGATTTTAAAGAGTGCACTTTTTCTTCTTAAATACGATATAAAGTCCGTATTATTTACTGTGGAAGTTTCCACTATTGAAATAATGATTGCTAATATAATTGAGTGAGAACATTCTGTTTCCTAGTAGACAGAGGTCCTGTGCAACCTTGCACATTTAAACAAAATGATTACCAGCAATCACCTACTTGAAATTCCTCCAAGGGTTTTTGTGTAGAGCGTATGAATACATGGGAACAAAGACAAAATACACATTTTGTTCTATTTTAGTAGTTCTACTTAGATTTGAACTGGGAAGCTGCAGAACCGGGAACGATCATTTTGTTCCATTTTTCTGAGTTTGACTAAATAAGTTAATTGCCCTAAGATGGAGATCTTGGGATTTACTTGCATGAACTGTGGCAACACAGTACATGAGTTGCACACAGAAGTAACTACAGAATCTGTTGTGAGACACATGAACAAAATGAAACAACAGTTGGGAATAATTATGCAGGAATATCTAAGCATTTTAAAAGTCTCTTTTTTATCTGGGAGACTAATACATGCCCAGGTGGCTAGAATGGGCCCAATCCAAATACTCTGGGACATCAAAAGTGTTGCCGGGGTAGGGACTGCAGAACTTGCTCCTGTGCATCTCGGTGATCCGAAATTAAATGAAGAACGATGGCACTGGCAGAGTATGCTGAAAACGGGGGTGCAATCCTTTGAGAAGATCCTTCTTTAGTGCTCAAATTGGAAGGGGGAAGGACAGTTTAGGAAACCTTTCAAAAGCACATGAGACAGCTGGAAGTCAAACCTTGAGGAATAATAGCAGTCTGTCTTTAGTTAATATTATTGTATCATTCCTTTGCTTCCACCATGTATTTCCATCAGCAATACATTTAAGAAAAGATTTAGTTTTGACTAATGTTGCTGGGATCTGAGCATGTGTTTAAGCCTTAAACACATGTTAAATCAAGTTAAAATCTCCCTTAGCTGCAGGGCTGCTGAATCCTGGCCTTTCTGCATATCCTTTCCCAACAACTGATAGCACCCCTGTTCCGTGCTACTTTAGCCTAAGAGAAAATTATGGTGCTGAAAGTTTTACCCATGTCCAACATTTTGAAGCATGCTATTAGCATTTGCCTTTTGTTTCTTTTTTTTTTTTTTTTAATTTATTGCTGATACATTTTATCTTCCACGTCTGGGAAAAGTACCCCTAGTTGCATTATATCCTTTATCCCTGCATGTGCTTATCCCTTTGGTTCTCCCATAAGTAGCTAGTATTCAGCCTGTCACAGGTACATAAGGCTAATAGTTCAATCACTAGGGAGAAGGGGGGAGGAAGATGAAAGGGCAGGAAATGGCTGTCATGGCCCCAAAGGAAATATTTGTAGGAAAAGGAGCACAACAGCAAATAAAGTGTTTTTTTTTTTTTTTTAATTTATTGCTGATACATTTTATCTTCCACGTCTGGGAAAAGTACCCCTAGTTGCATTATATCCTTTATCCCTGCATGTGCTTATCCCTTTGGTTCTCCCATAAGTAGCTAGTATTCAGCCTGTCACAGGTACATAAGGCTAATAGTTCAATCACTAGGGAGAAGGGGGGAGGAAGATGAAAGGGCAGGAAATGGCTGTCATGGCCCCAAAGGAAATATTTGTAGGAAAAGGAGCACAACAGCAAATAAAGTGCTAATTAATGTCCAATTCCAGCACTGATATACGGACCACAGCAGTAGGCAAAACCCAGCCTTCTGTTCCACTGGCTGCTCAAGAGCTTTTGTGTTGTAGCTCTATACAAGCATGCATCTGCAAGTTTTGAATTTGTAAAATTTTTCAATTCCCTCCTCAATATATGTTTTGTGTTTAACTGAGTTTTCCTTTTCAGATTTTTTCTGGATTTTTTAAATTAATTTTACTGAGGGTAGTTTGTCTGTGCTGATGTTGATTTGTTCAGTACATCCTGAATTTATAGTAGCAAACACTCTAACTGGAAACATTCTGGGAGGTGCCGTGGGACAAGGGCATATCTGATAAGCTGAATAACAGAAAAAAAAAAAAAAAAAAAAAAGAGAATGAGCTAGGAGATTAAACTCTCCCAGGCCTAATGGGTCTTTCATGGGAAATACTGGACCTCACTCTCAAATTTGGGGATCTGAAAAATACAGTGGCACTTACAGTACTAATTTACTGGCTTTGTCCAGCAGAACGTATTGAGAGAGAACCTTCTATTGGGGAACATAATAGCAAAAGCAGCACTGTTTTAATGAAACACAGCAATCGGTACAAGGAACTGACTAAATCTGTTGTTAAAAGAACAAAAATGAAAGTTGAAATTCACAAAGGAATGTCATGATGATCAATTATTTCTGGTGTTTAGTATCTGACAATCACATCTTAAGGTAAAATGTTATTTGCTGATGACTGAATGCCAGAAATAATAATCTGACATTAAGCTTTTGTGAATCTGACCAAATGAAAGCCTAAAAAGGGAATTTATAGAGCAGAATGCATTTGTTTCAATAATGCACAGCTTTTAGAATATAAATGACTGAAATATTACTCATTACCCCATAATCATAAAGAGAACACAATAGTTATTAAATACAAAAAAAAAAAAAAAAAATCCCGCATTGAAATATAGTTAAAGATACTGCATCAACTGCGAGAAGACAGGAAACTTCAGAGCCAGAGTGGAAAGACCATTTTTGCATTACAATGTTGCGCATGTCAGCTTTGTATGGACAGAGAGTGGGACATTACTTACAGCACAGCATGTATTTTAACTCTTAGGTCCAAAGAGGTTGGAATATCAGCTGACCCCGAGGGCTTATGACAAGGGGACAAGGGAGAGGCTCTCCATGCAAGATGCTTTCTGTAGAGGAGACACTTTCACAGTTATAAATCACGGCAACAGTCAAGATACAGCTATGGAAATAATTTTCTTTCCACAAGCCTTTTGGAGGCTTTATGTGTCCCTGATCCACACTATCAGACTGGTCTGAGATTAAATTGTTTGATGTGAGCCAAAAACTGTGCATTGTTCTGGCATGCCATGCCAGCATCCTACGAGCAGTGACTGCATCTCTCCCTTTGATTGCTGTCCTTGCCAAGTGCAGTGTTGGCATGGCTCGAGGTCCCTGCTCTCATTGGGACAATCCCTCTGCTCCCAGCCCTGCACTCATGGTCAGCCACAGTCCGGCTGGAAGGTGCCTACCTGGGAGCCGACTATGAACCATGTCTCTTGCATGTGTTGTATTGGCATAAAACGAAGCAGCTGCAGGATGCAGCTGCTTGAGTCTTAATGGGGTCTCGAGATGAGGCTTTGACATACTAAGTTTCTGTCTCAAGAAAGTGTCTACAGTGGAATGTTAAAAGCAACCTTTCCCCAGTTTTTGCTGTGCACGATGAAGATGGGAAGTTTTAAATATAGATCTCCTATAGTTACATACGTATACAGATATTATGTTCATGTAGCACCATATGTTTATAATCTTGCTCTCAGTCAATAGTTGAAAGTGGTCTTGTAGGTCTGGCTTTTCACAGTCTTACATATTAAGTCATAATTTGTTCCTGTGTGTGTAGGTGTGTGTGAAGCAGTGTCCAAGCAAGAATTTTATCTGATATTTTTGACCCTTTCTTGCTCAGATGTGAAGGGCTGCACAACTTCAAATTCCCTCGGGACCACTTGTGTTACATGCTGTAAAGCATTACCTATCCAAAAATCGTGTTATCAGATTCTGGCCTTTGACTAATGTTTATCAGGTTGCTTTCTGTAAACACCTTCCAAGTTCCCACAGCTTTGGAGAAATAAAATCTTTCTTTATTCTCTTACTACTTCACTAAGTCAATATTCACTTCCTTCAAGTAAGTGAGGCTTACATGGATGTAACTGATGGGAGAAATTGGACCTTTGTCTTTGTAGCAACATAAAAAAATGTAAACTTGAGCACATAGCTTTCTCCACTCCCCCCTCCACAGAAAAAAGTACTATCTGTAACGTCAGGAGTAAAATCAAGAACATTTGATCCTTTCCCTTCTCTGAAAAGACTAGTTACTTTCTTTTCTTCCTGTTATTTTAATCTTGCAGATTAAAAAAGAGAAGATAAAAAAGATCTGCTGAGCACTCCAGTAAAGTAGATTAGGATTTTTCACCTTTCAAGAACAATTGCAATTCTGGTGAGGGACCTTTTGAAATTGTCTCCATTTGAGTTATTGCTTTGACACTGGGAGGGGCTTTTCAAAGGATGAATACAGAGGTTCAATAAACTTCATTTCCCAATGTCAAATATATTCATGAAATCGAAGTGAAAAGCATGCGAGAGATGAAATTTCTTTCCCAGGCTATGGATGTGCCTCTGACTGTTATGATGGTTCCTCCTCGGGCAGGAATTCCCACAAGCTGGATAAACACATGCATGCTCAGCTTAGCTGGGCTGATAAATACACTGCTCATGTGTACGCTCCCGTATCGCATAAGGCATTGGCAAAGTATTTGGACAAACACATCGCTAGACAAGATAGCTGTGATGGAGAAGAGCACATTTGCTTTTAAAATAGCAAGCAAAGTTTACAGGCTTCAAAAGATTTAGACCAATTATGAAACAAAGATCATTTGTTTCTGCAAGTGGAATATGCTTAATTGTACATGAAGTGTTTGTTACTTGAACAGAGTCAGAAGGAGTAGGATGATACATGCATATTCGATGCAACGTACCACTGAAACTGGCCTTTTTCCAGAGACTGACTGGACTTTGGCAAGTCACATTTCTTCAGTGACTTACAGGCCAAATGGTGTTCAGGACAGGCGTAGGAAACAAGAGACTTCCTGTTTTCCCAGTAAGCCTTAAATCGTTTCTTTGCTTGTGCTGAATTCACTTTTACTTTGGAAATTTTTACACAGGAGCTGAGATCTGTCTATTTTCACAAGAATTTTGACAAGGCTGAGCTTGATTAGTCCCCACCATAAACACCGAAGTATTTGGCAGAGAAAGATGGCAATGTAATAGTTTAGAATAATTCATCCAAATAAAATTTTTCATACAGAAACAGTTTTTCTGCCTTTAAAAAAAGTAAAATCAAAATGCAAAATGTCTTCCTATTTAAGAAACTAATTTTTTTTTCCCACAGGTATGATGATTGGTTTTTTGCATCAGCTGCCCTATTATTAAATTATTTCGACTTACTGAATTATGATGATATTTGATCTTCACATTATTATTCATCATAGCACTCAGAGGTTTCAATTAGGTTCAGGGTACCATGTGGCTTAATGGCTCTGCAAGCTTTTAGGCTCCCAGTATCGGACCTTTTTACAACACTGACAATAAAAGGTAATTTAAAGAACAGGGGCTACAAAAGCCTTTTCAAGTACAAAGAGAAAGCAAGAGATACTGAATCTGAAGATTTAGTCCAGGGTTGCTTTATATTTATTTTTAAATGATGTCTGACTCAGCTCTCTTGTAACACCAACAAAAATTATATTCTAGTAAGGGATAGATACTTGCCCTGAGACTGGAATAGCATTGCCCCAGCATTTGAAAACACCAAAAAATCCAGAAAGAGACAGTATCTCCTCCCCAAAGAGTTTACAGATGGTTGTGGAAACAGAGGCAGAGAGAGAGAGAGAGAAGGCTGAATAGCAGATACGAAGCAGAGCCGGGGCTGAATCCAAGTCCTTTAGTCCCAGGCCCTACTCTACCCATTTTGCTCCTGCTGTCTCTCCTTGCTGCACGAGGAGAGAGCACGACAGCAGCAGTCGTTAGTGTGAGATGTAATCAAACAGGTCATTGTGGGAGGGTGAGATTATACTGCTTCTTTTAGTATGGAAACACCATGTAAATGATTACGTCTTACATGGCAAAAAGACGGAAGGTAGTGTCATACAATAGAATATTTCTGATGCTTTAAACAAACAAAACCTTTTACATCTACATTTTTCTCCTTTATCACCCTTATAAAGGTGTAAATTACCCATTGATATGCATGCTATTGTCAGAATATAAATTCACCATGGAAAGTAATGTTTTTATACAGCTACATTTCTTTGAGATGTGGCTTCATCAGCATAATTGGATGGCATTTTTATGTGCTGTATCTGAACTGTACTGTGTCATGTAGTCTTCTGAAGGAACAGAGACTCATTTACTTGGTTTTATTTCCTGGGGGTAATGTTTTTGAAAATATATGTTAATCTCAACACATGAATCCTCACTGGAGGTGAAAGCATTTATCTGGGATCTAAACCAATGTGGACTTCCTGTGTGATCATGCTCCGTCACCTACCTACAACCTGCTGCAGCAGAATGCCTAAGCCAGGGTTTGATTCCAGCAGAGCAGGCTGTCCCCTTGACCAACGCTAAGCTGCTGGCTCTCTGCATGAGTAGTGGTGTGGCTCCTGTTGCCTCAGGAGAAACTCGTGCACTTGTCCTCTTAATATCTCTCTTAGGTGAGGAAGTATTATCAATAATGTCACAAAAGGGAAAATAAGGCACGGAATATGCAATCTTAATTCCATGGCAATTTAAACATTTGTAATTCTCTTAAATAATGTCAATATTGACTAAATAACTCAGTTTGTGGTTGGGACCCCACAGTACCAGCAAATGTATATAAACAGACTTGTGTGGATCTGTACTGTTCAATAGTTCCAGGGCCAGCATTTCTCAAGGTACTGCCTAATCCTTCACATGCCTTTGTATGCCTGTGAATAGTAGTAAAATTCTCTTCTTCCCCAACAGATGTACATCTTCCATAAGACATCAAAAGTTTTTTTAGATGCTATTAAAATTATCAGACAGCCTTTTTAAATGTTTGAGAGTAGCTCAGATATCATAGCTGGTATAAATAGGTGAAGCCTCACTGACTTTATACCTACTAGAAAGCTGGTCCAATGCTTAAGTCCATTTTTCCATTAAGTTCAACCACAAGGATCTGTTTCCTCTTCCATTGAATGCTCTATCTCAATAATTGTTCATGAAGGCAACAGCGTGGTGCAGGATTAATAATTAAAATAGCCAATATGAAATATATGTTCAGTTACTTGGTTCTGAGAATATGGGAGAAAACTGGAGTTTGTTCCTTTACAAATTAAAGTGGAGTATGCCATGAATTATCTACATTTTAAATTTTGTTTCTTGTGGTAGTAAACTAATAAATTGGGAAACACTCAAATAAGATGTTTTTCACATTACACAAAGCTTTAAAATATTGTGGCATTTATTATGCTTTTAATTCTGCAGAAAAAGTGGCATTATAAAGGACCATTATTATGTCTGTAAAGTTCAGCATTGCAAAGTTAAAAGTGCTAAAAAAATGTGTACTATTTTATTTTGGCCCCCTTACACGCAGTAGTCATTAATTACCCAAATGAACATCACATTGCCATAGGTTCCCCACCTCACTCACAGCACTGAACAGTCCTGAGTGAGTCAGGCTGGGTGGCGGAGGGGGCAATAACAGCTAGGTCCCCGCACCACTTATTGTAGAAGGTGGAAAGTTGGCATGCATTAGATGGTTTTCAGATGTGACTGTCTTTAGGCGCACCTAAGGTTAGAAATTCAGTCTTTTATTTATGGTGGTGAGGAAGGGAACCGGAAGGAGGAGGTATCTGAGTGCTGCTTGGAGATTTAGACTTTTTCCTGCCTCTGTTGCAGAGTTTCTAAGGACTCAAGCCACTTCCACGGTCACTAAGAATAAGTTTTTCATTTATGATTTGTGAGGTTTGGGTTCCTAGGGGGTATCATACCATGCCATATATAGAAATGCTGAGTTGCATACCCACAGCTGAAATCAATGGGACTGCTAGCCCATGAAGAGCCCAGAAGGGCTAAATATATGCTTTTAAAATGCAGCATCACATAAAGCTAAGTCTTATCTTGTTTGAACTAAGCGCTGAAAATTAGTGGCTATTTTTTTATCTCTGTTCTGTTCACACTTTTCTAATACGTTATCCTGGTAATACCCTCGGAGCCAGCTCACTCAATTGCCTATGTGGTTTTGACCTTTGTGTGCAGGCAGGTGGGTTGTGCGAGGAACTTTGCTGGAAGGGCTGGGGCACCCCCAGGGCCCCACAGATCTCCCTGGTGTGCCCTCCTAAGTGCCATACTGCTGGCAATGGCTTTGTGAGGGTAAGAAAGCTGACAAACAACTTGCCAAAGAGATATACACGGATCCTTCACCAGAAGTTTCTGGCAATGTTTGCTAATCCATCTGTTGTTACATGAAAGACCCACCACAACTTATAACTACTACAGTTTACAGTACATATTAATCACTGTCTAATGATACTGTATGGCATTCCAGAGGAAAATAAGTAATACACACCAAACAGATTTGTAGATGAAGAGGTGGGGACCTAAGAAAATAGCTCATCCAAAACAGGAAACCCTCCTGAATAGCAACTAGGAACTGGAAAATGTTCAGGAAAGAATTGTATCTCTTCATGAGAGAAGGTAAAGCTACTAAATGGAAGTAAAATGAGCAAAAAATGGTTTTTTAGTAAGGCAAAGCCACAGACTGGTTTAACAGAAAAAACTGTGTGGGAAAAGCAAACAAGTCATCTAACAAAGCAAGTAAATGTTTACTTTTTGCACACTTTTGTGTGTTTAGGTAAATGAAACATTTGAACAATATCAATCTCATTGGAGAAATTCCTAAATTACATATTAAATGTTTCAGACTGGTAAGTCAGATGCAGAGTTTTTGGATGTCAGGGACCCAGAACTGAGAAGACAGCCAGAAGATCCTGACTTGAACTTCAGTAAATACACTAGAATTTGCAAAGATGAAAAGCTGGAGTACTACATCCAGCTGTAGAGCCCTCAGCATAAGAAAGACACGGACCTGTCGGAGCGCGTCCAGAAGAGGGCCACGAAAATGATTAGGGGGATGGAACACCTCTCCTATGAAGAAAGGCTGAGAGAGTTGGGGTTGTTCAGCCTGGAGAAGAGAAGGCTTCGGGGAGACCTTATTGCAGCCTATCAGTACTTAAAGGGGGCTTATAAAAAAGATGGGGACAAACTTTTTAGCAGGGCCTGTTGCGACAGGACAAGGGGGAATGGCTTTAAACTAAAGGGAGGTAGATTCAGACTAGATATAAGGAAGAAATTTTTTACGCTGAGGGTGGTGAAGCACTGGAACAGGTTGCCCAGAGAGGTGGTGGATGCCCCATCCCTGGAAACATTCAAGGTCAGGTTGGACAGGGCTCTGAGCAACCTGATCTAGTTGAAGATGTCCCTGCCCACGGCAGGGGGGTTGGACTAGATGACCTTTAGAGGTCCCTTCCAACCCAAACTATTCTATGATTCTATGATTCTATGAATTAGAGTTTAGGATTACTTTCATTATATTGGAGCAGAGGATCTGTTACAGAGATCAACCTACTGACACACAATGTGCTTGATTTTTACTGTGGGAATCCCATGAAGGAAATGCTCTACAACGAGTATCATATTCTAGATGGGTGAGTTAACATTGGAATTATCTTTTAGCTGGTATTAAGGGTAATTCCCTTCCATTCCTATACAGGCTACTTATGAAAAAGATTAGTTGTTTCAGTTACAGCAAACAGGGGAAAAAAATAACAGTTACATAAAAATCTCACTGTAATTGAATTGTTCCTGTCACAACTCCAGTGTTGAAGCTGGAGTTTTGTGTCCTGTATCTTGCAAAGACCTTTGTGCTGGGAACAGATGTTCAGATGCTAGATTATTTCTTTTATAATTTATTGTGGTTTTAACATTAAACATAAATGAATAAATCAAAATATATTTATAAACCACACAAAGGGAAAGATTGGAGGTAGGGGGAAGAGCAACGTACACGTAAAGATATTGTTGGCATAAAAACATACAGACTAAAGTGACTGTGGAAAAAGGCATTAGCAGGAAATTAAAAGGAAGTTTCTAAGCAGATGACTGAGAATCTACAGTAGTTTTCTTGTAGAACAGGAGAGACAAATAATCCTGCTGATTATAGGTCTGAAGATGTATGTGCAATAGTTAACCCAATAAAAGAGGGTAAATATTAACATCTTATCACTGTCTTGGGTGATGATTAAGGAAAGCTCTGGGTTAAGGATAACAACAGGTACGTTAACTAAAATAAGGAGAAACAGCTTATAAAGGAAAGGACAACAGTAACTTCTGAAATCATCTGTCTTGTCTTGTAAGCCTCCAAAGATCCTCATGGGGTTTAGTCTTGTGTTGCTCTTCTCAGTCTTTGCCAACAGCACTGCCTGAAACATCAGCTTTGCCATCACTGCTTGTTTTGGCCAGGGGAGAGCAACATTCATCTCTCTTTTTCTCCCATTTTTAGGGAAAGTGCAATCATATCTTATTTCTCCTATAGGTCTGCCTTTGCTGAATGCCCATTGTTTAGGCACGAGGAACAATTTAATGAGCTGTCCCTGTGTTGCCATTATCTACTGACTTTTGGTATAAAGACTTTAAGCTGTAGGATCCTCTATCACAGGTTTTCTGCTTTTATTTATTGTAATATGAATAACAACTTACAGTGACTTTTTTTAGCATCATCGTTTGTATAGGCTCTAGTTCTGACTATTAACACTTGAGCAGATTAAATGTTTCAGTGATGTAATTCAGTCATGTCAATGGGAATCTTTACTTGACTGTTTTCCACAGGAACATAGCTCTGAAGTACTTCTTGAACATGTTTACAGGAACAAAATCTCACTCCAGCCTTTGTTCTCACTTCTTTTTGTCCTGTTTCTTCATTAATAATGTTTTATTTATGACATGTATCTTCTGGTTGAAAATACAACTTTTATTTTTCCTCCTTATACATTTCCTTTTTTTTTTTCTTTTTTCTTTATCTACATTTTACTTCATACCTTTATTGATTATTCTGCTCTTCTGCAGTTATAAACTCTCTCACTGAGACTTATTCTCTGACATGCTTTAATCCATAAACCAGCCCTGAAATTACAAGTTTTATATAAAAAAAAAAAAAAAAAAAATCATTTACACCTACTTAGCATTTATCCAGAGTGGAAATTATTTCCTCAGTGTGTTTTGAGTTTTACTTACTGGTATTAACCATGGCTAGGGTTTCTTTTCAAACCCTTTGCTTCAACTTTGGCTGCCACTAGCACCCCAAAAGTTATATTCTCTTTTTTGTTCAAGCTAATATTTCAGTCATTGCATCCCTTCCTTGAAGAGTTTCTGTGACTTTTCTTCTTCAGCATGTAGTTATATATGTCTGGTTTCTTTTTAGCAATGTTTTTTCTTCTAAAAATATTTGCAGAACAGTTTTGTCACACATATAACGAACAATGGATCCAAAGGTAAGGCACTCCTGAGGCCCTGGCTAGCATCTACACTATGTTTGTAGTTCTTTAGTTAGAAACTTTCTGCGAGTTTCTTTGTGTTTGCTCCTATGGTTTGCTGACCTCAGTCTACCTGTCTTGTTTCCTACCCAAAACTTCAAACCCCCTCTAGGTTATAGAATCATAGAATCATAGAATAGTTTGGGTTGGAAGGGACCTTTAAAGGTCATCTAGTCCAAACCCCTGCCATGGGCAGGGACATCTTCAATTAGAATCATAGAATCATAGAATCATTAAGGTTGGAAAAGACCTCTAAGATCATCGAGTCCAACCATCAATCCAACACCATCATGCCCACTAAACCATGTGCCTAAGCACCACATCTACACGTCTTTTAAATACCTCCAGGGGTGGTGACTCAACCACTTCCCTGAGCAGCCTGGTCCAATGTTTAACCACTCTTTCAGTAAAGACATTTTTCCTCATGTCCAATCTAAACCTCCCCTGGCGCAACTTGAGGCCATTTCCTCTCGTCCTATTGCTTGTTACTTGGGAGAAGAGACCAACACCCACCTCGCTACAACCTCCTTTCAGGTACTTG